>NC_143139.1:96259772-96561136 GCF_059928025.1 Delphinapterus leucas | reverse complement strand
TTTATCACCACAGCATTGTATAGATTTGCCATCACTTATTTAACTAATCTCCTCTTGCTGGATATGCACCGCATTTCCTCCTTTTCCGTGTCAAAAGCAAGGCTGCTGCGGATGACCTGAGAGCTCATCTGATTCTTTTCTCAGGACAAGCTCACTCTAGTAGACTTGATGATGTAAGTCTGATCTCGGAGAGACAGCAGTAAGCAGTCCTGAAGAGAGATTGTAGTTCCCTGCCCAGGAGTCGAACCTGGATAGCCTAGATGAAAACCAGGAATCGTAGCTGCTAGACCACGAGGGGCTAGAGACTAGAAGCAAAGGGGCCCTAGCTCTTTCCCCCATTTGAAAGCAAGAGTGTTTCAAGGAGGCAAAAACTGTAAAATCAGGTACAAAGTTTATTATTAGAGACACAGCATAACATGTGGAAGAGCACACAGACAAACAGTTTGTTTGAGACAGAAGCAGGGCAGAAATACACACCTGGAGGGAAAGGCTACCAGCCTCCTCTCTAATGAGGGGGGGCCAGTAAGTCAGAAGCTAGCCAGAAATATACCCACAGAGAGGAGTGTGGGAGTCCTGAATGAGGAGCTCAGTAAAGAGGTGATTTAAATCACGTATATAGGACAGTTCTTCGGGTCTTGGTTTACATTTGGCCAATTATCTCGTTTCTTTTTTCACAGCTGACGGGTCCCAGGACCCTCCCCAACATGCATGTGCAACATTTTGCTAAGATGGATCCCACTGCAGAGGCCTTCTAGCTGGGTGTATGTCCACACATACTATGGGGTGGCGGCTGCTCCCTTTCTGACCCCCAAGGAGCCTTCCTGCGCATGTGCAGACAGGGAAGTTTTTATTGACCTCAGGAGTGGGCGCCTTATCTCTTTACCTTAGCAGAGCTCAGCTTCTGCCACTAGCTTTGTCCTTGGAGTGCCTGGGTGAGAACAAAGCTTCAATTTTACTCCACTTGACAAACCCCAGCTGTGCAGCCCAGCGGCCCATCTATCTCCTACCTCAGGTCTACCTAGATCTTTCTCATTCTGAGGTGTGGAGTGAGCGTGTGTGTGTGTGTGTGTGTGTGTGTGTGTGTGTGTGTCCTGCGCTCCTTAGAAGAGGCTGGCAGGGAATGAAAGAGGAGCAGGGGGCGTAAAGGGGTGTAGTTAGAGATGAGGTCAGAATTAGACTCTCTCTGACCCAGCCTTGCACCCCCAATTTCCAGTCCTCCTTTTATCACTAACCACCTGTCTTTGAGCCCTTGTCCACTCATGTGTAAACTGAGGATAATAATAGCACCTATTCGTCACAGCGTTGCTGTGAGGAATTAAACAGACTAATGTCTGAAATATATCCAGGGCTTTGTTCAATGGGACAAGTATTAATTGGACGATTATTTTGGGCCTGGCACCGTGTCTGGTTTGTAGGAAACATAAAAGAAAGGACAGCGCTGGGAAAATCAGATGCAAGAAAGAATGTGGAAGCGTTTCAAGTACTTTTTCCATGCTAGGTTGAATATTACATTGCATTGAGTTGTTTACTTAATAAATATGTTTGAGGGCTCATTGTGGTGCGGTGTCGTGTTTTATTTTTTCCTGCGGAGGTTTAGGTAAGCGTGTGGATCACCCGGCGCACAGCCGACAGTTTCAGAGCAGGGACGGAATCTGTAACAGCGGAACCCCTCTTCCCGCCCAGCGGTGCCTCTGCCCGCCGGCAGGAAATGCGTCAAGGACCGCGCCGCGCTGCGCCGCGCCGCCGCAGTCGGGCCTCGGTCGCCCTGGTAACGCGCGTGGGGCCGGTTCCTCAACATGAACGTCCGGGTCGCGCGGGCTGCGTGGGCCTTGGTCCGGGGCGTGAGGTGCAGGCGCAGCGCCTCGAGCTTCTTGCTGCCTCCTCCGGGCGCGGTGGACGTGGAGGAGCTGTTGCGAGATGCGACAGCGGCGGAGGAAGGGCCCCGGGAGGCCTCGGTGCGGCGGTTGCCGGGCCAGTGCTCGGTGCTGCTCTTCCCCGGCCAGGGCAGCCAGGTGGTGGGCATGGGCCGCGGTCTGCTCCGCTACCCGCGCGTCCGCGAGCTCTACGCCGCCGCCCACCGCGTGCTGGGCTACGACTTGCTGGAGCTGAGCCTGCATGGGCCGCAGGAGGTCCTGGACCGCACCGTGCACTGCCAGCCCGCCGTCTTCGTGGCTTCGCTGGCCGCCGTCGAGAAACTGCATCACCTGCAGCCCGCGGTGAGGCCCGAGGCCCTGTTGCAGGCCGGGGAGAATGGGCTCTGCCCGAGCTCTCACAGCTCCAGCCTGCCAGGCCGGCGTGCTCCAACGTCTGATCTGTTCGGCAGATCCTTACTGAGTTCCCACCGTGCCGGGCACTGTTGTAGGCCCAGGGGATACAGCCTACAACAAACAAAACAAGGATCCCTGCGCCTGGGGAGCTTGCATGTTAGGGCAAGGAGATAGATAATAGAGAATAAATGTGCTATGTAAATTACGTAGTGTGTTAAAGATAAGTGTTTCAGAAAGAAGAATAGATCAGGGAAAGGGGCCGGGGAGTGGAGGGCTGGGTTGCGATTTTAAATGATCCTTAATCATTTAATTAATTACTAAATGATTTTAGAATGATTAAGCTTCACCCTTAAAGGAAGGGTCATTGAGAAGGTGATATCTGAAAGTATCAGTTCACTTGAAGTTGTGAAATGATTGCTATTAATATTTATTATCACAACAGTAAATGTTAAGCTCGTACTTTACCCCCATTTCATCCTCACAACAGCCTTGTGAGGTAAGTACTGTTACTTAGTGGGTAAGGAAAGAAGACTCAGAGATATTAAAGGAATTAGTTTAAGTGGTCATGTCGAGTCATGATAATAACATTCATCCAGTGCCTGTCCTGGGCCAGGTCTGTGCTGAGCGATTTAGGGGTGTTATCTCCATGTAATTCTCTCAGCAGCCCTGTGAGGTCGGTCCTGCTGCTCTCCCCATTTCACAGATGAGATAACTGAGGGGCAGACGTTAGGGAACTCTCCCAGGCTAAAAATCAAATCCAGAGGTGATTCTGAAGGTCATGCTCTTAACTTCTGTACTTAGCGTCCTCTGTCTCCATCAGCCTGAGGGGCAGCACCAGGGCAGAAGCAAGAGAATCCAGAGCCCTGGGTTGGCATCACAGCTCAACCAAGGAGTCCGCCAGTAGGCTTTAACTTGCCTTGCCAGTTAAAGTTCCTCATCAGTAAAGGGCTGGATCAGTGATAGTCAAGGCCACTTCTGTGTGTTGTCTTCTGGCTGGAGCACCAGGCCAGCAGAACCTGGCTCACTGAACTGCTGAACCCCTGTCAGCTTGCAAGTGCAGAGCCCCGGACTGAACTCGCCTGAGAACTTGGCCTCATGTTCTTCTGCATGTGTCGCTGCAGGTTATTGAGAACTGTGTTGCTGCTGCAGGATTCAGTGTGGGAGAATTTGCAGCCCTAGTGTTTGCTGGAGCCATGGAATTTTGTGAAGGTACATAGGAAGAGGTTTGGGGTTTTTTTGTTTTTTTTAATATTTATTTATTTGGCTACATTGAGTCTTAGTCGTGGCATGGGGGATCTTTTCGTTGCGGAGCGCGGGCTCCAGAGCGCACGGGCTTAGTTGCCCTGTGGCATGTGGGATCTTAGTTCCGTGACCAGGGATCGAACGCACGTCCCTGCATTGGAAGGCGGATTCTTAACCATTGGAACACCAGGAAAGTCCCAAGGTTCGGTTTTATGCATGGGGTATTGTCTTGCTGGGCTTACTGAGGACAAGGGGCACTACCAAAAATAATTCTGGACCTACTCAGGGGTAATAGAGAAGAGAGCCATGGGTGGGGGTGACAATGGGACCTGAGGACCAGACTTCACCTTGATTCCCTTTTAAGCTTGAAGGGTTCATCAGGGAATTTCTTTCTTCTTGTAGTCTTGTGAAATCTTCTTGCTTTAGTGTCTCCCACTACTTATGTGCATTCTTAGTCCACTCGTGTACCTCCAGTGCCTGTCGTGTGGTAGATCATCAATAGATTCTCATTAAGTGAAAAAGAATAAATCAGTGTTTGATCTTGAGCCATATCAGTTCCACTTTTTAAGATTTTTGTGTATAAACATGTAAACATTTTTGCTTATAGCTAAATACAAAGGACTTGAATAGACATTTCTCCAAAGAAGATATACGAAGAACCAATAAGCACATGAAAAGATGTGCAACATCACCAATCATTAGGGAAATGCAAATCAAAACCGCAGTGGGGTACCACTTCATACCCACTGGGGTGGCTTTAATTTAAAAAACAAAAGAGGAAAATAATAAGTGTTGGCAAGGATGTAGGAACCTCACACATTGTTGGTGAAATGTAAAGTGGTGCAGCCATTGTGGAAAACAATTTGGTGGTTCCTCAAGTTAAGCATAGAATTACCATGTGACCCAGTAGTTCTACTCACAGGTCTACACCTAAGAAATGAAAACATGTCCACACAGAAAAACTTGTACACAGATGTTTATAACAGCAGCATTAGTCATAATAGCCAAAAGGTGGAAATGATCCAAATGTCCATAATCAGATGAATGGATAACCAAATTGTAGTAGATCCATCCAGTGGAATATTATTCAGCCATAAAAAGAAATGAAATACTTATGTTGCAGTGTGGATGAACATCAAAAACATGCTAAGTGAAAGAAGCCAGACACAAAAATCACATATTTTTATATGAAATGTCCAGAACGCATAAATCCAGAGAGACAACAGATTAGAGGTTACCGGGGATGGAGGGAAGGAGAAATGAGGTGTTTTATGGGCTGATGGAAAGTTTTGAAACTAGAGCTGGTGGTTGTACAACATGAACAAAACAAATACCACTGAATTATACACTTGAAACTGGTTATATTTTATGTGAAATTCACCTCATTGTTTTTTAAAAAAGCATTATAGGAAGGAAGCATTATCAAGGAAGTGGAAAAAAATTTTCATATTTCCACATCCTAATAAAACTGTTTTATACAAATACAGTTTTATGTATATGTAATTTGCAGGATTATTGACATTCTGTGTTTTTTCACTTGACAATTTGCATAGTTATTTAATGCCTGCCTGGGAGGGTTTCCACGTTCCTGTGGGTTCTCTCCTGCCTGTTAACACAGGCTTTTAATGTATTTGCTCCACAGTCCTGCTTGTGTAAGGGCTAAAAGTCCAGTACAGACATAATACGGTGCCGGGTGAACGAAGGTGTGTTAGAGAGAAAGGGTGCAGGGTTTGTTCCTCAGACTTTGTTGTCCCGTCAAACCCTGGATCGGTCCCTTAACCGCTCCTCGGTCTGGCCCAGGACCAGGATGATAGCTGTCCAGTAATTGCAGTCCATTCTTTTTTGTTTTGTTTTTAAATTTTATTGAAGTATAGTTGATTTACAATGCTGTGCTAATTTCTGCTGTACAGAAAAGTGATTCAGTTACACATATATGCTTTTTCATATTCTTTTCCATCATGGTTTATCACAGGATATTGGATGTATATCCCTGTGCTCTACAGTAGGACCTTGTTGTTTATCTATCCTGTATATAATAGTTTGCATGTGCTAATCCCTAACTCCCAATCCTTCCCTCCCCCACGTCCCCTCCCCCTTGGCAGCCACGAGTCTGTTCTCTATATCTCAGTCTGTTTCTGTTCCGTAGATAGGTTCGTTTGTGTCGTATTTTAGATTCCACACATAAGTGATACATGGTATTTGTCTTTCTAACTTCACTTAGTATGATAATCTCTAGGTCCAGCCATGTTGCTGCAAGTGGCATTATTCCATTCTTTTTTAGACTAATATTCCATCATATATATGTACCACGTCTTCTTTATCCATCTGTCAGTGGACACTGAGGTTGTGCCAGGGACAGCACCCTGCCTTTTGATGATGGTGGTACCATATATGTATGGTTTCAGATACGTAGAACTGCGGCTTGTAGACTGGTGATGGATACCAATATCAGTGTCTCCAGCACACAGTGTGGAATTTGTGCTTTGTTTTTTGGGTCTGGGCTTCTCTTCTCCATTACGTGCCTTGATTTTTCCAAATGCACTTCTCTCTGGGTAGGTTTGTATGCAGTGAAAATCCGAGCTGAGGCCATGCAGGAAGCCTCGGAAGCTGTCCCCAGTGGGATGTTGTCCGTCGTCGGCCAGCCTCAGTCCAAGTTCACCTTTGCCTGTCTGGAGGCCCAGGAGCACTGCAGGACTTTGGGCATAGAGAACCCCGTGTGCGAGGTGTCCAGCTACCTCTTTCCCGACTGCAGGGTGATCTCAGGACACCTGGAGGTGGGTGTTCACGGGAGCAACCTTCCTAGACCCCCGTCCAGTCCAGTCCAGAAGGTTGGAATTATTCCACACCTGGGAGCGCACAGAGTGTAACAGGTGCTCTGCCCAGCCCTGGTCCTTGGGAGGCATCTGGGGGCCAGGGGTGTGTGTGGTGGAGCGAGCACTGCAGGGAGAGGCAGGAGGCTGGGGTACTGTCTCCGCTCCACCACGTACAGACCTTGGGCAAATTTCCAGCCCACGTGGAAAGTAAAGGGGCTGGGCCAGATAATCTCCAGGGCCTTCCTGTGATATGTTCTGGGCTTCCCACAGCCTCTGATCCAGTTGCTTCTTTGGAGAGAGAAGCTGTTTCTTGCTGGGTTACTCTGCCCTGCTCTCCATTTTCTTAGGCGTCTGTTTTTGCAGGCTTTCCTTCTGTCCATCCTTCCACTCACTGCTGCCCCAGACATCCTTTCTCGGGCAGCTCCTGTGTGGCAAGCACGAGGACACACGGACAGATCAGCCGGGGTTCCTGCTGTCAAAGGAAGGCTGGCTGTGAACGGATGACTCCAGGTTTCAGGGCACAGTAAGGGTCAGGCTGACTACCAGGGTGCCAGGAGGCGGTGCCTGGAGGATGAGGTTGCCAAGAGCAGGGGCATCCCAGGCAGACAGGAGCGCCCGACGGAAGGGGCAGTTCTGTACCGTGTGCCTGGCTGGGGAGTGTTGAGTGCAGACCGGATGGGTGCTTCCCCGTCTTGTCTCCTCCGGTCCTCCATCTGGTCCTGTGCTCTGTGGACGGGAGCTCTACACCGGGAAGCTGAGGCACTGAGAGCCAAGTGCTTAGTGGTGGTGGAGGCAAGGTGAGAGCTCCCGTCCGTGTCCCTCTGAAGTCCAGGTTCCCTCCACCCTCCACTTGACCATGCTGGTTCATCTCCCTGTTAAGGCCTTGCCAGTACGCAGGTGTCCTTACGTATCTCCTCTGAATCAGTGCGAGCCTCTGGGGCAGTTCTGAGATGACGGGAAGACCAGCTACGGTGGCCCCAAGCGAATCACGGAGCTGGTTGCTTATTCCCATTAATAGCCTTGGAAGGAAGCCCATAAGTGGGCCAGGAGGGGCCCCCCAGTCAAGGCAGGAGTCTCCCAGGCTCCCAGACAGGTGGGCATCCAGTGCAGGTGGCGATTCCTGGGATTCCCAGGTTTGGCCTTTGGTGCTGTTGGAAGTGCTACAGCAAAGAGCTTAGGTGCGGGCAGAGTCCCCTGAGCAGGTGAGTCCCTTTCCAACAGTGGATGTGAAAAAACTCCTTGCCCTTTGCTAGACCCATGCCTGGCCTGAGAGCCAGCCACAGGAGCCTCTGGACCCTGAGGCTGTGTCCTTGACTCCTGTGGCCCTGACCTGGGACTTGAGTTGGACGAATCCAGAGACTTCCCATGGAAAGCACTTAGAGACCATGGCAGTGGTGCAGAAGTGCCACCGAGTAGCTGTCTCCGTAGATGCCGGTGATCAGAGGTGTCCAGGCATGGTGGGAAGGGCTTGGGCTGTGAAGTCCAAGAGTCTCCTGTTCAGAGAGGCGCTGGGGGCGCATCCCTCAGTGAGGTGGGGATGGATGGAGCGTGGAATTGGGTGTGAAGCACCAGGTCAGTCAGGTCAGGCTAGACGCTGCTGCAGTGACAGCCCAGACCCCCCCGTGCTTCCCACACGCATGGTTCACACTCCATGACAGTTCGCTGTGCTGGGCTCTGCTCCACTTGGATTTCGCCCCAAGGCTCAGGCGGCTGAGCAGCCTCGGGGTGGAACAGATGGACTCACAGCAGAGGGAAGTGACACGTGATGAGCCTCGGGCTGAACTGGCCGTGCCTGGGCAGCAGGCTAAGCTCCTGCAGGGCGGGGCCCACAGAGAGGGACGAACGAGCACTGCCCAACCAGAAATATTCATCCCTCCCCTTTCGGGGCACAAATAGCTTCCCCGCTGTATTTTTTTTTTGGCCGTGCCGCACAGCTTGCAGGATCTCAGTTCCTCAATCAGGGATTGGACCTGGGCCACGGTAGTGAAAGCCTGGAATCCTAACCACTAGGCCATCAGGGAACTCCAGACCCTGCTGTATTTTTCCCGGTGGACATGGATGGGCTTGGTAACAAGTTAGTAATTGCTGCGCTTCTGTAGGGTTTGTATACCGAGCATAGTTCTTCATAGCCCTGTGACGTAACTGTTGTTATCACCATTTTACAGGTGAGGGAACTAAGGCACTGACAGGTAAAGTGCCCAAGGTCATGCAGCTGCCACGACTTACCTTGAGTCGTCAGGAGCAGCTGGCCCAGCTTCTGAGCAGGCCGTGGATGGTGTCAGGTTGGAGGGACGTGGCAGACGGTTTAGTGCATAGGAAGGCCTTTGGTGGATCCCAGTGAAGGGCTGTCAGGGTGGTAGACCTTGGGCTGTGTCCCGAGGGCACAGGGTCTCTTAAGAATATATACTGTTCTAAAAAAAAAAAAAAAAAAAAAAAGAATATATACTGTTCTAAAGATGTTTGCAAATGGTTCTAAGTTTGGGCCTGTTAGTCCCAGAGGCCCCTTTTAATCAAGCTCTTGTCTTCTCTAGAGGAGCCCAGATGAGGGGTTTCAGACCTTGGATTGTGAAGTGAGGCTGGAATCTTGTGAATTTTCATCTTGAAGGTTATGGAGTAACAAGAAAACAGGCTTAAAAAAATTATGAAGAGTAGCAGAATTCTAAGTGAAAACTAACACTTACTAGATACTGCTTTTTCATTCATCAGATACCCCCTATCTGATCACTTCCCAGCATCTTATGGAGTAGGTGAAATTGTGCTCATTTTATGGATGGACTAAAAGAAGTTCAAAGAGGTTGTCTGGGGTCACCGGGCTAGTGAGGGCTTCTGGGACACTGACTTGGCAGCTCTGCAGGATGAAATAACCTGTGCTGGTGTGTAGAGATAAGCATATCCTATACGTAGGACTGTGATGACATCAGCCAGTGGTGACTGCCTCTCTGTTTCTTCCCCTAAGATTTGGTTGGCTTAAACCTCCCTTCTTTTGCTTCCAGGCTCTGCAGTTTCTCCAGAAGAATTCCTCCAAGTATCACTTCAGACGCACCAAGATGTTGCCAGTTAGCGGTGGGTTCCATACCAGCCTCATGGAGCCAGCTTTGGAGCCCCTGGCACAAGTTTTAAAGGCAATTGATGTCAAGAAGCCTCTGGTGTCCGTCCACTCAAACGTTAATGGGAGTAGATACATGCATCCAGAACACATCCGGAAATTGCTGGTCCGGCAGGTGGTCTCCCCAGTGAAGTGGGAGCAGACGATGCACGCCGTATATGAGAGGAAGAAAGGCACCGAGTTCCCCAAAACTTTTGAAGTAGGACCTGGGAAGCAGCTGGGAACCATCCTGAAGAGCTGTAACCTGCAGGCCTGGAGGTCCTACAGTCACGTGGAGGTGCAGGAGGCTGACGAGGACCTGTACTAGAACCTGTAGGGGCCTCCCGAGGACCTTGGCATGGAGGGCGCATGGCTGAGGAGGCCGAAGGGGCTCCAGTGGGCCGAGCCCAGCCAGGCCGCCGCCTCCAAGTGATCAGGAGGGATTGTTTGCAGAGTGCTTTGAGCGCCACATAAAAAGCACTGAAAACGAGTATTTCTTTACATGACACAGTCCATTTCTCCCCCCTTGAAACACGTTCGAGTGCCGGGGAGAGATGCAGCCGTGACGGTTCTGTGAAGACTGGTGAGTTCCTGCCCTGCCTCTTGAGCAGGCCCCTCCGCCTCTCGGGGGCTCAGGGGCTCCTCTGTACAAGGGACGGGAACGACCTGGCTGGCAGGTGTGTTCTGGGGACTGGGAAGGCCTGGCCTGCTGCCGTGTGGGTGCCGTGGGCAGGTGGCATGGCCACAAGGCTGACCAGTGGCAGACGGGCTCCTCTGCTGCTCCAGCATCCTCTGGCCACACACAGCCAAAGCCTTAGCTCCTTTGTCACTGAGGTTAAAGGGCTTTAGGACCCAGTGGGCTTTGGCAGCCATTCCGTCCACCCCTTCACTCAACAGTTGGGAGACCCAGGGCCCCATCTGTTTACTTACCACACAGAAAGTATTGAGTGCCTGCTGTATGCCAGGGAGTGAGTGGCCTCTGCCTTGGTAGGGAAGAGGGTCCTTTAGCAAGGCGGGAGTGGTGCGGGGAGGGCGGCTGAGAGCCCTGTTTCCTCCCCCACCCCGAGTCATCCCTTTAGACTGCTATCATGGAGTGCCTGCTGTGTGCCCAGGGCCTGGTTCGGCTCAGGCCCACCCGCAGAGCTTGTCCTCAGCTGCTCCACACCAGAAGCAGGGCGCAGACTCTCTGCTCCTAATATCAATATTAAATACGAGTCATTCTAAACTTCTTGGGTGATTTTTTTCATTATCCAGCAATAGTAGGAAAACCATATTGGGAATGAAATCCCTGAGCTTGTTTTTTGGGGGGTTTTTTAAGATTTTTTTTTTATTTATTTTTTATTTTTGGCTGCATTGGGTCTTCGTTGCTGCACATGGGCTTTCTCTAGTTGCGGCGAACGGGGGCTACTCTTCATTGCAGTGCGCGGGCTTCTCACTGCGGTGGCTTCTCTTGTGGAGTGCGGGCTCTAGGCATGCGGGCTTCAGTAGTTGTGGCTCACGGGCTCAGTAGTTGTGGCTTGTGGGCTCTAGAGCGCAGGCTCAGTAGCCGTGGCACACGGGCTTCGTTGCTCTGCGGCACGTGGGGTCTTCCCGGACCAGTGCTTGAACCCATATCCCCTGCATTGGCAGGCAGACTCTTAACCACTGCGCCGCCAGGGAAGCCCTTTTTTATGTTTTTTTGATGTGGACCATTTTTAAAGTCTTTATTGCTTCTCTTTTGCTTTGGTTTTTTGGCCTCGAGGCATGTGGGATCTTAGCTCCCGGACCAGGGATTGAACCTGCACCCCGTGCATTGGAAGGGGAAGTCTTAACCACTGGACCACCAGGGAAGTCCCCTGAGCTTGTCTTTAAATGTTGCTGTTGTGTAGGCACATGTCAAGCCCTGGGTAGGGTTTCTCTTTTTTAATTGAAGTCTAGTTGATTTACAGTGTTGTATCAGTTTCTAGTGTACAGCAAAGTGATTCAAACTCAAACCCCAAACTCCTGAGGGTTTCTCATTTTTAGTTCTGTGTTTCTCAACTGGGGCCCTGTTGGCCTTTGAGCAGAACTGGTCTTCATTGTATGGGACTGTCCCGCGCTTGTGGGCAGCTGTCCTGGCCCCTAGCCATTACATGCCAGTAGCATTTCCGGGCATTGTGACCCCAAACATGCCCACACGTTCCCACAGCCCTTCCACGCTGAGAACCACTGCGTATATTGCCACAGAACCCAATTTTCAGCATGGCCTGGGTTTGCGTGCTCTTTGGAGCACAATGAAGAAAGAACTATTATATTTCTTCAAACTTTGTTTTAGAAAATTTCAAACCTTCACAGAGAACTTTGTTATTGTTTTTAAACAATGCTGAGGCTGTTGGAATCCCCTTTGCTGAGAGCTCTGAGAAAGCAAGCTCCCTGCACGGCCCAGGCTGTGGGTGTCTGGCTGGTCTGCGGGCAGCTCTGGGTACAGCCCCACGCAAGGGAGCCGGAGGAGCGGTGGAGGGCGGGTCTGCAGGCCTTACTGCTCCTCTGGACATAGCTCTTTGCCTCAAGGGCTGCCCAGTAGGAGGGAACTCAGGGACGCAGGTGGGCAGGGCTGCATCTCTACTTCAGGAGCCCTGGAGGGTTGGGTGGGCAGGCCCTTGCCCTGCCCCTGCTGACCCTGAATCTGGACAAGTGACAGAGGCGGGGGATTGTGAAGGGAGCTTTGGGAGGAGTCCTAGGGTGAGGGCCTGGGGGCCATGGTGGACCCTACATCCTGTTCCTTGGCAGGACCTTGGACAGTTCCTGTGCCCTTGGGGAAGCTACCAGTGCTGTCCTTGGTCCGCAGGATCTAGCCCACCCCGAGTTGGGACTCGCACCTGCCACCACATCTCTGGTTCCATGTCCATGGAGAACCTTGGCCTGCTTCTCCTTCCAGCCACTTGACTCCCCAGGTCTACCTGGAACTGGGCACCGCTCCCCTCCTGTGGTCTGTGTGTCCACTTTGCGTGTGGCAGTGCCCCAGGGCCTGCCACAGAACTGCTGCAGGAGGTCGGGGGTGAAATTCTCTAGGAATCATGAGGCCAGTGGGTGACCCCTGCCCTCTGCCTGAGAGGGACAGGCCTCTGGCTCTTCCTTTTAGGGACTGGAGAGTGCTTTCTGGTACTGCTGTTGACTCAGATTGAAGCCACTCTCAGCTCCTAAGGGCTGAGCATCTTTCCGCTACTGTGGAAACTGCCACGTGGAGCAGCCAGAGCGGGTTTGACTGATTGGGGTGGGAGGACCCTGGTGTGACGGAAGCCTGGGTCCCCTTGCTCAAGTCCCCTACCTCTGGGCCTCAGTTTCCCCCTAGTCGGGTGGGCTTGTCTGGAGCAGGTGAGACTGAAGTGCTGGCCCAAATGGCGGGAACCGCATCTGCTCAGGAGGTCGAGCACCGTGTGGGAGCTAAAGCTGTAGCAAGCTAGCAAGGCCCCAGGGTTGTGTGAACTGGGAGACACAGTGGGTCAGACACTGCCCCGAGCTGGCCAGTCTGCCTCCATGCCCAGGCCTGTCTCCCAGCCCAGGGCCTTTGTACTGCAGTTCGGATCCCCCAGCCCCTCCTCAGAGAGGACTTTTCTCACCCACCGCAGGCCCCATCATTTTCTCTGTCCTTTGGGGCCCTCAGAACACATCCAACAATACTCTTGGCTGATTTATGTGCATTTTTTCCTTCCCTAAAATGAGTGAGATCTGAGGCAGGCACCCATGCTGTCTTCACATCCCCAGAACCTGCCCCAGAGCTGATGTAGTACAGTGGGGGCGCCTGATACCCATGGGTGGGAAGAATGTTGCAAACCCCAGGACAGGATGATCCCGGGGAATGTACCCCCAGACTCCTGCAGGGAGGGGCCACTGCCCAGCCAGCATCAGCTACCACCTGGGGGCCCCATGTAGGGTTTCCAGTCTGCCTCCTCCCTGAGGAGCCCCGCACTCCTTGAGAAGCCACAGGCAACCCTGGCCGCAACCACGTGGGTACATGGTTGGGTGGCCAGTTTGTCCTGAGAGCTCAGGATGGAGCAAGCTGGGTGGTCAGGGAGGACTTCCTGGAAGAGGTGCCTCTGGCTTTAGCCTTGCCACATCCTTGGCCACTCTGATTCTACAGTGGGTGCCCGGGCCTTGGAGTTGGTACATCCACACAGGGTGAGGCCTGGGGTCACTTCCAGGTCTATAAGCTTGGTGGGGATGGGGTACTTGTCTGGGATAGAAAGTGACCTTTCCAGATGAAGCAGCCTGCCACAGATGGGGCATCCAAGCAATTGCCTGGGAATTGGGAGATTCTGGGCTCACCCTGTGAGGTTCTGAGGGCCCGACATAGTGACACCTTACACAGGAAAGGGAGTGAAGTCAGGCCTTAAAGCTGCAAAGGGCCAGACGTTGGGGAGCTGTGGCATAAGGCCTGGGAGCCGCGTGGTCCCTTCAGTCATGAGGATTGGAAGGTGCTGGGGGAGTGGGCAGGATGCATCTCCTGCGGGGTCTGGAGTGGGGGCAGGGTCTGACCAGCCTGGCTGGAAGGAGGAGAGGCAGCTGCATCTGCTGGATCAGCTCCCGGGCTGAGTGGAGGGCAGGGAAGGCTCCCCAACCCTGGGCCCAGGAGGAGGCAGGAAGACAAGGCTGCAGGAGGTGCTGGGCTGGGGGAGAGGAATGTGGGTGGGGGAGCTGGAAGAAGGTGGCTCACCCCAGCCCACGGTTGGCATGAGGTAGGGGACTGGGGGTGGGGAGAGGCAAAAGGGCCTGGCAGGATCTAGAAACAGCGCTGGGTCCAGGTCTGGGGTGGGCTGAGCCTGCAGGGTGGGAGGCCTGGCATCCTGCCCCTGGTGCCCCCTGCCCAGCCCCCTCTCACCACACCGCTGCGAGAATCCCCACAGACTGCACTGCTCCAGAAGGAAGCGCTGGATAAGCAGATGTGAGGAGAGCAGGCAGCCCAGTTATAGGAGGCACTGACAGCCCAAAGGAAATAATCCCTAATGGCAGACTTCAGGCACTAAGGCTGACAAGGAGGGATGAACCAGCTTGTGTTGGGCCAGACACGCCAGCATTTGCAGGTGCAGGAAGGAGCCGGGAGGCTGTGTGGTACGCGGGTGCACAGGTGGCCAGGAGCACACCCTGCCCTCCCCCAACCCCACAGGCAAAATGCAGCCCACACTGCAAACCCCCGCAGAGGACCAGAGGCTGGCTGGAAACCAACATTTTATTGAGCTCTCCTCACCCCGCAGAAATCTATTCCAGCAGATTCTTTTTACCACGGGCATCATGGATACGGGGGTGTGGCCAGCACTCCCCCCGCTGCGCACTATTTGACCGACCCCAGAGAGGGAGACTCCTCCTCAGGACAGGCCCCCGCAGAGCGGGCCGGGGCCAGGAGAGCAGGTCATTAACCAGTAACGACCCCAGAGGTAAAATAAATTCATTTCTCTTACAAAAACAAGGGAAAAACTAGTATGAACCTCAGTGTCCCAGCACTCAGAGTTTAAATATAAAAAAGGGGCAATAGAAAACAGTTAAACGCCAGCCAAACCGACAAGGCCACCTCCAGGGTGGTGGCGGAGTGGGCGGGGGTCCAGCCCCACCCCACGCGGGCCAGCAGCGGGTCAGTGGAGGCGGCGCCCCCAGCTGAGCGTCACCACCAGCAGCAGGGACAGCGCCAGCTCGGGCCACGGGCTGGGGGACACCTGCGGGATGAAGGTGGGGACGAGTGAGGACCTCCAGCCTGCAACAGGCCTGCTCGCTCCACACCCGCTGTGTGGCCGCAGCAGGGACAAGGCAGGCGAGGGCAGGGCGGGGGAGCGCTCCGCTCAGAACTGGGGGGGGGTCTGGGGCGAGGTGACCAGAAAGCCGAGGGGCACAGGAGGGGTAGGAGAGGCCAGTGGCCCTGAGGACACGGCAGGAGCGGAGGCCAGCCCACCAGGGGCTGCCTGTCTGCCGGGAACTGGTGTGGGGGCCGTTCTGCTGTGCTGGCGGGGAGGGAAGGGGAGCAGTCAGGGAAGCTGCTCGGACAAGGAGCCGCTGTGAGCCACCAGTCTGCCGCATGGAGGCGATTCCTGGCAGAGGGAGAAGCACGGCTCAGGTGTGGAAGCAGGCAAGGATTCGTGCATCTGGTCCACAAGCCAGAGTCTCAAACCCAGAGGCCTTTGGGACCAGGCAGCAGTAGAAACGGGGGAAGCAGGCAGGACCGGGTAGTAGGGAGTGGTGCGGACTGTGGCATCCAGAGAGGGTATGCCCTGTGGAGCAGCTGCTCTGCAGCTGGCACCACTGGCAGGAATGTAAGTCAAGGTCATGGAATCAAGGCTTACCCTGTCCCTGAGGGTCAGGAAGCTCCAGAGGCTTCTGTTCTCCCTGAGGTTAGTGAAAGCCACCATAAAACTTCTAAGAACGTCCCTCAGTCCTATGTGGCTGTAGGGAAAAACAAGCTGTAAGACAAAGGGGGGCAGGGCCATTACACAGGAACAGGGGCGGAGACGGCCTTGGCTGTAGGTGACAACTGTCACCCTATCCCCCTTCCCTGGGCGCCTCCACCAATGAGAGGCCTCTCTCCGTGGGCTGTTTGTGGTCCCGTAGTCATCCTGCTAGGGGTCTGGACTTGTGTCCCAGAGCCGGACCCAGGGCAACGCCCCGCTGCCCACCGGCCCAGAGGCAGGTCCAGGGGAGGAGGAGCCGTGTTCTGAGAGGCCCGGGCTCCTCAGAGGAAGGCTGCCTCCCCGGAGACCAAAGGACCGTGTCAGCTTGCATCCCGGTCTTTTGTGGTAGGGTCTCTCCGTCCCCACCTGGGCAATTCTGTGAGGTTCCGAGAACCTGCAAGGAAGCCGGCAATTCCCGGAAGCTGAGTCCTCACGCGAGAGCCCGTCCCATGCAGAAGGCTCCGCCCACACGGCTGGGCACAGAGCTCCGTCTTGGCTCACTCGGCAATTCCTGTCATTTTAAGTCAAGGCTCTGCTGGAAAGGGGCTACCTCGGCTCGATGAGGGGAGGACAGAAAGGCGCCGGGGTCTGTGGCCCAGGCCAGCTCCAGGAGCTGGGGACCCAGCGGGGGAAGGGGGAGCTGCGGGCTTCAGGGCTGCCCAGGAGCGGAGCCACCGGGGGCCAGCCCTGGTCTGTGGGGGTCCTGGGCCGGGCAGGGGCTCGTCACCTGTACACGGTCATCCGGATGGGCTCGACGAACTGGGGTAGCAGCAGCCTCAGCTCCATCTCGTCAGCAATGGAGGCCAGCTGCATGGCCAAGTAATGGGGGCCGTCACTGCAGGGAGGCCACAGGGAGCTAGCTGTTGCGCTGGTGACCCACAGCCCCAGACCGACAGGTTCGTCGCGAGGTTCGGGGGCAGGGAACCTTCACACACCCCTCCTCTGGCTCCCACTTTGCTTCAGAAGAAGCCCGTGGGGTCCCCTCCCCTGGAGTGCAAGTCCTAGACCCCGGGGAGAGGGCTGCCCAGGAGAAGCCTGTGCCCACCGCCCCCCCCTTGTGGGAGTGCAGGGAGACACTGAGAGCCTGTGACAGCAGTCAGCTTCCCTTTCCCCTCCCAGGATGACTGAGTGCCCCAGAGAACCCTGGAAGGGACCCTGGCACATGTCCCCTGGACCCCAATCCTGAGATTACCTCTGATGGCACCACCCCTTCTCAGAAAGGGGGGGCTACCTGGCCCCTGTCTAGGCCCCCCATTCTCACTGAATGAGTCCCTGATGGAAACGGGGCCGTGCACATGCCCACCGGGCACCTGGACCAGCTTCAGCTCTGCTCTCAGCGGGCTGCCCACATTCCACCCCGGTGACTTGGCTGGGAATTCCCAGGACCCTGAGCCCCTCCCAGCCTAGCCTTGGCTATCTGCCCAGTCTGGGGTAGGGGTTTGCTAGGGAGGGCTGGCCGGCAATCAGGTAGTGGGTTGGGTTCAAGTCAGGACAACACTGCCCCGGGCTCCATCTACAGATGCAGCGTGGAAGGGCAGGTGGCAAATTTTCAGGTCCCTCCAGCCCTAAAGTCCCGACCAGTCCCAAACCGCAAGTCCAGGACCTAACGGCTAAGTGATTCCTGAGGCCTAAAGCAGGGGGAAGCATCCAGAACCCTGGTGCTGATGCTGGGACAATCTCTTCCTGGCTGCCCTGACAACTGGGTCAGGTCTGCATCTGAAGTGGCCTCCTTCTGACTTTCTGAAACTGAATCCATCTCTTAAGAGGCCTTGAGGTGACTGTGGTCCTGAGGGCCAGGAGGCACCCTGTCTTAAGGCCACAAGCTTGAGTCATTTTGATGGCCAGTGCCATCCTGGGACTATGAATATGCTGGGTGCTCTGAGGGGCCCCTCTGTGAGCTGCTGTCAGAGCACAGCTGCCTCGCCCAGGGCACCTGCCTGCGTGACCACGCCCGGGGAATTTCCACTCTGCAGCCCTGTCTGGAGAACCCAGAAGACTCTGCTAACCACCTGGCCACGGTCACTGACCAGGAATGGGGGTGGGCGGGGCCCAGAGGCAATTGGGACCTACCTGTAGGGGGAGACAGGGTGGAACTCCAAGATATTGGTCACGCCGGGTAGCCCCTCACCTTGGTCATCCAGGAAGCCAGGGCCATGGTTTTGCAGGAAGGTGTACAAAAAGAGGTTCCTAGAGAGGGGTCTTGCTTGATACATTTCTTCTCTGGAGAAAAAAGAAGTAGACTGGATGCTTTGGGGTGTCACTCACTAGTCACCTTACCTCTACCCTAGCTTCCCCGGCGTGAATCCTGCTGTGTATGCTTGCTGTGTGCCTCTGGGCAAGTCACCGTGCCTCTCTGTTCTGTCATACACCCCTCAGGGATTTGGAGAAGACTCATAAGCGCCCTTGCCTTTTTCTCTTTTTTTTTTGTGAAAAGAGAATCAGGGAGTTCCCTGGCGGTCCAGTGGTTAGGACTTGGTCGGGGAACTAAGATCCGGAAAGCTGTGGGGCACGGCCAAAAAAAAAAAGAGCAAATCAGACTACAAACGTATGTTTCTAATACTGGCCCCCAAGAGGCCTGGAGTCAGACTAAAAAACCCAAGTGTTTGGTGTCACAGTGGCCTAAGGCTGGGCTCCAGCAGGAGAGCCAATTCATTGGGTTCTGCCAGGTTCCAATTGCTATGCCCCTCGAGCAGAAAAAGCAAATGCAAGCTACACGAGGAAAAGTCACCCACAATCCCAACTCCCAGAGGGATACTGCCAGTTTCTAGACACATTCACAGCACACACATTTTCAAAAATGGGATCACTCCTGGGGCAGGGAGCGGGGGGGAACGAATTGGGAGATTGGGATTGACATATATACACTACTGCTGTGTATAAAGTAGATAACTAATGAGAACCTAAAAGAAAAAAATGGGATCACTCCTTACATAGTATTTTATAACCTCCTTTCTTCGCTTGATGTCTCACCTCTCCACTCCCCTGGCTCCTTGCTAATAGAACTAGTTTTTGGGGTGGCCCTGATCTGTGTTCATCTAAGGCAGTCTGACACTCCTGTTCTCACTTTCCCGGCACGCCTTGCAGCTAGTGGTGGGCATGTAACCCAGTTCTGGTCAATGAGGTCTCAGAAGTCTGACATGGGGGCTGAAAGGGAGCAGACACGGCCTGGGCAGCTGTGTTTACATGTTCACGTCATCGCTTGTGATAGCCGGTGAGGCCTGTGACCGTGTTCACCAGAATTTACCCCACACTGTATCAAACAGCCTTCAGTCCGGAATATAGTGAATGAAGAACCAAAGGGCCTGAGTTCAAATCCCAGCTCTTCCACTCAGCAGCTGTGTGATGTCACAGTTTTCTCATCTGTAAGGTACCCCCCCCCCCGCACTGGGCTGTTGGGGAATGAAGGAATCTCCTTTAAGTACTTTGAGCAGAGCCTGGAACACGGGGGGAACAGGCACTGTTATGACCTCTGTACTTCAGTCCATTATTCTTACAATAATAATAAATTATAGGGAATTCCCTGGCAGTCCAGTGGTTAGGACTCCCCGCTTCCACTGCAGGGGGCACGGGTTCGATCCCTGGTCGGGGAACTAAGATCCTACGTGCCGCGGGGCACGGCCAAAAAAAAATTAATTGTATTAATAACTAATTGGCTTACACCCAAGTCTCCTGCTCCCCAGGCCAGAGTGGACCAGCGTTCATCCCTGAAGTGGACTACAGGCAGGACGTGCACGGGCACAGAGACACGGAGCTAAACAAGCACGCGTGCGCTTACCACGTGCTTTCAGCATTAAAGGGTGACGGCTGGAAATGCAAAGAAAGACAGGGCAGGGGCTCGTGGGCACACAGGTTAAGGTTCCTGGGTCCTCCAGGTGTCTCGGGGCCAGTCTGGACAAGTTATTCTCCACAATGCATCCAAACTGCATGCAGAGATGGACATGATGTCATCAAGGGCACAGACAGGTATTTGGGGGGTCTGGGGCACTCTGGCCTTTGAGAAAGAAAACCACATAAGGACAGCATTGTTCCAGAGAGAATAAATGCCCAGAATTTGTATCAAAGAGAGATGGTTGTTTCAGTTTCCTGAGAGGGAAACAGTTTTACATCTGTTCCAGATGCAAGCTCAGTGTGAAAGGCAGGTCCGCAGGAGCTGGGGCTGGAGAGATCAGACGTGTAAACACAGCCACAAAGGCCACAAAAGAGCCCCGGCCTGACATATGCCACCCGCACCTGTCAGGACAGCCCCTTCCCCTGTGGGCTGAAAGGAGCTGTCAGGTCAGATCTGGTGGGTGGAGGGAGGGTGGCCCCCGGCAGGGTTGGGGGAAGGGTGCTGCCACCTGCTGAGGGCACCTGCAGGCAAAGTGTTAAGAGCAGGCCTGACCCAGCGACTCCCCCAAACCAGCAGGGAGGGTCACGGGGACTTTCCTAAGACCCCACACCCAGCAGAGGTACCACTCTGGGTGCCTAAATGTTCACACATTTGTTCTAGAGACTGCTGGGTATAGGTGAAAAGCCATGAGGTGAATCTAGATCCACCGGCCATCCTTGAGGAAAAAGTAAGACGACAAAACTAGTATGGTTTGAAGCCACTTCTGTAGCCAGGGGTGACTTTCATCCCTTCCCCTTTTGATTAGGGGAGGCTGAACCAAGGTCACAAATCCTACTCCCAGGCCCCGGACCCCCGCGGGGTTGGGGCGGTGTATGGACATCACTTTGGGGTGGGGTGGGCTCAATTAAGTTAGGTTTACCTTAAGAAAATTGTAAATGAGTCTTAACAAGCTAGATCAACATACAAAAAACAGCATTCCTTCAAGGCAACTAGAAAATATTATAGACAATAAATACATCTACAGAAATATAAGGGTTTTGATCAGGAATGAATTTAAGAAAGGATGCTTAAAATCTTTATGGACAAAAATTTTAAATTCCATTCACGGACTTAAAAGACCCAGATAAATGGAGACAGGTTTTAACACTGCACAGGTTGTAAGCCCTGTGAACTTGACCTTGTGTTAGGCTGGCATTTCAGGAACTGGGACCAGGAGCTCTTGCTGCCCTCAGGCCCCAGGCCCCAGGGTGTCTATGCAAATGGCTATTTTCCAGGGAAAGCTGCCCCATCAGGGAGACTGATGTCATTTGCATCAGTCTCCCTGACCCCTCACCCCTCCACCCCCTCCCCAGCCCCCTGAGCACGGGGCTCTTCTCTTCCCAGGGATGGCTTATGGTCCCGTGGACACCCCTTCCCAAGGGGTCACAAGGGGACTTCACTGGGCACATGGCCTGAACCTCACCTTGACCCACCGTCTCAATATCCCTCGTCCCCAGTAGACATGCCTAGAATCCCTGGGCGCCTTGTGTACCAAATGGGATGAGGGGCCCTACCAGGCAGGTGCCTGACCAGGGACAGTGGCTACTGGCAGCTTGGCCAGGCTGGGGGTGAGGCCTGTGCTGTGTCTGACCAGCTCCACGGATGGCTGAGCAATGGAGTGGTGCCTCCCCAACCAGACTGAACTGTTTGGGGGCAGGACCCGCGTCTGCACCTTCAGGTGGGTCCCCAGACCCCTCCGGACCTCTCTTGGGCTGGCCTGGGGAGAGAATGAAGACACCAGACTCTCTCCCCCACTTGCTCATCACCTGAGCCCTGCACGGATGCTCCAAGACAGGTGGGGGAATCTTGGGTTAACGCCCTAACGCACCCACTCGCTTGCAGTGAGATCTTGGGCCAGACCCTCAATTTCCTTACCTGTTAAATGAGGATAATGATCCCAAGATAATAGGGTTCCTCTTCCAGGCAAGAACAAGCACTAATTGTCTTATAATTCTGGCTCATGTCTGGGTATCTACTATTGTCAGGCAGTGATTTAAGCCCTCCCTGTACATGGATTAACTCTAAAATGCTCCCCACTTAATCCCGTATCTAAGTCAGAGAAGTGAAGATTGAATCCAAGTCCTCTGCCCTCTTGCTTCTAGCCAATGCAAAGGTTCTGGCTGGTATCAATGGAGGAGAATCAGCGGTCAGGCCTAGGCTGTCCTTGGGCCTCTAGATCTGAGCGAGAGAACAGTGTGGCCAGAGGGCTGGGGGCAGGGTCCCTATGGCAGCCTGCCAGCTCTGGTCCCTCCCAGCTACCGCATCACCCCAGTGGAGGCCCAGGGCCGGTCCCTCCTGTCTGGCCCTGCTCCTGCTGGGGTCTCCAATCTGATCTCCACTCAGCAGCCTCAAATCTGACCCTGCCACCCCCTCTTAGCTCCCCAGTCCCCTCGGGAGACATGCTACACCATTACCAGGGCCCTCTTCTCCCCCTGGTCGCCTTAGCCCTGCCACCCCAATCCTGGACCTGGTTCCCACCACACTACAGAGCACGTGCCCAGACGTGCCAAGCCTCTAGTCTTTGCCTGGGCAGTGCCACTGGCCATCCTCAGTCTCCTTTTGACATCCCTGTTGGCCCCTGCTGGGTGTCCTTGGGTAAGTCAACCTCTGTGCCAAGCTTACTCACTCCTCAATGAGGACGCTAGCAATAGCCATTTCACGGGGGACACAAAGAAGCTGGGACTTCCCTGGAGGTCCAGTGGTTAGGACTCCCGAGCTTCCACTGCAGGGGGCCCGGGTTTGATCCCTGGTGGGGGAACTAAGATACCGCAAGCCACATGGTGTGGCCAAAGAAAAAAGTAAAAAGAAACTGCCCTTACTGTTAATCTCTGCTTCCTGGCACACAACACAGAGCAGATAAATGCTTGTCGAATGACTAAACAAAGCCAAGTACTGAGGTCACTGCAGCTGCAGATCCAGGAGCCTGGACTGGTTTCAAGCATCTATTTTTTTCCAGCATATTTGCAAATGAGTAGTTTAAAACCCTTCTTTGGTGAAAGGAAGGCACACCCACCCAGGCTGCAGCCCACACACGCCCTCCTGCACACGCAGTGGGGACCCGTCTTCCTCCAGAGCTCCGGATGCAAACTGCTGTCCCCACAGCCGTGAGGACGCCTGCAGGGCTTGGAAGGGAGGGCAGGCTCTGGACCAGCCAGCCTGCAGTGTCACTGGCTGTGTCTCTTCCACACACACACTGAGATGGGAACAGCTGCCCCCTCTTTGGAGGGGGGACCCTCAGTTGCCCGAAGCCCAGCCTTCCCCCTGTCCCTGCAGGCCTTGCAGCAAAGCAGGAACAGGTGATGACCCCTCTGGGACCACATCAGAGCCATCTGGTAAATGCAGTCCTGGGTGCCAGGCCAGTGGCTGCTGGGTGGATCCAGCTGGAAAGCCCTGGTCCCCAGTCTTTTCCTTTGGGGCTTCCCACCCCCTCCATGAGCAGGGCAATGCCCTGGCTTACAGAGCACCCAATGCTCAAAGCATCAAGTGGAAAAGCCCTGACCTCAGCAAGACAGACCCAGCTTCCAGTCCCAGCTCTGCCACGGCTGTGTGACCAGAACCAGAGAGGGCTCTCTAGCACAGAAGCGGCACAGCCTCCAGGACTGTTCAGAGGAATAAAAGATACCACTGTTGCCCATTTTCTGCCACCTAGCAGGGGCTCCACAGCTGGTTAAGAAATCAACAGACCCAGAAGGGAATGGGAAACAGCTAGCCCCTACTTCTCTGGGGGCCAGTTTGACAGTCTCTACCAAAGTCACAAATGCACACAACCCTTTGATTTCTGGAAATGCGTCCTCCAGTGAGGCCGGCCTGTACCTGACAGGATCTTGCTGGGCCAAGATCCTGAAGGTGCATGCACACAGCAGGGGGCACGACTTAACTGTGCTGCTACAGGGGTTAAGAGGAAAAGACAAACACCTCCACCTGCGTGAGTGCATCTCCCGAAGGAGAAAGAAGATTAGTAAAGAGGGGAAGGGTCCTCTCTGGGACAAAGGTAGGAAGGAGACTGAATTTTTACTATAAATGTTTTCCTCTTCCTGAACATGTGCTGGTATCACTGATTCAAAAAATAAAGCAAAAGCAACTGTTTCAAGTGCATAGCTTTAATTTGCGGTCTGAGATACTGATGTTTGTCTTAAAGGTCTGTTTCAGGAATCAGGCATCCAACCCCTCCCAGCCCCACTCCCCGCCCCTGCACCACCGCTCCCTCCCCACCTGGCAGGAGAGGTCCAGACTTATGAACCTGCAGATGCCCCAAGCAGCTGGTCTGATGTGGGTGGGGCTCACTTCCCTTAAGTGAAGGAGAAATACCTGGGGAACAAGGAGAGAGGAAAGAAAGGAGGGAGAGGGAGAGGAAAGTAAGGAGAGGGAAAGGTTATTTCAAGCAAAAGGTTGGAAATTCACCTGTGGGGTGGGCAGGAGTTAGAAAGCTGCAGCTTGGAAGGGACCCCCCTCAAGTCCTACTGCCGCAGCAGCACCGGAGCCCTCCCTCCACCTTGAACCCCAGCACAGGTGCTGGCCTGAGCCACCTGGGACCAGGCACAAACACTGCCAGCCACCGAGCAAGAGATCCAGGCTTGGCTTGGCTTCCGGCTGGGGTGGCCTCAGGCAAAGGCTGCCCACTCTGGGCCTGGTGCTTACCGCTCAGTAACCCCACACCCTTTTTATTTGCATCTAGAGTCCAGCCTCCGTCAGGACTCAGGGTTGGAACAGGGAAGGGCTTGTCACACACATACGCGGGAGGAGCTACATTAAATCTGGCCTCAATCCCAGGACACACCCTTGGCCACAGTTTAAGGTCACAGTTTGGCTGGAGTTGCTCAGGGCTGACTGGGCTCCAGGTCCCCAGCGCCTGGCCCGATGAGCTCTGGAATGTCAGCGGAAAGAACGATGCAAGGCCAGCGCCCCCTTCTCCTCCCCACCTGGGCAGGTTGGCCCCGCACAAATGGAAGGAGCTGGGGCCTCTGGGTAGCGTGGAAAGAAGTCACGATTAGCTGTGAGACAAGAGCAAGCTAAGGACCTGCTGTTTATGCAGCTGTTGACTTCTCACTGCTTACACAGTATTTATGAATGGAAACGCTGTAGCAAAGGGGCCCTGGGCTGGGCGCACACCTGGGTTCTGCTCCAGCTTGGCTGTGCTACTCTGGACAAATTCCTTAGCCCCTCTGGACCCCTAATTCTTCACTTGTAAAACAAGCATTGGGGACAGATTCTTTTCTGTCCTTTCCTGCTCAAATATCCATTAAACAAACAAACAAACTGTAGAGAAAGTGTAAAAGATTAATAATTCTCTTGACAACTAATTTTGAAATGGTTTTCAACCAGTTTGCTGAGGTCTGAAAGTTTCTGTCCCGCCCCAAATTCCTCAGTTGAAAACCTAATGCCCAGTAATGGGAAAAGGAGGTGGGGCCGCTGGGAGGCAAACAGATTATGAGGGCTCTGCTAGTGGGTTTCGTCTCTTCTAAACGAGGCCCAGGAGAGCTCCCTTCCCCATCCTCCACTGAGGATACAGGAAGTCTGGGGCACCCTGACCTTGGACTTCCAGAATCCAGAACTGTGAGAAATAAATGTCTGTGGCTTATGAAGCGTCCAGCTTGTGGTATTTTGTAAGAATACACACTTCAATGAATTGAACAGAAAAAAGGCAGGGGAAACATGGTGACGAGACCCTGGAAGGCCAGGTCGGAAGGGATCCCAGTCGACCAAGTCCTGTTGACACCCCTGTGCTTCTCCATCACCATTAGAAAGGAAAGGTGCCAAGATACCGCCTGGGTCTGCCGTTTAAGAAGCATGCATTTCAAACAGTAAATGCCGAAGAGGGTGTGGAGAAAAGGGAACCCTCCTACACTGTTTTTGGGAATGTAAACTGATGCAGTCACTATGGAAAACAGTGTGGAGTTTCCTTAAAAAACTAAAAATAGAGCTTCCATAGAATCCAGCAATCCCAGTCCTAGGCGTATATCTACAAAAGGTGAAAACTCAAATTCAAAAAGATGCATGCACCCTCAATGTTCATAGCAGTGTTATTCACAATAGCCAAGCCATGGAAACAACCCAAGTGCCCATCAACACATGACTGGTTTTAAGACGTGGTGTGTGTGTGTGTGTGTGTGTGTGTGTGTGTACACAATGAAATATTACTCAGCCATAAAAAAGAATGAAGTATTGCCATTTGCAGCAATATGCAATATGTATGGACCTAGAGATTATCACACTCAAACAGAGAAAGACAAATATTACATGATATCACTTATATGTGGAATCTAAAACAGCACAAATGAATTTATTTACAAAACAGACTCAGACACAGAAAACTTACGGTTACAAAAGGGGAAGGGGGGGATAAATTAGGAGTATCAGATTAACAGATCCACACTAGCATATACTATTTTTTTTTTTGGCCGCGCCAGGCGGCATGCGGGATATCTTAGTTCCCCGACCAGGGATCGAACCCGCTACCCCGCGGAGTCTTCAACACTGGACCACCAGGGAAGTCCCCACACCATCATATATAAAATAAACAAGGATTGACTGTATAGCACAGGAAACTACATTCAGTGTCTTGTGATAATCTATAATGGAAAAGAATTTTTTAAAATATATATTGTTTCTGAATCACTTTGCTGTACACCTGGAACTAACACAATACTGTAAATCAACTATACTTCAATTAAAGTTCCTAAGAAGAATTTAAGTGAAGGACTACGCCCTGCTTTCTTCAGTTCTGGGTCTCCCTCCAGCGCTGTGGCATCTCAACCACTCACGAGATCCTGTCGCAGAGCGCTCCAGTCAGCAGCCTTGGGGGCTCCCACTTCCTCCCTGGGACAGATCTCAGCTCCCCACTCCCACCTTTTCACACCCTCAACCCCACCTTTACACCCTCCCTCTGCCTTCCCCAGGCTGGCATCAGGGACCTGCTTCTTCCTCCAGGCCCAGCCCAGAACCCACCTCGTTCCAGGACAGAATTATCTGTTCCGTACCTAGTATCCTGTGTAAACAGACCTGGATTAGGCACTTAGCCCATTGCGCTCTCATTAAATGTTTACCTGTCTATCTGCCCCGGCTCGGAGTAGGAACCCTGTGAGCGGGGACAGCCCAGTGGGAACCAGACAGTACAATGTCCAATAGAATGAGGGAACTGGGCTCACAGGACAGTCAGCTCCTGGCTGGGGCACCCTGGACTGGACAGCCTCACCTTTTGAGAGGAGGCAGAGGCTGCATGCATGGTATACAGTCAGCGCTCACTAATGGGAAGCTCTCGTCTGGTGAGCCTGGAGCTCAGGAGAGGCGCATGCCCACCCTGTGTCAGAGCTGGGATTTCCCGGATGCGTCATTGTTGGCACACGGGAAATCCGGCCCATCTCCCTGCCGGGACTCAGAGCCTCCTCTGAGGTCCAAGCCAGACACAAGTGACCCTCCCCAGATAGCCACGTGGGGCTGCCCGCTCCGGCCCAGAGCTTGCATCTCCTGTCAGACTCTGGGTGACCCCCGTCTTCTCCCACCTCCAGAAAAACAGGTTTACCAAGCAGCGCCTGACAAGGCCCAGCGGGTGTTCTGTGTTGTCACATCCTAATGTTGACACTGGGATAATCAGCTGCCCTCCCCGAGCCGCCCCAGTGCCCTGACCCCCAGGCCGGGCCTCTCCTGCCTGCCTCGGGGCCAGCGACGGACTTGGACCGGGGACTTATTTGCTTACACCCAGGGCCCGGCCCCAACCAACCCGCGGCAGGACAAAGCCACAACTGCACACGTCCACTCCAGACCCGCTGCAGGCTTCCTGGTGGCCGCCGACAACAAAATCCCGAGCGTGCCGGGAACTTCCTTGAAACCCCTTGGAATTGTTCTGAGCCAAGAAAAAAACAGCCGGACTCTTGTGGGATCCAGTATGTCCACGGCAGGGGAAGCAAGAAGCCATTAACTGTCTACAAACTTAATGGGTTCACTGAAAACAGGATGCTTTCCAGGGAGAGGGGAAAACACCTCCGAGGTCAGGGTCAAGACCCACCGATGGATGGAGCCCTTCGCGGTGTGCCCCCTTCCATTTACTAGAGGACTGGAAATGAAAAAAGGGACTATAGCACTGCTCTCTGCTCTCTTTGCAGCTCAGTTCTTATACCTACTAACCACTTAAGAAAATTTACAATAAACATACATACAACCCTCTAACCAGCTTCTTCCCAGAGTGCGCAGGCTGTGACGGGCACTGGAGATGCTCTAATGAGTGTGACCTTTCTAAATTCCTCTTCTAATGGAACTACAGGCTAGTGTAAATCACACGAAGTGAGCACACATAATTCCCACACTGTCTTGAGTGTCCTGAAGACAGTATAGTCAAGTCTTAGGCCAGCCCACACTCTGGAGTGTTTCTCCCAAGACTGTTCCTCACTTTCTGAGACGGACCGCATTCTGTCTATGGAATGTGTATCTCTCTAAATAAATCCACTTCTTACCTATCCAAAAAAAAGGTACTAGGCCAGAGGGACCGCTGGGAAGAGTGGGAGGGCTGTGGTTTTAGATCAGGTAGTCAGGGAAGACTTCTCGGAGAAGGAAGCAACTGAGTTGAGATGATGAGTCTGACATGCACAAAGACCATGCTGCTAAGCACATCACTCCATTTGTTTTAGGCCTCACACCCTGCCATGCAAGGCCACACAGAATCCCTGATGCTTGGAGAAATATTCCTGCTGACATAGTTCCACCAAAAAAAAGAAGAAGAAAGACCACCTGGCAGCCATCTTAGAAGATAGATTAAATATGTTCCCCACCCTTGCAGTGGTTAAGAATCCGCCTGCCAATGCAGGGAACACGGGTTCCATCCCTGGTCTGGGAAGCTTCCACATGCTGAGGAGCAACTAAGCCCGTGTGCCACAACTACTGAGCCTGCGTGCCACAACTACTGAAGCCCGCGCACCTAGAGTCCACGCTCCGCAACGAGAGAAGCCACTGCAATGAGAAGCCTGCGCACCACAACGAAGAGTAGCCCCCGCTCACCGCAACTAGAGAAAGCCCGCGCACAGCAACACAACGAAGACCCAGCACAGCCAAAAAGAAATTTAAAAAAAAAAGTTCCCCACGCTAAAGGACATTTTGAGGCACTCCCTGAAAGCCCACACTCTGGAAGCCACCCTCTCCAGACCCCTCAGGCATTTTAAACCAAACCCAAGCAAAAATAAACTTGTACAGTCTAATGTTGGTAAGGCTGAAGAAGCCACAGTGACCTTGAGGTTAAAATGGTGGGAAATCCCCAAATCCTGGAATGAGAAGGGAGGGGAGATGGGGGGGATACACAGACAAGCAGCACCAGCAGCCAGGTGCTAAGACTGGAATCCAGGCCATTTACGGATCAGGTGCAAATCACCCAAAAAGTGCTGTTCCTAAGGACCCATTCCAAGGGCATGTCCAAAATAAGTAGAAATAAGATTAAAGTGTTAACTCCAGAGAAGTCAGTAACAGCCACCAACACTTGGGGATGGTGTTCCTCCGTCCCTGTTGGGAAACCTCGTGGACCCATTTTACAGAATGAGCAAACTGAGGCTCAGAGGTGGAGTAGCCCGTCTAAGACAACACAGCTGGAAAATGGCTGCGTGGAGAGTTTGGCCTGGCTTCCAGGAAACGGCTCATAATGCCTCCTGAACTATGTCTCAGTTTCTCCATCTGTAAAATGAGGCCTACCATCCTTGGAGGCTGGCCAGCACAGAGCCCTCCCTAGCGTAGTAAGGATGAAGCCGATAACCCTCCCTTCCTCCCTTCCTCCCTTCCTGGGCAGCTGGAGCAAAGCCTGCGCAGAAAACCAAGCCACATGGGTGCTTGAAAAACAGCAGCGGCAGCAAGAGCAACAGCAGCAACACCCGGCCCCCAGGGTGGCTCCTCCTGGCGAAAATTACAGTAACAATGAACGGTTTACAAAACGACTCACACCCAGGAGGTAACGAGCCCGGGGCACCCCACACCCACCCCCAGGGCTGGTTGGGGCCGCGCGGGGCTGGCGGCTGGACCCCTCTTGGTCACCGGATAGAACGCGCCCGGCGGCCCCTACAGCGCCGCGGCGCCCGGCGGTCCCCGGTTTACGCAAGCGAGCCGGGCGCCTTCCCCGCGGGTCGCACCTGCACTGGGCGTGGGTAGGAGGAGGGCACCGCGCCCGCTCGGCGCGCAGTTCCTGTTCCGGACTTCCCCGCGTCCCGAGTCCGGCCGGTCTCGGGCCCCTCGAAGGTGCGCGGCTCCGGGGCGCCCCGGGGTCGGCGGGGACCGGTGCTCGACGCCATCTTCCGTTTTTTGGTGGCCGCGCGGCTGTACCGTCTCGGCCCTGGGCCTCGGCCCTGGGCTGGCAGCCCCGCTCTCTGGCCCGTCCCCCGAGGACGTGGGAGCCCGGCCCCGGAGGCCGCGCAGGAGGGAGGAGCGGGGCGATGCGGCGCCGGGTTCCCGGGGCGCGGCGCAGAGGGGCCGCCCCATTGCATAGATGCGGAGACTGAGGCCCGCAGGGGCCCCGGCTGCCACGGTCGCCAACCGGGAACTGGAGCCCCCGCCAGCGAGGAGGTGTTTCGGAGCCGGGGTCCCCAGACGTCGCCCGCGAGTAACACCCGGGACAGGGAAACCTGGGGACAGGGAAACCTGGGTACGGGTCCTCCACCTTCCAGCCGGCGCCCAGGGCAGCCCCCGAGCGCTTACCTGCCGGGCTCGGGCTGGGCAGAGGGGCGGACGCCAGCGGAGTTAGGGTCACAGCAGCGAGGGCAGGTCTCGGACTCACCTCGCGTCGGCGGTGGCAATGGCGGTGACGGTGGCGGCGGCCGCAGCTCTCGAGCCGGGAGGCGTATTGTCTACGGCTAGGGGCCCGCGCGCGCGACCATATAAAACGCCGGGCCCCGCCCCGGCCCGCCCTCAGGGCCGCCTCCCCGGCCAATAGCACGGACTCCAGGACCCAGTCGGGTCCGAATGGCAACAGAGCTGCTACAAGTGTGATCTGTTTACTTGTTTACTGTCTTTCTGCCTCCTGCGGTCTGCAGGTTTGTTTTGTCGCGTGCGCTGGTTTGCTCCGGGGAATATTTGTGGATGAATCCCCTGGCTGCATTTGGGTGGGTATTCCAGGATCTTTATATCCTCAAAGAACTCCTAGGGGATTGATACTTTTTTCTTGCCCGCGAGGCTCAAAGAGGACTTAATGACCTGCTAAATGACAGCATGAGTTCAGCGTTCAAATACTGGCGCTCTTAGTGCTGGCAGCTTCAAGAGTTAGGTTTTGTTTGGTTTTTTTTTTCTTCAATTTTTTAAACTGTGGTACAATGCACGTAGCAAAATTTGCCATCTTTACTATTTTTAAGTGTACTGTTCACTGGTATTAAATACACTCATGCTGCTGTGCAACCATCACCACCATCCATCTCCATAACTCTCCATCTTTCAAAACGAACTGTATACCACTAAAATATGACTCCCCATTCCTCCCTCCCCCAGGTCCTGGCAACCATCAGGCGTTAGGTGTTTTTAAGTCTATTTCACAAATGTGAAAACTAAGGCTCAAACTTCTGTAGAAACAGCATCAGCAGCATCCTACCAAAGCCTGGGGTCTTCCTGCCCCACTCCTTCCCACCCCGCGTCCTTCCAGCTGCACCATCCATCACACCTCCATTCCCATCGCCATAGTGGGGGCAGCCCGCCCTGCTCTGGCGCTCCTGGGCCTAGGGGGAGATGGGTGGCAGAGAAGGGCCCCCAAAGCCTCGGGGGAGGGACGAGAAATCAGAAAAGGTCCAGGCTGGGTGGTACCCAGCCCTGGGGTGGGCTAAGGAGGTGTAGGGTCTCAAGTCCCCAACCTGTTATTGCTGGGGTGTGTTGAGGTAGAGGAATGCAGAGCGGAGCACTGGGGTTACAAAGTAGCTGTTGTCCCAGGAACAAAACAAAGCTTGTTTACCTCAGTCCTGCTGCCTATTGGAACAGAGAAACAGCAGTGTCCGGGGAGCTCCCCTCCCCTTAGTTCTGCCATTTGCTACCTGTTGGAGATCCCCTCACCCCTTCTTCCCACCTCTGGAGTGATGACACTGATATGGATTTTTCCTTCATTGTTCTCATCTGTGAAATGGGATGACGGCATGCCCCTCCCCCCCCCACCACCCTATAGGGTTATAGGGAGGATCAGAGGAGATAATCATCAAATGTTTAGTAAACTCCCAGCAGAGTTTAAGCTTCAAAGTCCCTCCCACCCTCTCTTCTGGCCTCTTCTGATTTTGTAATCCTTTCTTTGAGGGCCTCCCAAATCACATTGACTCCAAGCCCTACAACGCCTGGATTTCCCTGGGCTGCTAATAGCCACAGGGTGCTTTACAGGCAGAGGGAGGAGCCCTCCAAAATAGGGACCTCTCTCCAAAAGCAACTCTTCAGATGAGAAAACAGACTCAGAGGGGAAGCAATGGCATGGTCTCATCTATGTGTGTAAGAATGCTTCCAGAAGGGTCTCAAGGCTGAAGCCATGGTGCCAGGTACAGAGTAGGCATTCAGTAAACATTAGCGGAACAGCTGGAGGAAGGAGGACAGTTTAGGGACAGATGGAGGATAGAAGTGCTCAAGGAGGGGGTGGGTGAAAATATTTGCCTTGCAAGGTCCCCAAATAATATGCAGATCAAATGGACAGGAGGAAGCAAAAGCCTTTTGAATGGGGATTGGGCCTGTAGAAGGCCTTGCCTTCCTATCAGTCCAAAAAAGATTAGATGGCAAATGATAATAGCAATAACAATAACAATCGTAGCTGCCAGGATCTCCTCAGATCCCTCAACCCCAGGGCTAAGCACTTTCTATTATCACCTATAATTCTTACCACTGTCCCATGTTACAGACACCAGTATACCCACAAAGGGTCCATGTACAGGCAAGAGAGACCTTGTGGACACATTTTACAGATCAGGAAACTGAGGCTCTGAAAAAGGAGGCCAGCCACTTGCCGGAGAGCACCCAGCCCTGAAGCAGCAGAAGCAGATTGAAGCCTGGGTTTCCCTACTCCTGCTGCAGTGTCCTTTCCGCCCTCCATGGCTGGCCTCCAAACCTCCTGGGCCTCACGTTCCCCTTCCCCATCGGGATTTGCTGGCCTGTCCCAGGGCCATCAGGCTGTGGATCCTGCTGTCAGAAAACACCATGATCCCGTGGGCAGTCCCTTCCTTCCCTGGGGGCCTCCTTCCTGAAGAGCTGCCTGCTCTGGAGCCTCTGGATCCTCCGAGCCCCAGGCAAGCCCCTGCTGCTGAGGCCATGACCATGTCTCTGCAGTTCAGGGATCCATGACCCAGCAGACCCTCTGCTCCAACTTAGGGTTGAGTTTTGTCCTTACTGTGACTTTCTTTGATCATTCATTTAACAAATACTGACACCTACCATATGCCAGGCAGGGTGGTAGGTGATGGGGATCTAGAGACGACACATTCATGGCATTAATACAGGGCCCACATTCAAGTGGGGGAAACAGTGGAGGAGAAACCAGTGACAGGAGAATAGAGCTCTGGGCAGCTGGGCACACAGCATGCACTCAAGGAGGGAGAGTAAAGCCAGGCAGTGTGTGAAGAGTGGGGGCGGGGTGGGTCTTTTAACCAGGGTGTCAAGGGAAGCCTCGGTGAGGACGCAACCTTCCTGCAAAGGCTTGAGAGAAGTGAGGACGCCTTGCAGAGAGATGAGAACATTCCTATGAGAACATTCCTCCAAGGCCCAGGAGGGGAGGAGAGGGCAGGTGGGAGCCCCAGGGAGAGGGCTGGCCAAGCATGTTTGCCAAGTGCTGGCCTTGGCATCCAGGACCCACCTGTGGAGCCAGACGCCAGAGCAGGTTTTAAATGGCTGTCTTTCCACGTGCCATCCCAGACTATTGTCCCAGCCTTGGGACACCTTACCTGGAAAATCCTCCAGCTTTGACAGGGACTTTGTAATATCAGGAGGGACCCATCAAAGGGCTTCGAGGTTCTCTCCTGAGCTGGGCCTGAGCTTCTTGCCAGGAGCTAGAGCAACCTCACGGTGACATTCCACCCACGCCCACCTGGTGGACACCTTGTGGGGATACCTTCCAAGGACAAGAGGCTGTTGAGAGCCTGGTGGGCTGGGCGTGTTGCCTGGGTGAGTTCAGGTACCCTGTGTGGCCTCCTGAAGGGTAGATCTCCTCACTTCACAGATGAAGAAACCGAGCCTCGGAGATGGGTCCTAAGAGGTCCATGACCACACAGCCAAGAGATTGCAGGGCTGGGGCTTGAACCCAGGTCTCTCTGACCTGTCTGATTTGGGGGTCTGTAGCTAGGCTTCAGGAAGTCTGTGAACCCCCTGAAGTGAAACAAAATGGCAATTGGGGTAAAAGCATTTTCTGGGGAGGGAACCTGCAGCCTGGTGGGTGAGGGCTGGGACTTCGGGGCCACACAGCCCTGAGTTAGAATCCCGACTCTGCCACCTAAAACTTGCGTGGCGTCAGGTAAGTGCTTGGGCCTCTCTGAGCCTCAGTCCCATCCTCTGTGAAATTTCCCACCTCCCAGGGCTGCTGTGAGGATGAACACACAGGAAGCCCTCAACGTGATGCCTGGTACCCAGTAGGTGATGGGTAAACCCAGAGGCTCTTATTGCAGACAGGGATTAAAAACTGCGGAAGAGTTTGAGGGAATTCCCTGTCAGTCCAATGGTTAGGACTCCGTGCTTTCACTTCCGAGGGTGTGGGTTCAATCCCTGGTCAGGGAACTAAGATCCTGCAAGCCGCGCGGTGCAGTCAAATTAAAAAAAAAACAAAAAACAAAAGAACTGGTGAAGAGTTTGACATATTCACAAAAGAAACTTTATCTTGGAGATGCATCATTTATTAAATGAAATACACTTTACAGATCAGTGTGTCCAGTACAATCCCACATTAAAAAAAAAAATCCATATAGAAAAGTCTGGAAGGAAATACAGTCCTGCAAAATGGGAATAGTGATCATCTCTGGGCATAAGGATGATAGGCGGTTTAATGTTTGGCCTTGTGTTCTTCTGTATCTTCCCAGTTTTCTATACAGAAGTACATTAACTTATGCTAGTATCAGAAATACATCACTTTTTATTCCAAGAAGAGGAAGAAAAGTATGTTTGGTCTCGTCCCAGGCCGGAGCTGAGCCAGAGACAGCCGCAAGCGCCTTTTGCTCCAAGTGAGACAGAACCAGGCTAGAGTACACAGTGGGGCTTAGGCAGGAAGTACAGGAGCTCAGAACCAGGATAGAGTACACAGTGGGGCTTAGGCAGGAAGTACAGGAGCTCAGGAGAGGGAAAACTAAGAGCTGGGATCCTAGAGAGGAGGCAAGCATATCAGGAAAGGCTTCCTGGAGGAGGAGGTATTTGAAGGCACCCTGGAAAGGGGCTGGATTCCAACTGGAACAGAAAAGTGGGTTTGGCCTTATTGCCCTGTGGGTACCTGGGAGCCATGGAAGGCCTCTGAGCAGAAGAGGGAATAGACCTTTGGGAATTGGAATCTGGCAGCCATGTGGGGAGGTATTAGAGGGGAAATGATGCCCCGGAGTCTCTGAGAATGTTCAGGGCTCCTGAACGGGGAAACCCCAGCCTCCATCCAACTGATAACAGTGCCCAGGTTGCCCCTCCCCCAAAGCTCCGCCTCCTTTATTTTGTGTTCCACACCCAGCCATACTCACTGTCCTCCAGTTAGTGAGGCCCTCTGTGGACAGAGCTGTTGTGAAGCCTCTGGGAACCTTATTACATCCCCATTTTACAGGTAAGAAGACTGAGGCTCAGAGAGGCCAGCTGAGCTGCAGGGTAGAGAGGTGTGGATGCTGAGGGATGAGAGATGGGACCTTCCCTTTCCTGGCCTAATGCATCAGAGCTCCACTTTCCCTCACTTTCTGGGGAACGGGGATGGTGACACCCAACTCACACATCATGACTGTTCTGGTCACCCAGTTGTTGGTGGGGCTACTGCTCCCCTTCTTCCCCCGCTTGCTTTATCTTCCTTCACAGCACCTTCTGCTCTTTGCATATGTATTTACCTGTTTACTTGTCTATTGCCTGACTCCCTGCCCCCCACTGAGACTAAGCCAGACTTGGCTTTTTCACAGCTCATGTAGTAGGTGCTCCGTAAATACCTGCAGAGCAAGTGAATGCATGAGGGTGAGCATTCTGGGGCCAACACGCTCGTCTATTTTTGGTCTGTTTCCTCCCTCTGTCCCTCCCTCGGTTTTCAGACGCGCAGACAGTTCTCCCCCTTGAACGACATTTTTTTTTTTTAACATCTTTATTGGGGTATAATTGCTTTACAGTGGTGTGTTAGTTTCTGCTTTATGAACGACATTTTAAAATTGCTCACAGCTTCCTTCTCTTCTTTAGCAAGGCGTGTGAGGGGAGGGTGATGCTTCTCCTTGTAGGACCCCATGTAGGAGGTGAGGATGCACATTTACACGGTTGTCCCTGGAGCTGTGAGGGAAGGTGGGGGGATTCACAAGGAGCCCATGGGGGTTGGTCCCTCTCGGAGTCTGGTGATGGTGGTCCCGGGCCGGGAAGTTGAACCTTTGCATGGCTCAGTTTCCCCTGGGCATTGGGTTCAGAGACCTGGATCAGGCCAGCCCTGCCTAGACTTGCTGCCAGGCAGGTGTAGACTGACTCTACACAGGGCCAGGCAAGGCTGTGTGACCGGTGTAGCCACGAGGACCCCAGGCTTCAGGGTCCGGAGTCCAGACTGTGTGACAGCTGAGGGCACTCGGCCTCTCCGAGAACTCCCAGGGACTGCGGGGGTGACTGAGGTCAAGACCAAGGACTGGCGCCTGGTGTGTGGTAGGTCTCTGGCCGAGGGCCAGTGGAGATGGAGAGGAAGTCATCGGAGTGGGGTGGGGTCCCTGGGTGCCACCTGGGGAGGCCCCTGGGGACAAGAATCGGTGGCAGTAAGATGATTTTTGAAAGTCAAGGCTGGTTCTTGGCAGCTTGAATAACATCTTGGAAACCCAGAGAAGAGAGTTACCCCAGCCACCTTTTTGGGGGGACTCAATTCCCCCCCAAAGCTTTGGCAGGAGCCTCCTCACAGCCATGAATAGGCAGATGGATTTCTGCCCTTCTGGTCCCTTAAAATTTTCTGCTTGTTGCAAACCCCTTGTAATGAGCTGGCCCAAGGCCAGCAGCGCCGCCCAAGCTCCAGGCAGCTGAACTACTGGGCCTCTTCTAGCCTCGGGCCAGCTCAGAGGGCCTCTGAACTCGAGGAGCTGGCGGGGGCCCCTGATGCAGGAAAGCCTCCGGCCTTGGAGGGAGGCCACAGCCGGCCAGGAGCAGAGCGCCACCAGGAGCGGGGACCAAGGGGCCTGGAAGCAGATGGCTAAGGCCCCCAGGAAAGCAGTGGAGAACAGAAGTGGGCAACGAGTAGACTTCACAGAAGCTTCTCCATCTCCCTTCCTGATATGTAAGAGGCACTTCAGGCCAATGCAGCCAAATTAAACTCGTCTCCCCCAAACGTACATCTCCCACAGTCTCCCCGTCTCAGCTGATGGCAGCTCTGTTCTCCTTGAATGTGGGTCAGATCTAGGGACTCTTTTTTTTTTGGCCATACCACACGGCTTGCAGGATCTTAGTTTCCCAACCAGGGATCGAACCCGTGCCCCCCGCAGTGGAAGCGCAGAGTCTTAATCACCGGACCACCAGGGAATTCCCTGGGGACTCGTTTCTAATGAATATAACGTGAAAGTCTGAGGTAGACCCACATGTACTAACACGGAAGGACATCTGTACCTGTGCTGTGTTAAATGAGATAAAAACGTTGTAGAATAAGTATAATGTGAATTGATGTACGTAGAAGAGTATTTTTCATTTGCCTTGAAAGTTCTGTAAGAAACACACTAGAAGGTCAAGGTTGGGTAACAGGTGTGGATATCACTCACTGGTCTTTTCTTTCTCTTGTACATTACTTGTAACTTTTGCCATAAACATGTATTATGTTTCTGGTCATAAAACAGTAACTTTTTTTTTTTTTTTAAATTTTTGGCCTTGCCGTGCGGCTTACGGTATCTTAGTTCCCCAACCAGGGATCGAACCCGTGCCCTCGGCAGTGAAATCGTCGAGTCCTAACCACTGGACCGCCAGGGAATTCCCAAAACAGTAACTTTTTAACAGTGAAAGAAGCCAGACACAAGAGAGAACATACTGTATGAATCCATTTATATGAAGTTCAAGAACAGGTGAAACTAATCTACATGATGGAGGTGAGACTAGTGGGCACCTCTCGAGGTGGGATGGGTATTGACTGGAAAGGGGCATGAGGGAACTTTCTGGACTGATATGCATGGTGGTCGCAGGGGTACCTACACCTGTAAATATGCACTGAGGTGAATGCTTCAGATTTGTGCACTTTTGGGTATGTGAATGAAAACTTGATACTACAAACTAAAGTGTAATAAGACAAAGCACAATGATCAGACGTGAGACGGCCAAGAGCGAGGATTTTAATCAAGACCCAGTTTTACAGCTCCCAGGGGTGCTTGGCAGGCTGAGCCCACGGTGGAGCCAGAGGGGCCAGCTGTGCTGGTGACAGGGAGACTATCGCAATTGAAAACAGAACCAGCACGTTTCAGAGCAGATTATGAGGCCTAACCAGCCAGGTCGCTCAGCTCAGAGCCACGACAATTTAATAGACACGCGCTAGGGCCAAAAGACGAAATGGCCCGTGTGACCAAAATAACCTAATCTCATGCAACCTGTCAGGGGGACAGAGAACAGCCTCCACTCGGTCAGACAATTCCAGGAATCCGGGGTCAGGGAGGGGGTGATATGTGCTCCTGAAGCGTTGTAGAGGCCCTGGACAGCAGGCTGTGGACATCCTGCAGTGGCGGCCACCATTGTCCTCTGCCAGGAGCTGACTCAAGGCCCAGGTTATCGCTCAAGTTGGGTCTGGCGGGAGGGACGAGGCCCACGTGGGCACTGGCAGGAAGGAGCCCCAGTCCTGCAGAATCTCCTTTCACCCAGAAATAACATCCCTTCTGACAGCCGAGTTTATCAGCGTGATAGCAGAGTTTTTCAAACAATAACAGCAGTCCTAGCAGCTCCCTCAGCCGGCACTCAGCAGGGACGGCTGGCCATGGTGTCCGCTCTGGGGGAGGAAGCCCCTAGGAAGACCTGGTCTGTACCCCGAGACGGGAGGCCGTGTACCCCACATGCTGGGCCCTCAGTAGCCATCTGTTTCACAGATAAGTGAATTTCCCCTTCGCCATCCCGTTTCATCTTCACAACAACCCTCCAGGCTAAGAACTGAAGGTCCCACTTTACAGAGGAGGAAACTGAGGCCAGGCAGGTGAAATGGTGCACCCGACTCAGGAGCCAGTTTCTCATTCCAGGCCCTGGGTTTCCCTGTCTCATGACTGTTAATTACCACTCTCTCAACTCCCCTTCTCCTGCCTGGAAGAGCGAGGAGGACCTGGGAGACAGCATGTGGGGATGGTTTCTCTCACAGGAAATCATTTCTTTCTTTCTTTTCTTTTCTTTTTTTTGGCCTCACTGTGCCGCGTGGCTTGTGGGATTTCTGTTCCCCGACCAGGGATGGAACCTGGGTTCTCGGCGGTGAGAGTGTGGAGTCCTAACCGCTGGCCTGCTAAGGAATTTCCAGGAAACAATTTCCTTGCATTTAAAGTTCTTCAGCGGAATTCCCTGGCAGTCCAGTGATTAAGACTTTGTGCTTTCACTGCCGTGGATACAGGTTCAACCCCTGGGCAGGGAGCTAAGATCTCGCAAGCCATAATGTGAGGCAAAAAAAAAAAAAAAAAATCTGAAGCCTGTCCTTTTTTCTGAGGAAGTGTATGTATTCCCATATCCCCACTAATAACAAAAGAAGTACAAATAAAGCAATAATGATACTGTCCAACATCTAAGCCTTTGATAGCACACAGCGCTGGCAAAGCCGTGGGGACACTGTCTTCTTGGGCACTTCTTGGGAATACACTGGAATGCAGCCTCTTAGGAGGGCAGCTTGGTCAGCGTCTCAAAACATGCCAGATGCATGCGTTCTCTGACCCAGGTATTTCACATAAGGCTATTCTGGGCAGAAGAGATAGCGTGAGCAAAGGTGTGGAGATCGGAAAGCTGAAGTGTGGGCGTTTGACAGAAAAGGCTAGTCTGGCCCTTGGCCTCGGAAGGGAGGGAGCTGCTAGCCCCGCCAGGTGGCAGGACATACTCGTCCCGCAAGGACTGGGCTGAGCCGTCAGTGCGTCGAAGGCGCTTCAGGGCAAGGAGAATTGTGGAGAGGAGGCCCCGGCTTGGAGCCTGGTCGAGTTGGAAACAAATGCTTAGCTGCCTGTGCCGGGCTGGCGTGCACAGCCTGTGAAGCCCTCGCAGCATTTATTTCTTTTTTCTATGATCTGGGGAAGCGTGTTTTATGAGCCCAGTTCCCAGACGAGCAAGGTGACAGGCTCAGCAACAGGCCGGGTCTACCATAAAACTCCAGTTTGAACTCAGGTGTGACTGACGTCCAGCTTCAAGGTCCCTCATTCGTTCATTCCCAACTGGAATCTTAGCATCTCCCCTGGGCAGCATGACTCTGGGGACAGCAGAGGGTGTCCAAAGCCCCTGCCCTCAGGGGACTCAGCATCTAGAGGAGTGGTTGGAACTGGGAAAAACTATTCAGCCGATGGCGTAGAGGTCTGAGTCCTCTGACACCCCAGTGCCTTTGAGGGTGGGATTGTTGGATCTGAGGGAAGAAATGAAACCTAGTGCAGCCCTTTCAGGACCAAATGTCTGCCTGGGCCAGAATGTCCTTGCACATTTTCTATGGGACGTGGCCCAGGTCCGTGTGGGCCCCAGGAGAACTGCGGGGCTTGGGCCAGCCTCCTTGCCTCCATGAGCCTCAGGTTCCGTCTGTGCTGAACAGGGATAATGGTGTCAGCCTCCAAGGCCACAGAGGGATGATGTGGAGACCCTGGTGTGAACGGGGCTTCCGTTCTCATGTTCCCATGGGAGGCTGGGTAGCTTAATTCATTGGCAGGAACTTTTCTATGACCTCCTTACCAACACCAGCCCTCCCTGTCGGCCACCTCCAGATGTTTTCCTCCCCACACCCTCAGTCTATAAACAGGGGCCAGCAGTAGAGTTTCGGGGAGTGGGGGTAAAGCGTGTGATGCGATGGGCTGGAGGGAGGGACGAGGGCATATTGCATTTGGGTCCGCGAACTTCCCTGGTGGTCCAGTGGGTAAGACTCTGCATTCCCAATGCAGGGGGCCCAGGTTCAATCCCTGGTCAGGTAACTAGACCCTGCAGGCATGCTGCAACTAAGAAATCCGCATGCCGCAGCAATGAAGATCCTGGGTGCCGTGACTAAGACCCAGTGCAGAGAGAGAGATAGAGAGAGAGAGAGAAAGAAAGAAAGGAGAAAGAAATAAATATTTTTAAAAAATAAATAAATAAAATAAATTCGGGTCCGTGCACCTTACACAGTTTGTTGAATTCCAGTGGCAGTGCTGCAAGGCCACGTGCACAGACACTATGGGATGTGAAACCGAGGCCCAGAAAGGAGCCTGTAGACCCGAGCTCAGACCTGAAGAAAAGGATCAAGATTCAGGCCTTTTCTTCCCAGTCCTTACTGGTCACCTTCCATGGGGCACAGAGACGAGCAGACACAGGCAGGCAGTGGGGACACGCAGGGGACTGGTCCTGGTCGGCCCCATAAATGGGTTCCCTGAGCCTCCCTTACCTGTATCCCCACTTCTCAGCCTCCATAGTTCACAGAACTGTCTGTCCACAGTCCCCCTGCCGCCAGCTACTATGGAAGAAAGAGCCCCAGATGCGGAGTCCCGCAGACCTGGGCTCAAATCCCTCTGGCACCTGCCAGCTCCCTCCATCCTTCAGTGGCCCTCGCCTGGGCCATATGGAGGAGGCTGAGGCAAGAACGTCTGCAAGGGCTTGATTCCTGAGCCGCACTGGGCACTGGGCATGGGGGGCGTGCAGGACCCTGAGTCTTGGGAAGATCAGCCCGGTCTCCCTCGGGGGCTTCTGTGTCTGTGCTGGGGCCCTTTTGCAGGGGTGGGGAGGGAGGGAAGGGCAGATTCCCCAGGAATCTGAGATCTGTCTGGTAGAGAAGGTCTAGACTCTAGTCCCTTCCCTTCCAGACCCTCATCCCAACTCTCCAAACCTGGGTCCTGCTGTGGGTGAACACACACACACACACACACACACACACACACACACACACACACACACAGCATGTGATCCTCATCTGAGGGCTTCTTTTTCATTAATGATGGATAACAATAACAACAACAGTAATGATAGAAACCGCCCTCTGTGCCTGGACTGTCCTCGATATCCTCCCCTGCATTAATCCTCACAGCGCCCATTCCCCTAAGCTGGTTCGTTACCTACTAGTAACTCCATTTGAAAGAGGAGAGACCCGCACCAGCACCCGAGCTTAGGCGTCCAAAGCCACAGCCTGTGGTGGGGCGGCTCCTTCCTCTATCATTGACTGAACACCTACTCAGCACTACCTGGCAGAAGGCCTGAACACCTGACCCCGGCTGGGGGACAGTGGGGGGAGCCCAGCATGAAGACCAAAGGAGAGCTCCCGTGGGCACAGAAGAGAGCTGGGTCCTGCAGAAGCGCCCCCCCAGCCCAGGTGGCTTTTCTTTGAGGAGCTGCCCTCACCCGCCCACTGGCTCTGGGCATGGAAGGCTCTTTCCAGAAGCTGTCTGTACATCCGCTTTGTGCGGTGACAGGCATTCTGACCTCTGAACTCCCTCTCAGCCTCAAAGCCCTGGGGATTCTCTCCTCCCTCTGCTGGGTCCATGAGCCGCCTGGGGCGTGTAGCTGGGACACGGCTGAAGCCTGAAGCAGCCATGTGTCCCCCGCCACCTGCTTGTGGATTTACCCCTCTTTCAGCTACTCTGTGCCAGCCCTGGCTTGGGGGCTGGATGGGGAGCCTGGGCCCTGGCCCCGCAGCCCGGGCTTCTGGACAGGACCACAGGGCATTCAGGGCCAGGCCTGGGACACGGGCACGAGATGCAAAACCAAGGTGCTTGGGGTTGTGTTTTCTGCCTGAGTGGGGAGCAGCGTGGTGGAGGGTGAGGGGAAGGACAAGTCCACAAGGGGCCTGGCCCAGAGTAGACTCACCACCGATTTTGAAAAAAAGGGAGGAGAGATGGGACTTCCCTGGTGGTCCAGTGGTTAAGACTCTGCGCTTCCACTGCAGGGGACACGGGTTCGATCCCTGGTTGGGGAACTAAGGTCCCTCAAGCCATGCTAGTGAGGAAAAAAAAAAAAAAGGGAAGAGAGAATGAGGAAGTGACAGGAGAAACTTATAGACAAAGGAGTGAAATGGAGGAAGCCGGAACAGGTTGCAGAGGTCAGAAATCACTGGCCCCATAGGGCCTGTGTGTATTTCTTGTCCACAAATAGTACATAAGTACTTATTCGCTTATGCGCTAATGGTCCCTCTCCCCCAAGGGACCTGTGTTTGTCCCACTGAAGCCAAGCTTGGGGTAAGGGCCCCGTAATTATCTTTCAAATGATAATGACAATGTTTGTTTTCTAATGCTGGTGCTGCCTTCTAAACAGAGCTCACAACCCACTCTTGGGCAACCACAGTATCAAGAAAGATGCTACTCCTGAGGGGTTTTCCCAAGAGGGTCTGTTCTCACCCTTTTTTTTTTTTGGCCATACTGTGCAATTTATGGGATCTTAGTTCCCCAACCAGGGATTGAACCCAGGCCCTCGGCAGTGAGAGCCTGGAGTCCTAACCACTGGACCATCAGGGAATTCCCTTTTCACCTATTTCATTTTTTTTTTTAATTAATTTACTTTTATTTTTGGCTGTGTTGGGTCTTCGTTGCTGCATGCAGGCTTTCTCTGATTGCGGCGAGCAGGGGCTACTCTTTGTTGCGGCACATGGGCTTCTCGCACGGGCTTCAGTAGTTTTGGCACGCAGGCTCGGTAGTTGTGGCTCGCGGGCTGTAGAGTACAGGCTCAGCAGTTGTGGCGCACAGGCTTAGTTGCTCCGCAGCATGTGGGATCTTCCCGGACCAGGGCTCGAACTCGCGTCTCCTGCACTGGCAGGTGGATTCTTAACCACTTCGCCACCGGGGAAGCCCCCTCTTCACCCATTTCTGAGCCCACAGGGACTCTACCCCTTTGGCCCCAGGCCAGGCAGCTCCCCTCCCCCCACCCTCACCCTGGGGCCAGAAATGGGTGTGACAGAACCAGAGCTGGGCTCCAGTGTCCAGTCCCTTCCTCAGTCCCTAGCGGATGCTCGGTCTGGATCTTGGTTCTGGCCTTCTGGCCTCACGCAGCAAGGGCCCGGGGTGAGGGTACTAGGGACCCCAGTAAGGTGGGGGGAGCAGAGGTCTGTGTACCTGCAGGGCAGGGCCAGCCGGCTGGCTTGAGCCTAAGCAGGGTGGTGGGTTGGTGCTGGTTCTGTAGTAATGCTGGGCACCATTGCAGGTTCATCATGGCCTCAGGGAACTGGGCTGGGGCTCCATCGAAACCCTTGAATGGTTCTGGCTGGCACCTTGACAATGGCAAGCCGCCCTTGGAGGCAGCATGAGTCAGGCAGGTCATTCAGTGCCAGTCACAGCTGGATTGATAATAGTAATGGGCGTCATGGCCTCGGGCAAGTTAATTAGTGCCTTCAAGCCTCAGATTCCATTTTTTTTTTCAGATACCATATTAAAGAGTGGGGATATCACACCCATTAGGATCCCTGCTATTTAAATAAATAAATAAATAAACAAACCCAACAACAGGAAATAAGTATTGGTGAGGATGTGGACAGATTGGAACCCTTGTGCCCTGTTGGCGGGGGTATGAAATGCTGTAGTCAGGTTGGTTGAGGCCTCTGGGCTGGGATGAACCTCGCTCGGGGTGGAGCCAGGGGAGCCACGGCCAGTACAGTGGTAGCAGTTGGACTGACCATTCCTGCTGCAGGGTTTGCAGGCTTCCTTTTTTCGGTACGCGGGCCTCTCACTGTTGTGGCCTCTCCCGTTGTGGAGCACTGGCTCCGGACGCGCAGGCTCAGCGGCCATGGCTCACAGGCCCAGCCGCTCCGTGGCATGTGGGATCCTCCCAGACCGGGGCACGAACCCGTGTCCCCTGTATCGGCAGGCGGACTCCCAACCACTGCGCCACCAGGGAAGCCCTTGCAGGCTGTCTTATGCTTTGCAAGCCAGGAAACACATGCAGCCTCAAGTAAAACAAGTTTTTCAAAGTCTACCAGAATGTGCCTTCTGTGGTGGTTATTACAGAGGTGGGTTTGAACCCAAAATGACAAAATGGGAAGCAGCATTAGCATGGTAATTAGTGTAAGCCCTCCTGCCAATAAAGGAAAAATAAGAAATGTTTATTAACGAGCTATGCTTTTAGATCACATGACAAGGGGGGGATCTCCTTATATAGCAGCCCAAAATCAGTGATGCTAAAGATTTACTAGAAGGTCAAACTGAAAAATGAAATAAATGTATGATGAATTTTACTTTTTTTTGGGGGGGGTGCTGAGCCATGCAGCTTGGGGGATCTTAGTTCCCCGACCAGGGATCGAACCCATGTCCTCGTCAATGTTAAGCACGGAGTCCTAACCACTGGACCACCAGGGAATTCCCATATGATGAATTTTAAGTTCTTATTCATTTATGTGCTTGAGTACCAGCTTTTTTTAAATAAAGTGCCTCAAAACTTAAAATGGTGTAGACACCCCTCAAAAAACGAAACACAGAATTATCATAGGATCCAGCAAGCCCACTTCTGAGAATATCTCCAAAAAAATTGAAAGCAGACTCTTGAACAGATATTTGAACACCCGTGTTCAGAGTTATTCACAATGGCCAAAAGGTGGGAACAACTCAAATACACGTCCATTGACTGATGAATGAATGAACAAAATGATAAATACATACAATGGAGTATTATTCAGCCTTAAAGAGGAAAAAGCATTCTGACACATGCTACAACGGGGATGAAACTTGAGGACATTATGCTAAGTGAAATAAACCAGTCACAAAAAGACAAATTCTGAATGTTTTCACTTATGTGAGGCACCTGAAGTAGTCAGATTCATAGAGACAGAAAGTAGATGGTGGTCAACAGGGCTGGGGGGAGGGGAATGGGGAGTTAGTGTTTAGTGGGAAAAGTTTCAGTTTTGCAAGATGATTGAGTTCTAAAGATTGGTTACGCAACCATGTGAATATACTTTATCACACTACTGAACTGTACACTTAAAAATGGTTAATAGGGCTTCCCTGGTGGCGCAGTGGTTGAGAGTCCGTCTGCCGATGCAGGGGACACGTGTTCGTGCCCCGGTCCGGGAAGATCCCACATGCCGCGGAGTGGCTGGGCCCGTGAGCCATGGCCGCTGAGCCTGCGCGTCCAGAGCCTGTGCTCCGCAACGGGAGAGGCCACAACAGTGAGAGGCCCGCGTACCGCAAAAAAAAAAAAAAAAAAAAAAAAAAAAAAAAATGGTTAATATAATAAATGTTATGTTGTGTGTATTTTACCACATTAAAAAAATATATGAGATAACACTACTCACCAAGCAGGGTCCTTGAGAGGGTGTAATGAGGGGATTTCCGGCTAAGATCTTAGGGTGGTGTCCTGCACAAAGTAGGGGCGGGCTTCATGGGCCTGCAACCTGGGCAACGATACAGGGCCCCTGAGCTCAGATCAGTCCCTCACTTGGTTAATGCTGCTGCAGTTGTGTTAAAATTCCTAATAATTTTTGAACAAGGGTACCTGCATTTTCATTTTGCATGGCGTCCTACAAATTATGTAGCTGGTTCTGCCCCTCAGCCAATGGGAGGCTGGTGGTTCTTAGTGAAAAAGACACCTGGACAGAACTTGCCATCAACCTCGTTCAGAAAGGGCTGGTGAAGGATGTGCCGTGTTGGGGGTGGAGAAGGGTATGGGGGCCACATGACAACAGCACCCCTCCCTGGGGGTTGAGGAGCAGTGGGGCCACCTGCCAAGGGAGGAGAGGGCCACAGACAGCAGAGGCTGGTAAGGGGCTGGGCCATATCACCCCAAGATGGGGCCCCGACCATCGTCGAGTTGGTATTTCAAGTCTCCCCCGGCAGACCGTGGCCCCAAGGAACCAGCTTCAGAAACCAGCCATCGAAGGAACGTCTCATCCGGGAAACAGTGTTTATTGAACACCTACTATGAGCCAGCGGTAAACACACCATCTGTGATCCTCCCGTTCTCATTCACATTCTGGGTTTAAGGACTGAGGCCAGGAACCAAGGAGGGACCAGTGTCAGCAGTGGCGTGTGAACCCAGCCAGTCGGGCTCCAGATTAGCGCTGGCTCCACTAGATGGCGCTAAACGTAAATAATGATGGGCGCAAAGAGCTCCACGGGCCAGGGAGGGGTTGTGCGGAGGTTTCTGGAATGCCCGCAAGCAAAGCTCAGAGCATCACCTTGAAAGTGCAGCCGTCTCTCCAGAAGGCGGCTCTTTGTTTTTCAGGGAGGCAGTAGTGTGAACGATCAGGTTTCCTAGGTTCAAATCCAGGCTCTGCCACTTAAAAGTTCCACACATTTTCACAACTTTTAAATTTTTATTTATTTTTCTTGCTTAATATAAGTTTTATTTGATATTCTTCCTAGCTTTTCATTGCTTTTTTAAAAAAATTCACAACTTTTTAACTGATGAAATAAAAATATAATAACAATTGAGCATAATATTTTTTGTAATACAGGTCTACTAATGAGAAGAATGGATTTCTTTGGGGGGCAGGAGGGGAGATAATTTCACTTAATTGGGGTCCAAAGTTAGTGTGTTCCCTAACAAATCGGCTGCAAACGGTCACAAGTAAAAATCATTCTTAGCTTTCTGGAGCCGGTAGGGGGCTGGATTTGGCCAGTGGTTTGCTGACTCTTGATCTAGTATTTTAACTGTGTTAACTGTTTCCTTGGCATTCAATTTTCCTTTTGCTGAATTTTGTGCCTTTCTTGAATGTTCTTGGTCTTTAATGTTTTTGGCTGAGTGTCTGAACTCTCTCTTTTATGAACTATTCTCAAGGTTCACGGACTGAACTGAATGTTTATGTCTCCCCTCACCACCCCCGACCCCACCCACCCTCTCATTCCTGTGCTGAAATCCTAATCCCCAATGTGATGGTATTAGGAGGTGGGCCTTAGGGAGGTGATTAGGTCATGAGGGTGGAGCCCTCATGAATGGGATTAGTGCCTGTATGAGCCGCCAGAGAGCTCCCTCACTCCTTCTGCCATGTGGGGACTCAGCAAGATGATTATCCATGAATCAGGAAGAAAGCCCTCACCAGACACCGAATCTGCTGGTGCCAGAATGGCGAGAAATATATGTTTTGTTTAGAAGGCACCCAGTCGCTGGTGTTTTTGTGTTCTAGCAGCCCAAATGGACTAAGACACATGGATTTATCCTGAGTGTCAGAGGACTGCTCTCTAAGAAGACCGACCAGTGATTACCTTACTTAATTTTCTGGCCAACTGTCCATGTCACTGCTTCTTATCTCAGGGTAATTTCAGAGTTTTGTTCAGAAAACTGATTTTGGGTGGAACTTCTCTCTTTTGCACGTTGGGGAGCATTTGTCCTCATTTTTATTGGGGTTGCCCGTTTATCTGTTCTTATCTCATCTTGCAGGAGTTCCTCACTGTTTTGTCTGTTGGGAGCATTTCTACTAGTCTTCCAACTATGTCATGGATTTCTAGTAGATGATCACTTAATGCAGTCTGTAGTTCAACTAACTTAACACCAGAAGGGAGATGTGTCTTTGAAAAGAATTTAACAACCAACAATTGCAGTTCGGTACTTTATACAATGGTTATCCTTCAAAATGTGTAAACTGGGATCTGCCATAACTTGTGCTGTGATACCCCAAGGTGACATCTCCCCTTGTGCCTGAGTCCTTCTGCCCATGTGAGGAAGACGGGAGTGCCCCATATGGGCAATCCCTCTTGCCTGCCTGGTGGAGCTAAGAACACCGGTGATAACGCAGAATGGCAAACGGATCCTCAATAGCCACAAAGGCATGATTTCGGAACAGATGATTTTTTTTTTTGGCCGTGCCTCAGGGCTTAGTGGGATCTTAGCTCCCCAACCAGGGATGGAAACCCGGCCCCAGCAGTGAAAGCGCCGAGTCCTAACCACTGAACCACCAGGGAGTTCCCAGAAACAGATGATCTTAAAACAAAACCTTTTAGAGAAATTCGTTTATTTGCATGTTTTTGGTATTCAGATTCCTGGATAGTTAATTTTCTATTTCTTCTTCTGCCATTTCAGTGAGATTTTGGGGTGTGAAAAGATGTTCAGTCCGCTGTTTCAAAATGGAAAAAAGTTTGTTTTTTATTTTATTTTTTTAATTTTTTAAAATATTTATTTTTATTATTTATTAATTTATTTTTAATTTTTATTTTAGTTGCGGCAGGTGGACTCTTCATTGCAACACAATGAAGTTGTGGTGCATGGGCTCCAGAGCATGTGGGCTCGCTAGTTGTGGTGCACAGGCTTAGTTGCCCCTCAGCATCTTAGTTCCCCGACCAGGGATTGAACCTGCATCCCCTGCATTGGAAGGCGGATTCTTAACCACTGACCACCATGGAAGTCCCAAAAGTTTGTTTTTTAACTTTATTTTATTGAAGCTTTAAAAAATTTAAAAATAATACTTTTGTGCTACTAAAAAATTCAGACAATAAAAAATATAGGCTATAAGAAGAGAAAGTACTTTCTATTCCAACTCCTGAAGAGAATGACTCTTAACAGTAACTGCATATCTTTTTTCAAGCTTTTTTTATGCCTCTTATATATAATGCATATACATATTAATGATTTTTAAAATCATACTATACAAAGTTGTGTAATTTTCACTTTTCATTTAATATATTATGTATATGTTTCCAGGTCAGCACACGTAGATCCACTTTATCCCTTTAATAGGTAAATACTATTTCATTAAATTGATGAACTTTAATTTAGCCAATAAGACTTCTGCTAAAAAACATTTATATTTTTTCCAATTTTTTTTTTTTTCTTTTTTTTTTGGTACGCGGGCCTCTCACTGTTGAGGCCTCTCCCGTTGTGGAGCGCAGGCTCAGCGGCCATGGCTCACGGGCCCAGCCGCTCCGCGGCATGTGGGATCTTCCCGGACCTGGGCACGAGCCCGTGTCCCCTGCCTCGGCAGGCAGACTCTCAACCACTGCGCCACCAAGGAAGCCCGTGCGCCACCAGGGAAGCCCCCAATTTTTAATTATTAGAAATAATACTGCTTTAAATGCTATTGTACACATATCTTTGTTTACCTGTGAGAAAATTTCTATAGAATAAACTCCTAAAACTGGGATTTATAGGTTAAAGAGTATATAATTAAACATGTATTAAAAGTCTGATGAATATTGCCAAATTGCCAGCCTTCTAAAAGCTATGCTAATATTCACTTCTATTAGTAGTGGATGTGAGTGCTTTTTCCCATATCCTTTCTAACATTAGTTGTAACTATATCTTAAATTTTTGCCAATTTTGTCAGTAAAAAATACCTCATTAAACATTTTAATATCCTTAATTTTTAGTGACTTGGGCATATTTTCATATTTTTACTTACCATCTTTCTTTATCCTTCTGCTCTGGAATTTGTGGTTCCATCTCTTCTGCCAATTTTTGTATTTTTTTCTTATCGATTTGTGCAAACTCTTTGTATATTGTGGATATTAACTAATGCTTTGTCAGATGATGGACACATTTTCAGTTTATCATTTAACTTAGTTGATTGTATTTTTGGCCTCTTGTAAGTTATGTTTTTACAACTTGTGAAGATGGATCTTTCTAGGCCCAACAGGAAACTGAGATACTATACAGGAAAAAGGTTAACAGATTTTTTTTTTTTTGCGGTACGTGGGCCTCTCACTGTTGTGGCCTCTCTCGTTGCGGAGCACAGGCTCCGGAAGCACAGGCTCAGCAGTCATGGCTCACGGGCCAAGCCGCTCGGCAGCATGTGGGATCTTCCCGGACTGCACTGGGGCATGAACCCATGTCCCCTGCATTGGCAGGCGGACTCTCAACCACTGCGCCACCAGGGAAGCCCCAACAGATTTTAACTACATTAAAACTAATAACATATTAAGGAGTCTGGATGTTACCTTGATGGCAATGGAAAGTCCTTAAAGACTTTTTAACTAGATTTACATGATTAGATTAGCATTGAGATTCTTAGTTTCCTGTCTTTCTCCTGGGACCACCTAGCTCCCAGTTAATTCTTCACATTGGCTAGAACTTTTCCTACTATTTGCTCTTGTGCTGTTGGTCTCCTCCCACTGCCTGCACCTAAGCCTTCTGGTATTTTGGCTGCTGGTGATGCAGCAAAATTTGGAGTGGCATGTACTCTGCACAGGGGCAGGACATGGTAAGACATGTTAAACATCTTCCTAGGTGCTATTCACCTAGGAATTTAAACACTTTTGCACCCTTGAGAGATGGAGATCATTATTCCCATTTCTCCATGAAAAAAATGTAATTAAGAGGCTGGAGGCTTCTCTGGTGGCACAGTGGTTAGGAATCCGCCTGCCAATGCATGGGATGTGGGTTCGAGCCCCAGTCCGGAGGATCCCACATACCGCGGAGTAGCTGGGCCTGTGCGCCACAACTTCTAAGCCCATGTGCCACAACTACTGAGGCCCACGTGCCTGGAGCCCGTGCTCTGCAACAACAGGGGAAGCCACCGCAGTGATAAGCCCATGCACTGCAGTGAAGAGGGCCCCCGCTCACTGCAACTGGAGAAGGCCCACGCACAGTAACAAAAGCCAAATGCAGCCATAAATAAATAAATTTATTTAAAAAAAAAAAAAAGGCTGGGATTTTCCCATGCCCAGACACCTAGAATGTAACAGAGCAGGAATGTAAATTCTGTGTCTCTTCTTTTCTGCTGCCTTCAAGTACATTTTCATGGCTGACAGATGTCTGGGGTACATGCTCTTTTATTTTGTATTAATTCAACAGTATTTGTGCCTTTTTTTTTTTTAATAGTCTTCCCAACAACTCTTCAATATAGGTGCTGCTGTTCCATTTACAGACAAGAAACTGTGGCAAGAGAAGTGACGGTGACCTGCCAAAAGCCAGAAAGCTAGTAGATTTTGAAGTGAGGATTCAACCTAGGCCTGGCTTGTTTTTCTGGGTTTTTTGGCCATGCGTGCGCGGCTTGTGGCATCTTAATTCCGCAACCAGCGACTGAACCCGCGCCCTCGGCAGTGAAACCGCGGAGTCCTAACCACTGGACCGCCAGGGAATTCCCCTGGCTTCAGTTTTAAATTTCTCACTAGGCTAGGCCGCCTCTTCCTAACAGAAGGCGTTTTAAAAATCTAGTTTGAGGACCTAAACCTGTCCCACGCTCAGGGAACACTTCACCAATGAGGTTACCTTTGAGTAGGCCATTTATTGATTACTGGTTGCTGAGCACAACTTGTTATCCTTACAACAATAGCACTAGGGAGGTGCTATGAACAGTCCTAGTTTTACAGATACTGAAGCTGAGCAGCAGAGGGGATAAAGAGCCGACTGGACCCAGGGCCCCAGGCATCATACCGCTCTACCTCCCACTATCAGGCTCGATCCCGACCCCTCGCAACCTCATTTCTGGGTCCTGAAGATTGCAAGGCTCCCGGGGGTGGACGCATGACTCCTCGCAGGATCTCAGCGCCAGGCGTAGCAGGCCACCGACATAGAGGTGTAGAGACCGACAGGGAAAGTCTGACCCCGGAAGCAGTCGCAGCGCTGGCAAGGCCGCGTCTTCGGTTGCCAGGGCACCGCCCCGGAAGTAGAGCCGGTCCGCGCCGGGTAGCGGTCCGCGTCCTCCTCTGAGCGCCGAGTGGGGTTGGAGGCGGGGCCGCGGCGCGGGGCCGCCGTGCTCCGCGTTTCTGGGCGCTCCTCCGCGCTGTGCGCCCACAGGTGAGGCACCGCCGCCGAGGCCGCCGCCTCCGGGGACCGAGGGTGTGGCCGTGCCGGGTGGGCGAGTGCGCATGCGCGAACGATTGTGGGCCCTGGTCTACGGGGCCGCGAAGGTGCGGTTTAGATGCTGCTCGCTGGACTCGCGTTCCCCGGGAAGCCTGCGCTGACCACTGTGCCCCTCTTCCTCCTCCGAGTTCCTATGACTTAACTTGTGCCGCTCGATCCTTGTAATTGCATTCTTCTTATTATTGGTTATCCCAGAATTTCATTGTTCCTAGGCTTTTTCATTCATTTGCAATCTGTATTGTTCCTATTGGCATCTTGCAGGGCGCGGTGTACCTGTGGCTAGAGCTCTGGACAGGAGACAGGAGATAAGTGTTCCCCGCCCTGCTCACCTCTCTCTGGGGGACTGTTTCCCCATCATTAGAGGGGGTGCGGTGGTGGTAGTCATACACCCCTAGAGTAGCTGTGGCATTACAGGGGATTCATTCTAGACCTAAAAGTATCTGGTCGTTGTAAGCCGTTTGGAGGTTTGTTTGCAAAGCGGTTCTTTGTTCAGGAAATATTTAATGAGCACATTTGGGTACTGGGTTGTGGCAGTACAAAAAGATTGGCCCTGCCCTGCACTCAGGGAGTTACAGGCACTGGTAAACAGGTACGTGGAGCATGGGGGTGAGGAGACTGGCAGGGTAACACAGCTGCGACCTAATGCTGCACGGCACTGATGTGAAGTCATTTATATTGTTACTTTATTTAAAGATGGCTCTTTTTTGCCTTTTCAAAAAAGACTTAACTAGCTGGAAAAGAATGCAAGTGTCCTAGGATCCTGGCCTAGCTGGGATTTTATTTTTTCTTTTTTTGCGGTACGCGGGCCTCTCACTGTTGTGGCCTCTCCCGTTGCGTAGCACAGGCTCCGGACACGCAGGCTCAGCGGCCATGGCTCACGGGCCCAGCCGCTCTGAGGCATGTGGGATCTGCCCGGACCAGGGCACGAACCCGTGTCCCCTGCATCGGCAGGCGGACTCTCAACCACTGCGCCACGAGGGAAGCCCAGCTGGGACTTTATTGAAACTGATAGTGATCAAAGTGTCTGGGGTAGGGGGATGAGGGCAGAGACTGCTCCCATTTTCCGATGGCTGGACCCAGAAGAGTGAAGTGACTCCCATGAGGGTGAGTCCCCCGCCCTCCACTGTTTCTCCTCAGAGGTTGTTCTAACTTTTGTCTGGGAGTAGTCATAACTCCAGGAGGTAAAAGGCCTCTTGGCAGAGCTCTGTCCTCCTGGGGTTGTAGGCACAGAGATTTCCCAAGATGTTCCCTCGCTCGGCGGAAATCAGCTAAACTCCCGGCCTCCTATTTCTCACCAGGGTAAAGCTGTGGAAGTGTTTATGAGTGATGGTTTCCTGGGTCTCCCCCTTGGGACTTACAGCCCCTGTAGGGCTGGGCTGCGCCTACTTCACTGCTTGGCACAAACAGTGCTTGTTTGATTGTGTGTGTGGAGGGAATTCACGTCTTTTTTTTTTGTTAATTCGTCACGTATTGGTTGAGAGCCTGCTATTGCTAGACACTGTTCTGGGTGCTGAGGATTCAGCAGGAGATAACGTGGCACAGCACTGCTGCTCACAATGTGACGTATCTGTGTCAGACAGACAGTCACCAAGGAGCCAAATACATGAACTAGACCAGGTCTTTTCTTTTTTAAAATAATTAATTAATTTATTTATTTTTGGCTGCGTTGGGTCTTTGTTGCTGTGCGCAGGCTTTCTCTAGTTGTGGCGAGCGGGGGCTACTCTTCGTTGAGGTGCGCGGGCTTCTCATCGCGGTGGCTTCTCTTGTTGCGGAGCACAGGCTCTAGGCATGCGGGCTTCAGTAGCTGTGGCGCATGGGCTCCATAGTTGTGGCTCGCGGGCTCTAGAGCGCAGGCTCAGTAGTTGTGGCGCGCGGGCTTGGTTGCTCCGCGGCATGTGGGATCTTCCTGGACCAGGGATCGAACCCGTGTCCTCTGCATTGGCAGGCGGATTCTTAACCACTGCACCACCAGGGAAGTCCCTGTTTTAAAAAATTAAATTAAATTAAATTATTTATTATTTATTTATTTTTGGCTGGGCCAGGTCTTCGTTGCATGCAGCACACGGGATCTTTGTTGCAGCATATGGACTTCTTAGTTGTGGCAGGCATGCGGGATCTAGTTCCCTGACCAGGGATCGAACCCGGGCCCCCTGCATTGGGAGCATGGAGTCTTACCCACTGGACCACCAGGGAAGTCTCATAGGCCAGATCTTTTCAAACTTGCACTTGCATAAGAATCGCCTGAGAGCTTGTTAAGACACAGATTCCTGGGCCCCGCTCCCAAAGAGTCTGGATGTGTACACCCTTGTGTGTGCACGGGGGGAGCTGGAAGATTTGTATTTCTAACGAGCTCCAGGTTGTGATGCGGGTGCTGCCGGTCCGCGGACCATGCTTTGAGCTGGCGCCGACTCAGCAACTGTGTACAACGTGAGCACCACGGAGAAGTAAAGTGACAGCTCTGTAAAGGGGGAGGATTGAGATTGGGAAGCCCGGTCTGAGGAGCTGACCTTGGAGAAAGGGCCAGGTGTGGGGGAAGAGCAAAGCCTTAAGACTGGATGCCGCTTGGCGGGTGTGGGGAGCTGACAGAGGCTGGCGCCTGGAGAGGGAAGACAGGTGGGAAGGGCCCTGGGAGACAAGGCCTGAGAGGCATGGGGGTCCCGGGTCCCGCTGGGCCAGCCTTGCAGGCCATGGGTGGACTGCTAGGTTTATTCTCAGTGCAGTGGGAAGTCGCTGCAGGCTTACGAGAGGAGTGACAAGACCTGCTTTGTGTCTGAAAAGATTGGTCTGCCGCTGGGTGGGGAATGTGTTGCTGTGGGGTGAGAATGGGACCAAGGAAGCCAGCTGTGGCCTGGGTTGTGGGGATGCTGGGGAGAGACACAGACGGATCCGGAATTTTCTGGGGATGGAGCGGGCATGATTTGCTGCTGGACTGGACTGATGGTTACTTCCTCCCCAGGACTGAGGTTGGATTTTGTTAGGTCGTTAAAGCACTTTGCCGCCGGGGCTGCCGCTGGTTGAACGCGTCTCTTGCCTTCGCTGGATCAGGACTGTCCAGGAGCACCTGGCCCCGGGTGGCTTTCCGTCTCCCGTCACCCGCCTGGCACGGAGTGGCTGTCGGTGCCCAGTGGATGGATGAGAAACTACACTATCGGTGGCCCGGATGCCCAGGGATGTCCCGGCGGAAACCTGTTCTCAAGCTTGTGAAGATCCTGCCCACTTGCCCCAGGAGTGGGACCCACGGTGTTCTGGAAGTAACCAGCAACTGTCTGGTTTTAGGATGGCTTTCCGAGGCTGACATGCCCGAGGCAGTGACAGCCCACTCTGACTTCAAACTGTGAGCAGCATGAGGACCAGCACGTCACTCTCTGCTTTTCCGGATTAGGTTTTTATGATGCTCAGTTTGAATGTAGCTGACCCTGTGGCTTAAAATTCTGAGGTGTCAGTTCATATGAACCAGTAGAGAGGTAACGTGTCAAGTTCGTCACATAATACCGCTAATTCCACTTTTTTTTTTCTTTTCTATTTTAGGAGGAAGCCACAGGAAAACAATCTGACATCAGGTATTTATCTATTTACCTGATAAATAGATAAGGCTTAGTATTTCCTAGGGTTGGGAAGGCGTCAGCCCTGGCTTCCGTAATGTGGGGATTGGCCAGCTGGTTCCTTAGTCTGTTCTACAGATGATACCTGAGCCCCCTCATTGTGCCTGGCCCTGGCTGGGTGCTGGGGGACCCACCCCCTGCCCTGTGGGGTCGATGACTGCCTGACAAGGGGGATGCATGTAATGACGGTTGACACCCCGTGTGGGAGGGAGACTGTGTGGGTTGCCTCGGCAGCAGTCTCTGCTCTGCCTCTTGCTTTCCAAGCCCCACATTCCCGTCTGTTAAGTGGGGAGAGTACCTGCCTGCTGGCCTCAGGTGAGCCGTAACCATGTACCCAGTAGAGAAGGATCTACACACACACCACCCAGCCCGGGGCCTGATGCATCCTGGTGTTCGGGGAGTGGTAGCTGTTGTTTCAGCGATGATAGAAATACGTACTCACTTACTGTGTGAGGGCGGGGCCTGGCAAGCCCGCCGGGAGGAGGAGCTGGAAAGGAGGCGCGTGCGGAGCCGAAATCGGGGGTGGGGGGGGTGGGCAGCTTCAGGGTGAAGCTCTTTCTGCCTGATTCACTGGTTTCAAACCCAGTTGACGGTTTGGAGAACCTGCTGTGTGCCAGGTCCACGCCCACCTGACCTTGCAGTAATCCCAGCAGCACCGCCCAGGAGCTGTCACTTTTTTTTTTTTTTTTTAACATTTTTATTGGAGTATAATTGCTTTACAATGGTGTGGTATTTTCTGCTTTGTAACTGAGTGAGTCAGTTCTTTCCCATTTATTTCACTGGGGAGGCTGAGGCCCGGGGAGGACTTGCCAGGATCCACAGCGGGGGCTCCATGGCTCAGACGCGTCTCTAAGCGAGCTGGGTCTCTAAGCCTCGGGTGTGGAGCGAACTGCCCTCCTTCCTTTGGCTCTTCCCAAGGCTGCCTTTTCATCTGCTCTCAGTGGCGGTTTCCACATTGATTTGGTGCATTTCCGAAATGAGGTTCTTTTAAAGGAGAGGGGGCCTTCCTTCATCTTTTCCTTTTTTAACCGTAAATGACTCTCTTGTCTTCTTGCTCAGCATTTTACTGTGCTCTGTTCCCCAAATATATATACGTAAACCTCCTTATGGGTGTACATTTCTTATTCTTCGTTTTTCCCTAGTGTTTAGGATGGCTGTCTCTTGTATTAGATTCCTAGGTCTGCGGTAGGAAGTGCCCCAAACTGGGTGGCGCAGTGAGGCCAGAAGCCTGAAATCAAGGTGTTGTCAGAGCCGTGCTCTCTCTGAAGATTCTAGGGGAGGGTTCCTTGCGGCTTCCAGTTCCTGGGAGCCCCACGCATTTCTTGGCTTGTTGCAGCATTACCTCCGATCTCTGCCTCCATCTGCACATGGCTGCCTTCCCTCTGTCTGTCTGTCCGTTCTTGTGTCTTCACAAGGCGTTCCCTGCCTGTGTGTCTGTGTCCAACTTTCCATCTCATAAGAGTACCTGTCATTGGATTAAGGCTGACCCGAATGACCTCATCGTAACTGCAAAGACCATACTTTGACCAAATAAGGTCATGTTTACAGGTACCCGGGTTAGGACTTCAATGTATCTTTTCAGGGGCACAGTTCAACCCATATCATTTCCAGGGAAGCAATGAGTCAGGTTCCAAGGACCCAGCCTTGAGGACTTGTCCATCAGTCATTCACACAGCAAGGAGTCATTTTTTGCGTCTCATGTGCTGAAGGGCTGGAGATAATGGGGTCGGGCAAATGGACTGTAGGGTTCGCTTCAGATACTCCCCTTTAAATCTAGAATCAGTGGGTTGAGAGGGAAACGGGTGACTACGAGAGTCCCTCGCCTCACACGTTTATGGAAGGAACGTACATAAAGAACTGAAATGCAAGTTGGGAAGTTCTGAGTGCCCGCAAGGATGGCAGGAAGGGTCTGCAGGGGGTCCCGAGGAGGGAAACACTAATTCCAGTGAAGGTGATGAGAATGGCCCCCTGGGGGAAGTGGCCTTTGAACTGTGCCCCGCGTGGTTGGTGGAGCTGGATAAAGAGCGGTAGAGAGAGGCGTTAGGATGGAGGGACAGCGCGGGCACAGGATCGCGGGCGAGCACGTGAGCACGGAGCAGCAGAGGGGGGTGCGTTCAGCCAGAGCAAGGGCTGCGTGAAGTGAAGGGGTGGCCTGGCAGCTTGGGAAGGTCAGCGGGAGCCAATAAGTAATTAATTCAGAAGTACTTATCATGACAAGAGAGGAACCCAAGGCATCCTCCGTTGGGCACTTAAACAGAAGACGCCATCCACCGAATGTTCTGGTTAGTTACCATTTGGCTGTATTCATAAACTGTTAGAACACCTCTTGATCTTGTGCTGTGTACATTTCTCTGTGTATTAATGTTTTTTCTCATTTTTAATATTTTGGCTGCATGGCATGTGGAATCTTAGTTCCCCAACCAGGGGTCAAACCTGCACCCCCTGCCTTGGAAGCGTGGAGTCTTAACCACTGGACTGCCAGGGAAATCCCTAATTTTTTTTTCTTTTTAATTTATTTTTGGCTGCATTGGGTCTTAGTTGTAGCATGTGGGCTCTTCTTTGCGGCGCATGGGCTCTGTAGTTTTCGGCACATGGGTTCTCTAGTTGAGGCGCGCGAGCTCAGTAGTTGCAGTGCACGGGCTTAGTTGCCCTGCGGCATGTGGATCTTAGTTCCCCGACCAGGGATCGAACCTGCATCCCCTGCCTTGGAAGGTGGATTCTTAACCACTGGACCACCAGGGAAGTTCCCCTAATTTTTTTTTTCCCCTAATTTTTTAAAAATTTTATTGAAGTATAGTTGATTTACGACGTTGTGTTAAATTCTGCTGTACAGCAGTGTTTCAGTTATACGTGCATATATTCTTTTTCATATTTATTTCCAGTATGGTTTATCACAGGATATTGAATATATTTAGTTCCCTGTGCTATACAGTAGGGCCTTGTTGTTTATCCATTCTATATATAGTAGTTTGCATCTGCTAATCCCAAACTCCCAATCCTTCCCTACCCTACCCCATCTCCCTTGGCAACCACAAGTCTGTTCTCTATGTCTGTGAGTCTGTTTCTGTTTCATAGATATGTTCATTTGTGTCATATTTTAGATTCCACATATAAGTGATATCGTATGATATCTGTCTTTCTCTTTCTGACTTACTTTGCTTAGTATAATAATCTCTATGTCCGTCCATGCTGCTTCAAATGGCATTATTTCATTCTTTTTTATGGCTGAGTAATATTCCGTTGTATATACGTACCACATCTTCCTTATCCATTTATCTGTTGATAGATATTTAAGTTGTTTCCATGTCTTGGCTATTGTAAATAGTGCTGCTATGAACATTGGGGTGCATGTGTCTTTTCAAATTATATTAGTTTTCTCCAGGAGTGGGATTGCAGGATCATATGGCAACTCTGTTTTTAGTTTTTTGAGGAACCGCCATACTGTTTTCCATAGTGGCTGCACCAATTTACATTCCCACCGACAGTGTAGGAGGGTTCCCTTTTCTCCACACCCTCTCCAGCATTTGTTATTTGTAGACTTTTTGATGATGGCCATTCTGACTGGTGTGAGGTGTTACCTCATTGTAGTTTTGATTTGCATTTCGCTAGTAATTAGCAATGATGAGCATCTTTTCTTGTGCCTGTTGGCCATCTGCATGTCTTCTTTGGGGAAATGTCTATTTAGGTCTTCTGCCCATTTTTTGATTGGGTTTTTTTTTGTTATTGACTTGTATGAGCTCTTTGTATATTTTGGAAATTAAGCATTTGTCAGTTGCATCATTTGCAAACATTTTCTCCCAGTCCATAGGTTGTCTTTTCATTTTGTTTATGGTTTGCTCTGCTGTGCAAAAGCTTATGTTTGATTAGGTCCCATCTGTTTATTCTTGCTTTTATTTCTATTACCTTGGGAGACTGACCTAAGAAAACTGGTACAATTTATGTCAGAGAATGTTTTGCCTATGTTCTCTTCTAGGAGTTTTTTGGTGTCATGTCTTATAGTTAAGTCTTTAAGCCATTTTGAGTTTATTTTTGTGTGTGGTGTGAGGGTGTGTTCTAACTTCAGTGATTTTCATGAGGCTGTCCAGCTTTCTCAACACCACTTGCTGAAGAGACTGTCTTCTGCATTGTATATCCTTGCCTCCTTTGTCAAAGATTAATTGACCATATGTATGTGGGTTTATTTCTGGGCTCTCTAATCTTTTTTTTTTAATACATTTATTTTTTTATTTTTGGCTGCGTTGGGTCTTCGTTGCTGCGCATGGGCTTTTCTCTAGTTGCGGTGAGTGGGGGCTACTCTTCGTTGTGGTGCGCAGGCTTCTCATTGCGGTGGCTTCTCTTGTTGCGGAGCGCGGGCTCTAGGCACACGGGCTTCAGTAGTGGCTCGCCGGCTTTAGAGCACAGGCTCAGTAGTTGCGGCGCACGGGCTTAGTTGCTCCACGGCATGTGGGCTCTTCCTGGTTCAGGGCTCAAACCCGCGTCCCCTGCACTGGCAGGCAGATTCTTAACCACTGCGCCACCAGGGAAGTCCCTGGGCTCTCTATTCTATTCCATTGATCCATATGTCTGTTTTTGTGCCAATCATTTGTGTATTTTATTTTAGGTAAGAATCCGAGTCAAAATTTGGTGAAACTGAAGAGAAATTCGATGTTCCCGGTGGCTCCATAAGTACCTATGGTAGGTCGGGGCTGAGATGTTTTCCTTGGTGACCACTTGTCCACACAGCAGGTGGAGGGTGCAGGGGGCCGAGAGGAAACCTACCCTTCTCGGAGGCTCCATTTCCTGCTCAGTAAAGTGAAGGTGAGAATATTTGCCCCATCGGCCCGATTGGGTTTAGGAGTTTACCCTTGGAAGCATTTTCAGACTATTTTATGACTGAAGCGCAGCACACGTATAAAGTACGGCCTTCATCATTATTCTGTGTTGTTGCTCTTTCTTCTGCGTCATCTCCAGGTGGGAGCTGTGGCGGGAGAGAGGTCACCCAGTGAGACTGGCGCTTGAAGTGCAGGGTGTGGGTTGTGGTGTAGGCGCTACCTGGCTTGGGGGTGATTCTCACCGAAATCCTGTGTCTGCAGTTGGACTCTAGGGGGCAGAGCATGAGCAGGATTGGTCAGGGATGCAGGGCTGTTTAGACTGAAATCAAATACAGGCCGACCTCAGAGATAACTGCAGATTCCAGTCCAGACCACCGCAGTGAAGCGAATTATCGCTAGAAGGCAAGTCACATGAGTTTTTTGGTTTCCCACTGGATTTAAAAGTTATCTTTACACTGTACTGCAGACTGTATTGGGCGTTAGCAACTTGTCTAAAAGAGGTATAGGCCTTAACTAAATACTTTATTGCTAAAAAATGGTAGCCATCACCTGTGCCTTCAGTGTTATAGTAGTAACACCAAAGATCACTGGATCACAGATCACCGTAGCACATATATAATAATGAAAAAGTGTGAAATATCACAAGAATATTGTGACACAGAGACACGAAGTGAGCAAATACTGTTGGAAAAATGGTGCCGACAGACTTGCTCGATGCAAGGTTGCCACAAAACTTCAATTTGTAACAAACGCAGTATGTGCAAATCACCCGTGGTGAAAAAGTAAACTCCCCTCAGCAGTCGGCCTGGACAGTGCAAGAGGGTGTGAGGCGTGCGGGCTTTGCTCCGGTACAGACATGAGTTACCGGCACACGGGGACTCGGCTTCTGTGGTGCTTCTGCCATCATTTCCGTGTGGTGGCTGCTGACCTGCACGTGGGTCATGACGGATCAGTTAGCAAGCTTATGTGGCTGTCATGTGGCACTTAGAGCTTGCAGAGAGCAGTCCATTTATTCCTCACTTTGACCCTGTGGGCGTTGTCATCATCCTGATGAAGGCCAAGTTCACAGAGGGAAGGGCTGGGCTGTGTGGAAAGAGGTTTAGAGTAGGGTCACCCTAGGTTTGGCTCAAGCCACCATCAGTCCCTTTGGTCTGTTCTTACACAGGCTCTTAACCTTTGAGCCTCAGCTTCCTTATCTGAAAACCGGGGATAATGACAATCGTATGAGATGCTTCCTGAGTGCTTCCTTACGTGCCAGGCACCGTTCTCGGTGCTTTACATGTGTTCACGCATTTACTTCTCACTCCAACCTATGACATGGATAGATACTGTTGTTATCCCCATTTTACAGCGGGGGAAACAAGTTCGGAGAGGTTAAGTAACTTGCCCAAAGTCACACAGCTAGTGAGTGGTGGAGCTGGACCTCAAACCCAAGCTCCGGGACCTATGCTTGACCACAGTCCCGCCTCGATGATACTACCCGCCTTGCTGGGCAACACGAGGAGGGAGTGGACTGGTGCTGGGTGGAAGCACCCCGAGCTCCGCCTGGTGGATTCTATCATGAGAGTGTCTTCTCTTTTCCTCTCCCAAGCAACACATACCTGGGTCCCCATCTCTACATCCCATGCCTTTTCTGCCCGGTTAAGTTGCCCCAAATGTGAAGCTATTACAAGTCCATGGAGGAGGTGCCTCCTTTCATAAAAGGCCCTCGAGGCTCATCAGGTCCCCTGGCTTTCAAGCCCAGTTTTTCACAGAAGCCCTTCTTCCTGAAAGCCCTTCACCTTCTGTGAAGAGGTACACAGAAGTGTAACAAATGCAGCCTTCTCTGGTCGGCGCTGGGGTGGGAGCCTGGAATCCTGGGCTGCCCCAGCAGTTTGAAAACGAGAATTCAAAGGGGGAAACAAGTCCAGAAACTTTCTCAAAGTCACATGGAGGTACTGACAGGCCTGTGAACAGAGTCACTCATTCTCTCTGAAGTGATCATTTGCTGCATGCCGGGCACGGTGCCAGGCCCTGGGTGCAAAGCAGTGACAAAGAAAGCCAGCTCCTGCCCTCTAGCAAGGACAGAACTGCAGGGTGCCAAGGGGCCGCGTAGCTGGTCTGGAGAGTCAGAGAGGCTTTGTGGAGGAAGTGACATTCACTTATGCTGGCAGACTGGTGGGCGGTAGCTTGGCCAGGCAGAGCAGGGCGGAGTGCTGCAGGCAGAGCATGTGTCAAGGCCCTGAGGTAGAAGAGGAGGTGGGCAGAGAAGTCCAATGTGGCAGGAACAGCGGGTGAGGGAGAAGGTGGCACAAGATGTACCTGGAAAAGCAGGTGAGGGCCAGGGGGCTGCGTATTTTAAGTACAGTGAGAGCCACGTTGCTTGTTCACCGGGATCGATGTGGTCAGACAAACAATATCACCCACAGTTAGGGACTTCCCTGGTGGTCCAGTGGCTAAGACTCCGTGCTCCCAAAGCAGGGGGCCCGGGATTGATCCCTGGTCGGGGAACTAGATCCCACATACATGCCGCAACTAAAAAGATCCCGCGTGCCACAACTGAGACCCGATGCAGCTAAAATAAATAAACAAATAGATAAATATTAAAAAAGATCACCCACAGTTAAAGAGAGTGAATTGGTGTAGCGAATCCGGAAGCAGCAGGGAGATAGGCAGAACTTGAGGGGACGGGGGGTGCCCAGACTGGGGTGAGTACTCCCACCCACCCGTCAGAAGTCAGCTCCAGGGTCCCTGCTCAGGGCAGCCTTCCCAGCTGCCTCCGCTCTCACAGTGGTGCCTGTCCTCATGCCTGTCCTTGTGGCTCCAGTCACAGCTGCTGTTCGGCGTGTGTTGCCGTTATTTCCCACTTAACCAGGATTCTCAGCCTCAGCACAACTGGTCTTTGGGGCTGGATGCTTTGTTGGCGGGGGCTGGCGTGGGGCATACTGTACGTCAGAGGGCGTTGAGCAGGATCCCTGCCTCTGCTCCCAGATGCCAGAAGCATCCCTCACCCCCAGTCCTGGCAAGCGAAGTGCTGCAGGCGTTGCCAGATGTCCCCCGGGGGTGACCTGCCCTGGCTGAGAGCCACTGTGGGGAGGACTGAGCTGGGGGTGGGGGACGTCTGCTCGCCGCGTGTAGAGGACTCCTTTGGGCGGAGGGACGTGAGTTGTTAAGTTTCATGGCTCCGATAAGGTGATCTCTTCCAGGATTATGGCAGGAAAAGTGAAATGGGTCACTGATATCGAGAAGTCGGTGCTGATAAATAACTTTGAAAAGAGAGGATGGGTCCAAGTGACAGAAAACGAGGACTGGAATTTTTACTGGTAAGTATAAACCAGGGTTTGGTTGTCTTCCAGAGCCCGTTTATCAGTGCGGTTAATCCCATACCGGCGCACGGACTGTCCTGTGTAGGCGCCTCCACGCCATCGTGCCGCCTCCCCTTACACTTCGCTCATCTGGGCCCTTCGTGCGCGCGGGGAGAAGGCCCTGGGTTAGTATACGTGGTGGAGTGTCCCCTGCTCCTGGTTATCAGGAAGTCCCAGGATGTCTCAGCATGGCTGAGTGTGGTTACACGGCAGTGGGAATTTGGGTGAGAAACCAGAGCCCCACCTGCCTCCAGTTCATGCTGGTCACAGTGGTGCCCTGTTGCCTGGCACCTCGGGGTGCGCTGGGGAGGTCAGCATCCTGTGGGGTGGTGTGGGGAGGAGATTGGGGAAAGGGCTGTGGGGAGGGCTCGGTGCTTCCTTTCACCTCCCTCCCGTTAGGCCAAGAGGGTGCCGGCTGGACTGAGAAACCGCGGAAATGCGTGAGGCTGGAAAAGCAGTGTGTGGGCCCTGAGTCCCGGGTGGTACCACCCAGCCAGGAGCCTGGAGTCTTCCTAGACTCCTCTCCTCGCCTCTCACTTCCTCAGGGTGAGGTCCTGTGTCCTCCTTGGTCCAGGCCTGGTCTGCTCCCTCCCTCGGGGCGGCCTCCACATCCCTGCTGGGTTCCTCAGCCAAACACTTCGCCGACCCTGTGCAGCTCCTGGGTCCAGAGCACTGCAGTGAACCTTTGAGGGGGCAGGGGGTCAGTGGGGGCACACGTCGGGGTCGGCAGGGGCTTTGTCACCCTGTACATCCCCCCCGCCCCGGACTCACTCTCCCTGCCGCCACCTTGAGAGATGTTACTCGGCTTCTCTCAGCCACTTCTCTTCCCCGCTCCTCCCCTGGTCCCCGCCGGTGCAGCGGGCTGCGCGTTTTCCCCTGTTGACCCACTGCTGAAACGGTCTTTCTTTTCCGTCTGTGTATGTGCTATGCTTTCTATGCCTCCTCAGCCCCCCATTTGGAGACGCAGTGCATCCAGGGGCTACACGTCCAGACCCTGGAGCCAGAGCCACGCGTGGCTTCAGCCCTGGCTCTTCCGCTGCCGTCTGTGTGGCTGTTAGCAGAGGACTTGGGCTCTCTCTGCAAATACCGTTGTTTGAGGTTTCAAGGAAGCAGTGAAGCACAGAACTCGGGGCAGTGCCTGGCGCATGGCGGGCACCCCATCTGCACGTGCTGTCACTGTCCTTTGTGCACCAGCACACCTGCCCTGGAAGCCGCCTCTGCCTCTCGCGCCCTCCCAGGCTGCTCTGTTCCGGTGCCGTGGCAGCAAATGCTGAGTGCCGTGATTTGTGATTTCCTGGCCTGTCCCCTCTTCCAGTGTCACTGTGAACCCCTGGAGAATGAGGACCTGGCCTGGCTTATCTCAGCATCCCCGGAGCCTGGCCGGGCCTGGGCACAGAGCAGGCAGCACCCAGCCTCCAGCTGCAGCGGTGGATGGAGAGGTGACCCTAGCTTTGCTCCTGGCAGCAGTGAAGTCACCTGCCCTTTAAACTGCAACCTGGGAACTCCCTGGCGGTCCAGTGGTTAGGACTCTGCGCGTTCACTGCCGAGGGCCTGGGCTCGATCCCTGGTTGGGAAACTAAGATCCCACAAGCCAGGCAGCATGGCCAATAAACAAACAAACAAACAAACTGCAACCTAATTTCCCTTCAGGAGTGTGGACTGCAGAGAGGAAGGGCGTTGATGGAGTAGTTCAGTGCCTGTGTATGGTTTAGTGTCAAGTTTACGTTCTTTCTTCTCAAAGGTAAAGTGGAATCCTTTATCCAGAGCCCTGTTTCATGGGAGCTCTGAAAAGAAGGCTGAACAGGACAGTATTTTGTACTTGCTGTTTGGTGTCCCACTGCCCAGTGCTGTGGGGCCCAGCAGAACTCAGCGTGTTCTTTCGGCTTCTCTGGGCAGCTGGTCACGTGCCAGGGATGGGGGTTGGGGGGGTGGGGATTTGAATGCTTGCTTCTTCATGCCGAGAAGCGTTTTGGAGCTTTTCTTAACCAACAAGAGAATGACAGAGAAGAAAAGAGCTAAACAGTATGATAAGTTTGGATATTTGAGATATCTTGAGAGCTCATGCTTTAAGCGCTAAGTGTCCTGTCGGGTCTTAAAAATTGGTTAGGGAAGAATATTGGAAACAACTAAACATTAACTGGTTGGGGAAAGGTGAATAGATTAACCAAGTGGATTACGGTACAGCCATTGAAATAATTGTGATGATTATAAAGCAGTTTGGGAAACTGAATAACAGTAAGTGTGAAGAAAAACATATTACGAAATTGTATTTGTATTCTGATAACAACTATGCAAAAACAGCTTGCATGTGGGCAGGAAGTAGAAGGAGTGTGAAACAGGTAAACACTGGCTCTCCTGGAGGGGGTGTATGCGTTATCCATTGCCGAACTGATGGTGAGTAACAAACACCACAAACTTAGGGGCCTGAAACAACAACCACTTTTTGCCGCACGTGAGTTTGTGGGTTTGGCTGAGCGGTTCTTTTGGTCTGGCAGAACTTCACTGTTCCTGCCTGGGCTCACTCACACATCTGCTGTCACCTGGTGGGTCATCTGAGGCTTGGCTGGTCTAGGATGCTCTTGGCTAGGACGACAGGGGCTTCTCTCCACAAATCTCTCACATCCCTCCAACCGGCTAGCCTGGGCTTGTGGTGGTGTCGGGGGCCCAAGAGGGAGGTGGTAGCTCTCAAGGCCTTTCGGGGCTAGTCTCAGAAATGGCACACCATCACTTCTGCCCTTCTTTTTGGCCAAAGAAAGGCATTAGGTCAGCCCCAGTTCAAGGGGAAATATATTTTACCTCCCGATGGGAGTTGAGGGGTGGACAATTGGGACCCTTTTTACAATCAGGCTACACAGTAGGTGAACATTTATTTATAACAAAGGGTCCTTTGTTCCTTGGAGAAATGCCTGATGCTGGGCCTCAGGGAGAATTGTACCAGGTGAGCTCGGAATAGTTTGTCTTAAGGGAAAGCGAGGACGTCGTCGAGGCCTGCTGGATTCAGGTTAATAAAACTCAGGAGACAACTTGCAGAGTTCCTTCTGCCCAAAATAGGGACACCTAGAGCTTCCATAAGAATAATGACAGCAGACTGAAACTCATGAATCATGTTTGAATCTATGAGTTCATAAAAATTCCCCCCAAAAGAACTGAAACGGAACAAAACCCCACATAATTTGTGGTACATTAAAATGGCCACAGAGTTTTTGACACCACTTCCTTCTGCAGATGGGGTCTTCGTTCCCCTCCTCCTGACCTTCGGTGGGCTCTGTGATTGCTTTGGCCAGTGGGATGCAGTCAGTGTGATCCAGTCAGTGTGATACAGGCCTTAAGAAACCAGCAGCTTCCTCCTCCTGTGTGGGAACCCCCTGCGGGAGCCCTGAGCTGCCACATGAGAAGCCTGACCGTCCTGGGACTGTTGTGCTGGAGAAGTTGCAGCTGCACCCACCTTCCAGCCATGCCTGCCAAGGTGCCGGATGTGGAAGAAGCCTTCTCGGGGCCCCCAGACCAGCCGGCTGAATCCCACCCAGCGACCTCAGTGCTGCGTGGGGCAGAGCGCTCTGCTGAGCCCTGCCCAAATTCTTGACCCACAAAACCTCGAGATATCATAAAATGGTGGTTGTCTTAAGTAGCTAACGTTGGGTAATTCGTTTTGCAGTGATAGGTTCCCAGAACACAGCTCATCACACGTCTGCGGGTGGTAGGGAACCAGCTCACTATTTTGAAAACTGGTAAAGGGAAAGAGTCACACACTTACTCAGTCTTCCCTGTACGAACCATTCATGGGTTACCTAAATTGTTGACGAAGGGAAGTTTCTCCTTGTAGAAATATTCCTGCCGATAAATGGAGGAGGAATGAAAAAGGAGAATTTCACTGTTTTGCAACCCCTCACGGCATAAGGATCTACACCTGTGCAGGATGGAGGCCGCTGACCACAGGACAATAGGACACTTAAGTGTGGCTGGTCCAGACAGAGATGTATGTGCCGGAGTGTGATGTACGCTCCCGTTTTAGTACGAAGAAACAAATGTAAAATTCCTCATCACAAATTTTTATGTTGGTAATATGTTGAAATGATAATATTTTGGATATATTAGGTTAAATAAGATACATTAAAATTACTTTCACCTCTTTCATTTAACTTTTTTTTTTTCTTTTGGCTGCGTTGGGTCTTCGTTGCTGCACGCGGGCTTTCTCTAGTTGCGGCAAGCGGGGGCTACTCTTCGTTGCGGTGCTCAGGCTTCTCATTGTGGTGGCTTCTCTTGTTGCGGAGCACAGGCTCTAGGTGCGCGGGCTTCAGTAGTTGTGGCACGCGGGCTCAGTAGTTGTGGTGGATGGGCTTAGTTGCTCCACGGCATGTGGGATCTTCCCGGACCAGGGATCGAACCCGTGTCCCCTGCATTGGCAGGCGGATTCCCAACCACTGTGTCACTAAGGAAGTCCCCCTTTAACTTTTGTTTTAATGTGACTACTAGAAAATTCACTATGTGACTCAGCTGTGGGTCACATTTTCTATTGGGCAGTGCAGCTGACTAGTCACTGACATCCCGAAGGGAGAGGCTCTCCGGCTGGATGCCACCCCGGGACGCAGCTCTGCCCCCATCGGCCTGCAGCTCATCAGACCTCTAGGTCTGACTCCCAACTTACAGGAAGTACAGGGCCCTGGGGAGCGTGATAAATAAGGAAGCTGTGAGAACCCCTACAGAACAGATACCCGGTGTCTTCAACAAATAAATTGCCTAGAAAAAAATTAAGGAGGGGTGGGGGAGAATGTATAGATTTAAAGAGATGTGTGTGAGAGAGAACAACTAATCAGAAGGCCTGGCCCTTATTTGCAAAAGTTGTAAAAAAATATTTATCAGACAACTGGGGAGATTTGAACGCTGAGTAGTATTTGATGACATTTAGGAATTACTGCTCCTGGGACTCCCCTGGCGGTCCAGCGGTTAAGACTCTGCGCTTCCACTGCGGGGGGCGCAGGTTCGATCCCTGGTTTGGGAACTAAGATTGTGCGAGCTGCGTGGTGCAGGAAAAGAAAAAAAAATGGAATTGGCTGCGCTCCTTTTTTTTTCCAGTTGTGATAACAGTATAAAATAGGATATCATATAATATAAAAAGGAGTCCTTAACTCTTAGAGATTCTAACAGGAATAATTTGGATGAAATGATATGGTATCTGGGAAGTGCCTCAAAATAAGCCAGGGCTGTGAGGTACAGGCAAAGCAAGGCTGGCCTCGTGGTGACTGTTGAAGCTGGATTACGGGGTTCTGTTGCACTTTTCTCTATACTTCTTCGTGTGTTTGAGCTTTCCCATAATAAACAGTATTTTTTTTTTTTAATCCTTTTAATCCTTTTGTTCTAATGATTATGGAATCAAAAGAAACCCTCTGGTTGGTGCTATGGGGAGGGGGCGGGTTGGGGGCAGGGAGTACAGAGAGGACCTTGCCTTGTCTTGTGACTCCAGGACTCCCTTGTGGGTGCCAGCCCTTCCGTCCTTCCTGCTTCTCTGGGGGTGGCTAGGGAAGTCAGACAGGTGTGGCAGGGAGACTGGCTTTCTTAGAGGATGAGAAGGAATCTATTTCTCTCTCAACTCTCATTTCACTGGGGGCTTCGCGGTTTAGCTGGCCTGTCAGGGGTCTCTCCAAGAATATCACATGCCAACTCAGGGTCCTTAAATAACCCCTGTTTTTTTGTTGTTTTTAATTTTTGGGGTTTGCCACGCGGGATCTTAGTTCCTGACCAGGGATGGAACCTGCGCCCCTTGCAGTTGAAGCACTGGACCCCCAGGGAAGTCCGTGGGGTTTCGGTTTTAGGGGTCCCTGTCCTTCCTGACTTCGGGTGTAGATACTGAGTCAATGAGTTTCCTGACTTCAGAGTCTGACTTTCATTAGTTTGGTATCAAAATCAATGTTATCATTAACTGATAAACATTTATTGAGCATCTACTCTGTGCCAGAGAGTACAACCAATCAGGGCAGAGTCAAAACAGCCCTGCCTCAGTTAGTTGAGGTACAGTCGGTGGACACACAGCCTGCCGCTGTGGGCCAGGCACCTGGCTCGGTGCCGGGTTGGGGACAGGTAAGCTCTGAGGGAGCGTGCTTCCTGGTCAGGAGTCCCCGGGCTTTAATGACACCCGCCTCCACATGGACACATTCTGAGCTTCTGTCCTGCACATCCCTTCTGTGCTTCTCTTTCAGGATGAGTGTGCAAACCATCCGCAATGTTTTTAGTGTCGAGACTGGCTACCGGCTCTCAGATGATCAAATAGTCAACCATTTCCCGAACCACTATGAACTGACGCGGAAGGATCTGATGGTGAAAAACATCAAGAGATACAGGAAAGAGCTGGAGAAGGAAGGGAGTCCTTTGGCAGAGAAGGACGAAAGTGGGAAATACCTCTACCTGGGTTTGTGTCCTTTCCACCGGCCTCACGTTTTAAATAGATAGTGGAGTATTCTCCAGTGGCACAAGACCGCGAGATGGTGACTGTTGGCTTTGAGGGATGAACGTGTTTGTGGGCACCTCTTTCATTCCAGGCATCTCCAGAATTGGGGGAGGGGGCTCAACTTGGAATCTGAGTTTGTGTGAGTGCCTTGGGAATGTGCACAGGAGGTGATGGGCGTGGGGGACACTCCCTGAGTTACAGACTGCCAGGAGGGATCATTACTGTGTCCAGCAATGCCTGGGGAGCGCAGTGCGTCCCTGCCCCGTCTGGTGAGAAAAGCTGGGCTGTTGGGTAATTTCAGAATCCCTTTAGCACACGTGGGGAAAAGTACATAAGTGACCTCTCTGGGCCTCGTTTCCTAATCTGATAAATGGGAATGATAACAATACCTATCTTACAGTTTACTGTGGGGATTAAATGATACAGATTTGTAAAGTACTTAGCACACAGCTAAAAGAGAAAACTCATTACAGGCAGACCTCAGAGGTATGGTGGGGTCAGTTCCAGACCACCAAAATAAAGCAAATTACCACAATGGGACTTCGCTGGTGGTCCAGTGGTTAGGACTCCACGCTTCCACTGCCAGGGGCCCAGGTTCGATCCCTGGTCAGGGAACTGTGATCCTGCAAACTGCATGGTGTGGCCCAAAATAAATAAGTAAACAAATAAAAAGAATGAAGTTTTAAAATAAAATAAAGCGAATACCGCAATAAAAGCAAGGCACATGAAAATTTTTGGTTTCCCACTGCATATAAAAGTTATCCTTACACTAAACTGTAGTCTGTCAAGTGTACAATAGCATTATGTCTTAAAAAAAAGTCAATGTACATACCTTAATTAGTTAATTATATTTTTGGCGACATTGGGTCTTTGTTGCTGCATGCGGGCTTTCTCTAGTTGCGGCGAGCAGGGGCTACTCTTTGTTGCGGTTCTCAGGCCTCTCATTGTGGTGGCTTCTCTTGTTGTGGAGCATGGGCTCTAGGCGCGCGGGCTTCAGTAGTTGTGGCACGTGGGCTCAGTAGTTGCGGCTTGCGGGCTCTAGAGCGCAGGCTCGGTAGTTGTGGCGCACGAGCTTAGTTGCTCCCCGGCATGTGGGATCTTCCCGGACCAGGGATTGAACCCGTGTCCCCTGCATTGGCAGGCGGCTTCTTAACCACTGCGCCACCAGGGAAGTCCGTACATACCTTAATTTAAAAATACTTTATTGCTTAGAAATGTTAACCACCATCCGAGCCTTCAGTGAGTTGTAATTTTTTTGCAGTAGTAACATCAGAGATCACTGATTTCAGATCACCATAGCAAACATAATAATAATGAAAAAGTTTGAAATACTGCGAGAATTACCAAAACGTAACACAAAGTGAACAAATGCTGTTGGAAAAATGGTGCCAATAGACTTGCTCCACGCAGGGTTGCCACAAACCTTCAGTTTGTAAAAAACACAGTATCTGTGTAGCACAATAAAGCGAGGTTCGCCTGTGTCGTACCAGGACTGAACTGCAGAAGCCCTTGCCCTGTGGGATGCTGGGTGGGGGCGTGAGGTAGCGAAACAGGCCCTGAAGAGGCAGTGGCAGCATCTTTCTGTCCGTGGCCCCCAGCGGGCTGGCTCACCATTGTCCCCTCTCTGTCACCCTCAGACTTCGTCCCCGTCACCTACATGCTGCCTGCCGACTACAACCTGTTCGTGGAGGAGTTCAGGAAAAGCCCCTCTAGCACCTGGATCATGAAACCTTGTGGCAAAGCCCAGGGAAAGGGCATCTTTCTGATCAACAAGCTCTCGCAAATCAAAAAGTGGTCCCGGGACAGCAAAACGTCTTCGTAAGTGGGGGAGCCCGTTGCGTGTGCTTCCCAGCCATCTCACGTCGGCCTCAGTCTCTTGGCCACGGCGCTGGGGGGGGGGGGGCCCTCGCTTGCTTTTCCAGGTGTGCAGCATTTGTGCAGGTATACACGTGGCAGCAGGACAAGGCTCTGTGGCCACTGTAGCGTCACCAGTCGTAGAATCTCACCTGGGGATGGTGGGTAAACTGGCGTAAGGTCACAGGAGCAGGGAGCCTCGCTGGCCGCTCTCTGTCCTGAAAGCTGGGGGGAGACCTGTCCAGTCCTGGTGCTTCTGAGGTGGCAAAGCACATGCTTAACACCTGGGTGCCTGGGCTTGAGCCCCTGTCTGACACTCACCACCTGAGTAAGTTTTGTTGTATAGACTCTTAGGTTCTTCATCCGGGTAAACTGGGGACACAAATAGCACCAGCCTCACGGGGTCGAGGTGGGGATGGACCCGAGCGCCAGGCAGTGTGTGCGGTCAGTGTAAGAGAAGACCTAAGTGACCATCAGGTCAGGTCTCCTGTCTGGGTTGGGTGCCCCTCAGAACGGAGGACACCAGGAGATTTCGTCTAAGGCTCACTCTGCCTCTTCGAGGTCCTTAACTGCCGGGAAGTGCCTGGAGGCCGCCATTGGTGCCATCCTTTCCAGGTGGGCCAATGGCTCCCCTGAATTCCCAGGAGTGGCAGGGATGCCTCCTTGTGTCCCGCATTTAAGTCTGACTGCATGATGCCAGCACCCGGGGGTTCCTCTGTGGATACCCCCCACCCTCGTTTTCTCCCCGTGAACTGGCCTCTCACTTAATGAGAGGCAGCAAGCTTGTCACCAGCCGACTAAAGACCTCTGGTCTTTTTTTTTTTTAATTTATTTTATTGAAGTACAATTGATTTGCAATGCTGTTTTCATTTCTGCGGTACAACAAAGTGATTCAGTTATACATATATAGATTCTTTTTCATATTCTTTTCCATTATGGTTTATCGCAGGATATTTGAATATATCTCCCTGTGTTGTACAGGAGGACCTTGTTGTTTATCCATCCTATGTATAACAGTTTGCAACTGTTAACCCCAAACTCCCAATCCATCCCTCCCTGACCCCCTCCCCCTTGGCAACCAGAAGTCTGTTCTCTATGAGACCTCTGGTCTTTGCATCTAACCTCGACTTTGACATGCCCAGGTTCATGACTCAGTCTACCAAGGAAGCCTACGTGATCTCTCTGTACATTAACAACCCGTTACTAATCGGCGGCAGGAAGTTTGACCTGCGCTTGTATGTTCTGGTGTCTACGTACCGCCCACTGCGCTGCTACATGTAAGAGCCGGAGTTTTGTTTCCATTCTTTAGACTGAGCTTTGGGAATTCCCTGGTGGTCCAGTGGTTAGGACTTGGCTTCCACTGCGGGGGGCCCGGGTTCGATTCCTGGTTGGGGAGCTAAGATTCCCGCATAATGCGCGCTGTGGCAAAAAAAAATAAAAAAAGACCGTGCTTTGACACGATACTTCCTACTCCTCGGAGACCTTGCAAGGGTTGGTCGAACTCCCCGTACAAGTAGTGCCTGGCATGTGATCCATGTTGAGTAAGGCAGTAACTTTGACACGAATGTGAATCTTTAAAGCAAAAAGCAACTCTTTTACCCTTACAAAGATACTCAGAGAAAGAAGCCAGACACAGAAGGCCACGTGTTGTACAATTCCATTTATATGACGCACCCAGAAGAGGCAAAACTGTAGAAGCAGAAAGTAGATTAGTGTTTGCCCAGCACCAGGGTTGGGAAGTGACTACTGATGGTCGCAGGGTTTCTTTCTGGGGTGATGCAGATGTAAAATTGATTGTGGTGATGGTTGCACGACTCTGAATATACCAAACACCATTGAGTTGTACACTTCATGTGGATGAGTTATATGGCACATAAATTATATCTTAATAAAGCTATTATGTAAAAAGAACCATAAAAAATAACAAAGCAGCTGTTTAAAAAGTTTAAAACAAAAAGCAGCTCTTTTAAGAGAAAAAAAAGTGTTATATTTTGTTTACGCTTGTCCTCAGAGTATTGAATTCATCTGAATTTCCACTTAGGTATAAACTTGGATTTTGCCGCTTTTGCACAGTAAAATACACCCCGAGTACCAGTGAGCTGGACAACATGTTTGTTCATCTCACCAACGTTGCCATTCAGAAACACGGGGTAAGTGTTTCTTTTCCCTTGAGCTTAAGGAAATGGACTGATTTTATGGGTTTCTTTGTTTTTCTATTTGCAGGAGGGGTTGGGTGGGTACCGGAGTTGAATTTAAGATGCCCTGGCACTGATGAGGATTTTGTGGGCTTCTTCATTTTTCTATTTGCAGGAGAGGGTGGGTGGGTATACGAGTTGTATTTAAGATGCTCTGGCACTGATTGGGAGGGGGAACCCCAAATATCCAGTGTGCTTGTCCCACGGGGGGTGGGGCATTTGGAGAAAGTCCCACATTCAAGTAGTTCTGGGACCTTGGGCAACTTAATTGACTCTTGGAGCCTGGGTCTCTCGAGTTGTAAAAGGAGATAATATTATTACCTTGTGGGGCTTGTGGGAGGATTATATGAGAGAACTTGTGCTTGGTCATTCAGTTAAAGACCAGGTACTGAGCATCTGTCTGGGTTGGTCCCATGATGAGGGCTACAATTATGGGCAAAAACTTCCTTCACCCCTACTCTCATGGAGCCTAGAGCCTGTGGGGGGAAGGCAGTCATCAAATAATCACACTGCATCTGAGATGCGCGTTCTGCAGGTAGAGATGCAGGCCTGGAGGAGCTTGGAATGAAGGGGCCTGTAGTCCAGGTGGTCGGAGGCCGCCGCGCACAAGTGGCCTTGAGCAGAGAGCTGAAGTCTGAGCGGGGGCTCCCTGGGTGGAGGAGTGGAAAGAGCATTCTAGCAGAGGGCACAGCACGTGCCAAGGCCCCATGGCAGGAAGGAGCATCGCAGGAGCTGATGTCTGAGTGGGGGTTCTCTGGGTGGAGGAGTGGAAAGAGCATTCTAGCAGAGGGCACAGCACGTGCCAAGGCCCCGTGGCAGGAAGGAGCATCGCAGGAGCTGAAAGGAGTTGGGGCAGCTGGAGCCCCCAAGCGAGGCGGGTAGAGTGAGAGGGCCCTGTAGAGGCCAGCGGAGGCCGGGACACAGGACGTGGTAGGTTCTGTGCAGGCTTTGGGGCTATAATCCAGTCCTGGCGAACAAGGCCTGAAGGTCTCATTTCTATAGGAAAGACTCTTCTATTTGGGTCTTGCTTGAATGGAAGCCTGAATACCCTAGTCTTTTTATCATTTGAATAGAAAGAGGGTAAATATTGATAGAAAACAAGCTTTTCTGAGTAAACTACTGAAAGGTTTGGTCAGACCAGCTTGGGCCCAATCCCGTGCCCATCACTTAACCTCTGGGTGACTTGGGCAAGTCACCCAGCCTCCCTCTCAAACAGGAGCCCTGGTTTTTACCTTCCTGGTCGTGGCAACTGGCTTCCCTGTGGGGCTGACCCCAGTTCACCTGCCCATCGGGTTTTCCTGCGAGCAAACTGAGAGAGCGTTGTCGTTACAGTGTTCACAGTTAGAGGAGAAGGGGTGACTCGGCCAAGGCCTTACTCATAAGGATTTGGGAAAATGGTCTTTCAGGTGACACAGCACAGAACTTAACAGCCATTTGGGGATGCCACACCCTTCATAACCAAGTATCACATTTCTTGAAGTCTGGGCGGGGGTGGGAAATGACAGTGACCGACCTCGAGTCCACTTGGTGTCCTGAGGTCAGTGCATGATGCGTTGGCCTGCTAAGCCGCCTCACCCTCGGGGGGCCAGACTGAAATTGGGAGGGTCCCATTTGATGAACCTTCTCAGGACATCAAACACGAGGTCACTATTTCCATCACTAAGGAAAAGAAGCCATTTTAAAAAGACAGAAGGAGAGAGCTGAGGCTGTCTTCAGCCTGGCATCTCTACGTGCACGGGAAGCAGCAGTGCTCTCCACACTCTTCCTGTTTCTAAATGCTTCGCTTTTTAATGTGAGAAACAGGTTACTCCGAGAAACGTCCGTTTCACCCTTGAATGAAAGCTTCACATGGCTCTAAGTTAGCATTGCGTAGAGAATAGATGTTATATTGAACACAGAAATGCTGTGGGCCAGTGGATCTGCTTGTCCACTGAGGGCCCCTGGGGGCAGAGCACCACCCTGCACTCTGGGGCAGGATGATGAGACACATCCCTGCCCTCAGGAAGCTCAGAGTCCAGCCAGAGGGGCAGATTGCAAAGGACAGAGTGTCAGGAAAGGTCAGGAGGCCTCAGTGCTGCCTTGAGAGTGCGGGAGTGGGGTTTGGGGCCTGCCAGGAGGCTGGCTTAACCACGACTGCTGGCGGGTTTCCCAGGGTGCAGGGTGGGTCCTGAAATGCGCAGTGTTTGCAAGTTGATAGGAGAAAAATGTTCTGAGAAAACTCTGATAAAATAACTTTCCTACGGCCAAAAAGCGGCGCTTTTTGTATCATTACTTTGTATCTATATATATATATATATATATTTTTTTTTTTTTTTTTTGCGGTACGCGGGCCTCTCACTTTTGTGGCCTCTCACGCTGCGGAGCACAGGCTCCGGACGCGCAGGCTCAGCGGCCATGGCTCACGGGCCCAGCTGCTCCGCGGCATGTGGGGTCTTCCCGGACCGGGGCACGAACCCGTGTCCCCTGCATCGGCAGGCAGACTCTCAACCACTGCGCCACCAGGGAAACCCTGTATCTATACTTTTTATATCTATGCACGTGTAAGACAGTGTTTTGCATAAAGTGTATACTTCATGCCTCTGGAACTTTTTTTTTTTTAAGTAAACAAATTTTTCTTGATAGTAAAAAGAATCTGTATATAGGAAAAGAAAAGGTATTGCTGGACAGTTAGCCTAGTTTTTCCTATAATTTATTTTAGGGCTACAGTCCTTTTTTTAGGGATACAAACACCAAGTAATATATTTGAGAGCCTGTTTGAGGTGAACAAGCTTGGGCACCTCATCTTTTGAGGCATTTTAGTAAGAACTGACATGTAAAAGGAATTTGTCTCTGACCTTGAAAAGATGTTTTTAAAAATATGGATAATTCTTTGCTTTTATATGTAAACAGAGTCTGCTTTGAGTTTGTTCCTTATTAGGCTGATTTTGTTTTTAGTTCACAGTTACCAACTTTATACTTAGAAAATGAAATCTCCGTCTCATAACTTTCTAATATACTTCAGTATTTTCTAGCTTTTTGCCTCCAAAGAGGCAGTGTGTGGAGAATTAATGTTCAGAGTCAGAGAAGTAGAAAGAGCACGGAACTGGCATCGGAAAACCTGGGCTAAGGTCCCAGCTCTGTCACAGCCAGGATGAAAGCTTGGGCAAGTAACGGGGCCTCTCTGAGCCCGAGTGTCTCAGACAGCTGGGACGCTGTGAGGAAGATTCACGTGTGGGTCTCTTAAACCATCGTGACCGGGGCATGGTGTGTCCCAGGTTGGCTTCTCCAGGAAACAGAGGCAGAGATGAGCGTGCAGGAGGTTTACTGGGACACGATGTCAGGGGCAACACCAGGAGTTGGGGGGAGCTGGATCGGGCAGAGGGGGGCCAAGTGGGGACACAGCTGCAGCAGGGGCCCCAGCCAACCTCAGCGCGCTCTGCAGCTGGGTGCCCCTGAAGTGTTGTCCCAGACGGAGACAGGGGCCAATACCCAGGCACCAACCCCTCACTGGCTGTGGGCTGCCCGAGGAGGGGTTGGACTAGGCAGGTCCTCTTAACCAAGGGCAGCTCCCTGAAAGGGTCTCTGCTGCAAGAAGGAGCGCCTTGACCTTGAAGGGGTGTCTGGGTGGCACTCCATCCACAGCATGCACCGTAAGGGATAAAGCATTGATTATGAGAATACTACAGAGTTGAGTGTAGTTGGCCCTCCATATCCCAGGACTCCACATCTGTGGGTTCAAGCAGCCGTGGGTTGAAAATATTCGAAAAGGGACTTCCCTGGCAGTCCAGTGGTTAAGACTCTGCGCTTCCTCCGCAGGGGGCATGGGTTCCATCCCTGGTTGGGGAACTAAGATCCTGCCAGCTGCGCGAAGCAACCAAAGAGAATTCAGAAAAAAGAAAAATTCCAGAAATTTCCAAAACAGCAAAACTTGAATTTGCTGCTCAATGGCAACGATTTTTGTAGCATTTATGTTGTGTTTACAATTTACATAGCATTTACATCACATTAGCTATTATAAGGAATCTAGAGATGATTTAAAGTACACAGGAGATGGGGAGGATGTGTGTAGGTTACAGGCAAATACAATGTCATTTTATATAAAGGACTTAGGCGTCCAAGGATTTTGGCATCCAAGGGGGGTCCTGGGACCACTCCCCTGTGGATACCGAGGGACAACTGTATTTTAAAAACTCACATGTGTAGGAGGCCCAGATCCCCAAGGGGCAGGGCCTATCCGCTTTGTTCCCGGGTGCCCGCCCCCCCCGCCCCCCGCACACCAAGGGGCACCAGAAATGCTCAAGGGTGAGAGCAAGCGCTGGCCTCCTCTGGGAGCATTGCCTGGGGCGCCACCCCCTTTTCTGTGGCCAGGAGGATTACAACCACATCCACGGGGGCAAGTGGACGGTGCACAACCTGCGGCTGTACCTGGAGAGCACCCGAGGCAAGGAGGTGACCAGCAGGCTGTTCGACGAGATCCACTGGATCATTGTGCAGTCCCTGAAGGCCGTGGCGGTGAGTCCCAGGAGTGTTGGGGGGCAGGGCGGGGAGCCCTGGGAGCAGAGAGAGCGAAGGAGACCACGCAAGCCTAGCAAGAGTTTGGGATTTGGGGGTGCAGGTGGCTCTTTTGTTAAAAATAGCTGTTTTTATGGTCTCACCTCCTACACGTCTGCCAGAGGCCAGGGTGATCTCGGGAAGGGAGAGGGGCTGGCTCCTGGCTGGCGTTGCTGCAGCCATGGCCCTGGAACCTCTACAGAAGGGCAGGGACCTCGTGACGCCATCGTCGGCTCTTCTGTGCCCACTGAGTCGAGAATGAGTGTTTTGTCATAAGCTGATGCTTTGGAGATGGACTTTTCAGCAGCCTCCCTATTTTTAGGCTTCCTGCTTTGCTATTTCATAGACATTTAGGGCTGGAGAGAGCCTCTTTCTTTTCACTCAAGTCTCATATCTGTTGTCTGGTTTGAAGTTTTTGTGTTTCGTTTCACCGTTCTAAAGCAGGTGTGCATCTATTTTCAAAGGGAAAGCAAAGGATAAACCCTGGAGCACCAGCATGCAGGCCGCTATTTCTGGTGCAGATAGCGGTGGGCAGACTGCAGTAGTGCCCACACACCGGAGTTGAGGGGCTGTGAAAAGAGCTGCGCTTGCTGGAGTCAGAAACGCGGGGAGATTGCTGTTCTGGAGAAAGTGTGATGTGGGTTTGGCAGCGAGGTGGATGTGTGTGAAAAGATTTATGTGAAACCTTCTCAGTGGAAGATTAAGGCCCTCTCTCCCCGCTTTTTGTTTTCCCCCTTTGGCCGCGCTGTGCGGCTTGGCGGGATCTTACTTCCCCGACCAGGGATTGAACCTGGGCCACGGCAGTTCCTAACCGCTGGACCGCTGGGGAATTTGCTCTCCCATTTTTAACTTTGAAAATGCCAACTTATACTAATTCCCCTGTACGTGAAAAGCTTTGTTGAAACAACTGTGTAAAGAAAATTATGGACAGGAAAGGTGACCCTTCAGTGGACACCTTGGCTTTGCTGTGCCTTGAATCGAGCTCCTTCTGTGTCAGCAAGCAAGTGATGAGCCCTGCCTGTGCCTTCAGTCTGCGTCTCGGGCCCGCAGGGAGGACTCGGCGGGGAAGAGCGCAGGGTCTACTTAGTCTGGTTAGCTGCTGGAGAGAGGCGTCTCAGGGCTCATGGTGCGGATGTGTGGGGTGTCCTGGGCTCAGATTTCAAGCCGAAGCCACCATGTGCCTCCTGGCGACGTGGCACAAGTGCCTGCCCTCCGTGGGCCTCGGGGGTGTCCTCTGTGAAATTGGGATCATGACCCTGATGTCTCGGGCTGGTTGTGTGAACACGCTCCGCGGAGGCTAACTTACGGGCTGGGAAGGTAAATGGCAGCGGCTGTAACACAGGCGATGTGGGAGCCTTAGTGCCCGATTAAACCAGGGCCTCCGCTCCCGTCCTGGCCTGATCGGCAGAACTCTGAGAAAGAGTTGGCTGTTTAATCAAGAAAACCTGTGTCCTGGCCCCGGATACACAGCCTGTCTCGAGGCTGGATCTGCCAGGCGCCTCTGAGCATCTTCTCCTGGGCCTCAGCCTCCTGAGCTGAGAAGCTGTTGGATTTCTAAGGCTCTGAGGCTTTGGGGAGCAGGGATTTATTTTTTCAGTTTTTATTAATTTAGCAAATATTTGGTCACCTTGTTTTTACCAGATTGTTGCCTTCGGGGAATCTAGGGGAGAGGCAGGCAGGGAGACAGGAGGCTGCGGTAACTCATGAGGAGGGCCTGGTGCAGGGTGTGGACCACGTGGGGGGCCCACGGAGAAGCCGAGAGGCAGAGCTTGGGAGCAGAATGCTCAGAGGGCCAGAGACAGCGGGGCTGGGGGATGACAGAGGGTGAGTGACTGTCCTCTGTTCCCTCTGTGCTGCAGACGCTTTTGGGGACAGTGGTGTGTGTGCTGGCCGGGTTAGGACACCAGGCTTTCAGTGGAAATGCAATAATTCCGCTAAATTTCCACGTGATGAAACAGCCCCCCAGCCTGGTTTTCCTCCAGTGAGTGGGGCTGCACTGGGCCCTCTCCCCCTTAGACGTTTCCTGTTCTAAATCCAGTGTTTTAGGGAGAGTCCAGGTATCCCCTAACGTATGAATAGGCCTCACCATCCTCACAGTCGCGTCTGTGTGCTCCCCTCGCTGTGGGGTGCATGAGAGTCCCCGGGGAGCGCGTAGCACTGCTGCTGGCTGGGCCTCTCCTGGAGGGTTTAATCCAGGCAGCTTGGGCAGCCTGGAAATCTGTGTTGTAAACAAGCCGCTGGTGGCTTTTTTATGCACTTGGAGAACAATTTTTGAAATGGAATTAAAAACTGAGAAGAAGGGACTTCCCTGGTGGCACAGTGGTTAAGAATCCGCCTGCCAATGCAGGGGACACGGGTTCGAGCCCTGGTCCGGGAAGATCCCACATGCCACGGAGCAACTAAGCCCGTGTGCCACAACTACTGAGCCCACGTGCTGCAACTACTGAAGCCTATGCGTCTAGAGCCCACGCTCCGCAGCAAGAGAAGCCACCGCAGTGAGAAGCCCATGCACTGCAACGAAGACCCCAAAATAAATAAATTAATTAAAGAAAAAGAACCTAAGAAAATCCAAAAAAAATTTTTTTATTTATTTTTTTTGGCGGTACGCGGGCCTCTCACTGCCGTGGCCTCTCCCGCTGCAGAGCACAGGCTCCGGATGCGCAGGCCCAGTGGCCATGGCCCACGGGCCCAGCCGCCCCATGGCACGTGGGATCCCCCCGGACCGGGGCACGAACCCGCGCCCCCTGCACCGGCAGGCGGACCCCCAACCACTGCGCCACCAGGGAAGCCCAGTCAAAAAATTTTAAGTAAATGGATTTGACTTTTGACTTTTGTCACAGAGAACAGAGGTTCGTATGCTGCATCCCGAGGGGTCTGTGAAGGGACTGACAGCCTGGTGGGCTCTGGGTGTGTGTGTGTGTGTGTGTGTGTGTGTGTGTGTGTGTGTGTGTGTGTGTAAGACGCACAGGCCTGAACTTTGGGTGCCTGGGCTTGGAGCTGGACTTCTGTCCACTCTGAGGAAAGTCTTGTGCCAACGGAGACGTTCATTACTGGTTGTCAGGCCTCAGATGAATGAGACGTGGAGAGGGTGATTGCTTCACGAACCCCCTTTCCATCCCTGACCTTGCGAGAGGAACACGGAGAGGAAGGGGGGAGGGGAGAGGGCGGAGATGGGGAGCCGCTGGTCACAGGAGTGAGCTGGCATCACCACCGTGAGCAGGGTCCTGCCGCTTTAACATCCCACAACTCCACGATGTGGGTCTCGGCTGGGCCCCCCAGTTCTGGCTCTGTAACCCGCCGGTCCTCTCCCTGCAGCCGGTGATGAACAACGACAAACACTGCTTTGAGTGCTACGGCTATGACATCATCATTGACGACAAGCTGAAGCCCTGGCTGATCGAGGTACCCACGCGCTGCATGCCCGCGTGCCTGGTCGCCCCGCACCCTCCCGGTGCTTCTGCCTCAGGCTCCGCGGCCCCAGCCAGATGTTTCCCAGGCCACGGTGGGCGCGGTAGGACGGGGGGGGGCCAGATGTCCAGGTCTGACGGTTTGCTGATGGTTGGGGAATACACACTCCCGGTCTGTCACCTCCGGCGAGCCTAGCCCACAGAGCCCGAGCCATCCTCCCCCTTCCGAATGGGTGCTTCCGGGTGAGTCCAGGTCCTGGGGCCCGGCCCTGTCGTACACTGTTCCCATTCAGGAAAGGATCTCACAGACCCGGAAGCCCTTGGGAGGCCGTAGCGTTCTGTCTGGAAATAAGGAACGCTATCCTCTTGGGAGGAAGGCGTAGTTTGGAAGCGGACTCATATGCACGTCTCAAGGCGTAGACAGGACGTAGTGATGGCTGTTCTAGAAGGAGCGAAGTGCACACACCCTTTTCCTGATGACAGTGGCAGCGGGCGCTGGCACACCCGTCTGAGGCCCTGACACGGAGCCCACCTTGCCGGGTGGTCCTGCTTTGCTCTGCTGCCTGGAAGAGGGGCTCAGGCCTCAGGGGCGCAGGGCTGGACGGGCAGAAAGGGTGCAGGCTTCCACTCTGGTGACTCGTCTCCCCGCTAGTGCCCCTGAGTGCCGTGTCCTCTCACCACACCCATGTGGACGGGACGGCTCAGGCCCTTTAGCTCAGTCCTGTTTCCAGCCGAAGCTGAGTCACAAGAGCAAGTGAGTGGTCCCCTGTAGGGGAGTCAGTGGGGGCCCTGCAGGGAGCTGCCAGGAGAACAGGTTATGGGAGGGCGAGCTGTGTGTGTGTGTGTGTGTGTGTGTGTGTGTAGATAAATGTGCGTATAGATAGACAGGTAGGTCAGTCCTTAGATATAACATATTTATGCTTTTTTTCCCTCCATCTTAAACAGAGTAAATAACTTGAATGGAGCTTAAGCTTTCCTTGATGAACTAGGATCTTAATTGCAAACATTAATTCTAAAATAATAACAGGTCTTAACTGTAGCATATTTGTAATAAGAATTACAGTATTATACGATCAACCACAGTGGTAATTTCAGGGGCAACCGAGGTCCACCCTGCTGGCGGCACAAAGACACAGTCTGACTGCTGGGCGGGGAAGCCTGAACAGCTTGCACGTTTGCTGTCTCTTCTCTCTCACGGCCTGAGAAAACAGCCCACCAAAGTCATTACAGCTGTGCCTAAAACAAGGGTAAATAGGTACTGACTGAGGGCCCGTGGGACTCTCGGCGGAGTAAGTGGCCACGTTTTAACACATGGATTTTGTGACTTGGCTGACCTCCTCAGAGGCCTGGACGGGCTCCTCACCTGGTCAGAATGTTGCTTTGTTGGTGAGCTAGTACTTACTCTCTCAGCAGAAGGGGTCCTTTTCCTTTTACTCGACCCACGATGCTGCTTGGTCAGGGTCATTGGGTCACTGATTCCAGCAAAGCTCTGGGCAGCTTTTGGTGCTGAAGACAGAGCTCATCACACAGGTAGTCGCTGAAATGACGTTTGTGATGGACATTGACCTACGATTTTTGTTTGCGTGGTGACGGATTTGTAGCTTCTGTTCCTAATCCTGTCTTTAAATATCGTTTGTATTTCACCTAACAGCTAATGAAATAGATCATGAAATGCTCCCTGAAGGTGTTAGGTATGAACAGTGTGAATCACAACCTTATCTGCGTCGTGCGGCCTCGCTCCAGGCGAGTAAGTGGTCTAGCCAAAGGATGTGTTCTCTTTCCTCTCGTAGGTGAACGCGTCCCCATCCCTCACCTCCAGCACTGCCAACGACCGAATCCTTAAGTATAACCTGATTAATGACACCCTCAACATCGCCGTCCCTAACGGTGAAATTCCAGACTGTAAATGGAACAAGTCACCCCCAAAGGAAGTCCTTGGCAATTATGAAATTCTGTAAGTTTGTGTGTCTGTGCAGCTGGCCTCATGTGTGTCAGATTGGGGGGTACCAGGGCCCACCTGGGATTTTCTAGGTATATGTGGACTCACCTTATCGGGTAGAGTGTTTTGTTTTTTGGTGTTATGGGATAGATCTTGTAGCAGACAAGCGTTTGCGTGCTGAACCAGGCCTCGGTCTAGTCTTGTGCCTGAGAAACATTAACGAAGCATTTGCCACGTTTGCTGCTGGGGCAGCAGGAGCTGGTCACGTGCCGTGGAGCAGAGGCTGGCCACGCCCTGGCCCACCCCGAGAGCTGTGTGACACTGAGGAACTAATCGATCTCTTTGAGTCTCCGTGTATACATCTTTTTAAATGAGGATAATACGATCTGTCTTACGGTGGTGAGAGGAAAAGAAATGTAGCGTTTGAGGGCTTGACACACGTGTTGTCACATTTCATTTCTCCAGCAACTTTGTGAGGTGAGGGTTGTCAATGGCTCCATCTTACACGTGTGGAAACAAAGGCTCAGAGGGGTTACGTGGCACGTTGGTAGTGACATACAGCGGGGGAAAGTGAGAACCCATCAGGAGGGCAGTGGTCGAGCAAGTCCAATTCGTTCTCACCATAGAAGAGTGAGTGGACGTTAAAAGGACTGACCTGGGGCTGTGCCGGGGGCCCGGGAGGAAAGCGAGCTGCGGGAAAGGGAGCCTGATGTGATCCATGTGAAACGGGCAGTGGTCCCGGTGCCCCCTCCCTCGGTGTGATGGGCATTTCCATGTGTGGTGGCTGCTCTGAGAGTGGACGGGCCAGGAGGCGTGGAGGGACACGCATTAGGGTGTCAGCATGGACACCACTGCTGCAGGGGTGTGGGCCGGGGAAGGGGAGCCAGGAAGAGAGGGGAATAGCACCCAACCCGTAGGACTGGATATGTTAGGATCACGTTACGTGATCCTGTAAAAGTAAACATGTGCGTTTAACTTAACATTTTTAAAAAATGAAGAAGTGGTGAGTGAACTTTACACAGCGCACAGATCCCAGGCTCTTGGCTGGTAGCGCTGCTGCCATGCGGACGTAAGTGTGCAGCACGGGGAGGGTGGTCGGGAACCGAAAGGGCGACCAGTTGGCCGGTCGGTTGTGTCCGCCAGCGCGTCTGCTGCGCAGGTGAGGTAGAGAGTAGGCAGAGGGTGGAAGTGCCCGGGGTGGGTGCTCGCCAGGTGCGGGGGAAGGGCAAGGAAGCATGAGGGAGTGAGCAGATGAGGACGGTGCGGGGGTGGGTAGGGGTCATGGGGTCAGGACTGTAGGACAGTGAACTGGGAAGAGAAGGGGCAGAGGTCAGAGTGAGGCTGGCGGCCGAGGTTTTGCAGGGGCTGCGGTCACCAAACATGGCAAGGTCGGGTGCCCTGGGAACGGGGCTGAGCTGGGGTGGAGGACAAGGTCATCGGAGAGGGCAGTAGGTCAGGGAGTCGGGGTCCCATCTGTTTGGTCACTGCAGTCACCAGCAACAGTGAGCTGAGAGCCTGAATCTTAAGGAATTAGGGGCAGTGACACGGAGGATTAGAGGTGACCAACAAGGCCGGGTGAGGGTGGTGAATTCTGCTGACCTGGGAAGGAGGTTTGCGGTGGGAGGGTCTCCTCCAGAGTGGGAGGGAAAACAGGCCCACTCCAGGGGCTGCAGGGGAAACCAGGTTGCCGAGCAGGAAGGTGAAGGGGACCTTCCAGGATAAGGTGGGGGATGGGGGGTGCTGTGTCCATTGCTGACGATGGACAGAGCTCTCAGTGCGCAGAGGGAGGGAGAGTTTGCTGGTGGGGCCAGGATGGGGCCTGTCCAGAGCCTCGGGGGTTAGCATTGTGGGTGGTGCAGGGTGACACACGGGTGACGGATGTCAGACTGTGATGGAGGGCCCCGTGGGCCCAGTCCTGAGACAGATGGGGGGCTGTGTGGGGAAGGAGTCTGGCCAGGGTCTGGTGGGTCCGCCTTGGTCCAGCTGAGGGTGGCGGGGAGGTGGGCTGTGAGGGCCCTGTGGGACCCTCTGCCCCCATCAACCCATTGCCTCCTTGAGGGAGTGGGCAGACGCTCCATTTCCAGTTGAAGACGCAGTGGTCCGAAGCCTCAGTGCTTTTACTTGGAGAGACAAAAAGGTGGGCCGCCCTCAATCCGTTCAGCCACCCTCTCCCCAGATGAGGTGATAAGGAAAGCTCCAGCGCGGGGCCGACTGTTCTGAATCCTTCCATTCGGGACCTGCTCCCGGTGCTTCAGATGACCTGGGGCCGCGTGGGGTGGGCCCTGACATCACACGCACCGCCCTGTCCTCCTGCCGTGCCAGCCTCTCTGCATTCTGCTGCGTGCTCCCAAGTGCCCTTCAGAGCATCCCGGCCAGGGTGCCGGCGCCCCTGGTGTGGCACCCAGAAACAGGCGCTCTTGCTGCTGCCCCAGCTCGCCGTCCTGGCCTTGGGGCCACAGGGCCTGGCATTTTGCATCTGCTCCCTCCGGGGACCAGTTCGGAAGGTGCCCGTTCTACTTTTATGGCCTTTCAAAAAAGAAATGCTCTGAACTCTGACAGTGAGTGGATTCTGCCTGTCGAAAGGCCAGGAGAGCAGCCCACCAGCACAGATGGGGCCTGAGAAGAGCCATCCGGTCTCTGACTCTCCTCCACGCCCGCTCTGTCCGTGGGCACACCATCCCTGGGAGCAGCCCGTCCCGGATGCCAGCTGCTTGCCAAACGCTCATTTCAGTTCGTTTTGTTGTTAAGCTGCACAAATACCCAGTGAAACTGGGAGCCCACCTGTGGGTCTCCCCTCTGTTTATTCAGCAGATTCTTATTGCACACCACCCCACGAGTGAGATGCTGGGGAGGACCGTGAAGCAGACGGTGGGGTGGGGTGGGGAGGGGTCACTCAGCCCTTTGGTCGGTACTGCAGACGCGCACAGGCAATAGAGTGATGACATATGACCGGGAGTCCCCGGGGGAGGGGAGGGGCCAGGGTGGCTTCCAGGAGAGCCCCCCACAGGCAGAACCGCCAGTGTCCCTGGGGAGTCCTCTGTCCAGCTTCGTCTCTCTTTAGGGAGACGGGGAGGAGAGGGGGGCCCATGTGTTGTGGTCTGACATCTACGTCCAGCAGAGGGAAACCCCGTTGTACCTGCCACGTAGACAACACTCGGCGACTGGCCTTCCTCTTCCCTCCCCTCCCCTTTCAGCCCCCTTTGCCACCAGAAGCCCAATGCAGAAATGTGTTCTTCAACCTCAGAGCCTCTAACCCACACTCAACCCACGGATTCTGGCTCTGGGAATGAGCTTATAACGGAAGCACACCCTCTCCCAGAAGTCAGCAAGATGTAGCTAACGCAACATAACTGAGCATCTTAGTACCGTCTGCGTTTGATGTGAACGTCTTCACACGTGTCACAGAGGCTCCTCGGTCAGGGTGTGGTCAGCAGTGATACATACGCACACACTTCAACAATGGCAGGAACTTCATGCTCTGAGCTACAGGGTGAAAAGTTCCGAATTAGGAATCCGGACTCCTGGGTTTTATTTAATCCTACCTCTGCCGCGTACCAGCTGTGTGACTTTAGCACACTGAGTCAACCCCTCTGAGCCCCACGTTCCTCAAACAGGAGGTGGGAATCATAATGCCTCCTGGTCTGAGTCAGGAGGGTGATGTGAAGCCACGGCGGGGGCGGGTAGGAGACCCTGTTCGCTGGAGCCTGCGTGGTGCCGGGGCCCACAACAGGTCCTGCGGGTTTCACCACCCTCATGGGACCCCCAAAAGAGGGGCCCCACCCCGGCAAGAAAGGATCACCCAGATGCCAAAACGGTCAGGGGCACTGAGGTTCTGGGCCAGTTCTTTCTGATGCAAGAGCCCAGGCTGTACTTTCTGTCCAGGCCTTGCTTTAGCGCCGCGCCAGCCTGATGCAGGAACGTTGGTGGGGGGAGGGGTGGGGGGTCACAGCTGGTGGAGGCGGCACTGGCCTTGCCTGTGAGCCAGCTGCAGGGCCTCCTCCTGGGCGGGCCACTCACACCCTGTGCCCCGTCTGAAACGGGGTTAGTCATCCCCGCCCCACAGATGCTCAGTGAGGTGCTGCGTGGAAAGTATTTCCAGATGTCACTTCTCTCCCTCGCTACCCTGAGGGCTCATTCCTTTCCTTGGGGTCATTGCCAAGTTCAGTCTGGTGGCCTGTATAAAATGTCAGCTGCAGGGGTGGGGACCGCCCACAGTAACAGTTTGAGGCAGTTGTACTTGTGTTCCATGGCCTGGGGCAGTGGTTGGTGGGCTGGAGGCGTGTGGGACGGGGCCAGGCTGCTTCTCCGGGTGACAGGCCTTTGCCGCCTTTGCCGCACCGCAGCCATGGCGACACTGCCGCTGAGCCCTGGAGATGCTTCTCTGTTTCTAGGTACGACGAGGAGCTGGCACAGGGCGACGGGGCTGACCGAGAGCTGAGGAGTCGGCCGGGCCAGTCGCTGGGGCCCAGAGGGGGCCGATCGAGAGACTCCGGGAGGACCGTCCTCACAACCTGGAAGTGACCACCAGCGAGAGCAAAACTCCAGCCTGCACCCACCCTTGCTGAAGACCTATTTTGGAAACTTCCTTTTTCTAGAGCTTTTTTCCTTTCCTAAACCCTGTAAATAAATAAAGGCATTTCTTTGGAAGGTTAAGGAGCCTATTACTGGGGAAAAGTCCCTGTTTCTCCTTTACGCTCACACGACACTCTGACAACAGATGTATGGAGATTTTTCCCACACCAAGCAGTTCTGCCGCAGTGCTGGGTGTCCTACGTTTAACTCAGTTCTGACGCTGTCTGCCTGGAGTTGGACTCAGACCCCACAGGTAAGACCTCAGTCTCACAAGACTGCCCCCACCGTCTCAACTTCAGACGCCGGCCGCAAGCCCACGTTGTTAACTGTGCTTCTGACCAACTGGCTGTAAGTTGGAGGTTCCCACAACCCTATCCTTGGGTTCAATTAATTCGCTAGCGGGGCTCTCGGAATTCAGGAAGACAGTTTGCTTACTAGGTTACTGGTTTACATAAAGGGTGCAACTCGGGAAAAGCCAGATGGGAGAGGTGCACAGGGCGAGGTGTGGCTGAAGGGGCACGGAGCTTCCATGTCCTCTCCGGGGACACCACCCTGGACGCTCTTCAGATTCCATAGTCCGGGGATATTTATGGAGGCCTCGTTACACAGACATGATTGATTAAATCATTGGCCATTGGCGACTGACTCAACCTCCGGCCCCTCTCCCTTCCTGGAGGCTGAGGTGTGGGGCTGAAAGTTCCACCCCTCCAATCACGTGGTTGGTTCCCCAGGCAGCCAGCTCACATCCGAGGCCACCCAGGAGCCCCAGCCCCCAGTCAGTAGCGCAAACTCTGGCTTGCTTGAAAGGGACTTGTTAGGAACAACAAAAGATACCCATTTCACCTTTATGCTCTGTAGCAATTTCAGGAACTGGGAACAAAACTAAATATAACAAAGATGTCCCTGTAGCTCTTAGAAAGGAAATTACAAGGGCTTTAGGAGCTGTGTGCCAGGAAAGGGGATGGAGACCAAATATATATTTCTTGTAAATCACAATGTCACAGTTTATTTCATAAGGGCTGTAAGAACTGATTCACAAATGTATGAAACGAGCTCTTTCCACAGAAAGTAACAGCTTCAGCCTGTGATTTAGTTTATTATAAGGTATTCACGTTTTTAAAATTTGGCACTAAATTAAAAACAAACCCCAAACCTGAATATCTTACAAAATCATGCCGCCGTGAGAAAACAAAACATTTAATCTGACGGCTGCTTTCATTCCTTTTAGCTTGACTGCGATTTGAAGGAAAACAGGCGACTAGAAATATTCCTCAGCATTTATCGTTACAGAGTCCTCTGTCTTGATGCTCTCAGACAACTCACCTGGGTTTTGTAGGTGAGTCTGTCTGTCCGATGAGCCCAGGCAATTCCCAGCATGTGGCTCATATGACATCAGCATCTGGGTTTGCCACAGACGCAGAGGTAAGCGCTGTTCGCAGCCGTTGGCGGCGGGATAAGCTCTTGATGTGATGTGTTTACCCACAAGCCACCCTGGTCGCCACTGACCTACAGAAAAATATGGGGAGGCAGCCCGTGTCCCTCTGTAGAGCGATTGATGCGGCCGAATAACCCATGGGGGTATTCCTCTTAGTAAGAACCTTTTACTGTCACATGTGACAGTTTTCATTGATGCTTCATTCACTGTCCTGAGTTTCTTTTTCAACTCCCCACCTCTATTTGGTTACAACGTTAGGAATAGGATTTTGTTGTTAACATAATTACGCCAAGGACATAGAAGATAGAGTTCTTCCCTGGACCCATGTGCGAACACCTGTCGCGCTTACATGTCTCGTGTGTATACACGTGCTCACATGTACTTAATGATGCTTCACTGCCGTTTAGGGGAAAAGGTCCTTTTAAATGGATCTGGTACAGTACAAAGTGAACAAAATGTAATACAAATGGCATTTAGCCAGAATCCAAAGAAACTGCAACTTGGAGGGATCTGTCTGCTGTGTTCACGCTAAGCCTGAAACAGCTCCAGCTCATGGATCGAGGCATTTCGTGTGTTCCTTAATATTTTGGCCCGCTGTGGGTGGCAGGTGTGGCTTCGAGCCTCTGAATCAGACCTGGGCTTGAGGCCTGGCTCTGCCACTTATTAGTTTGTCCCAAGGCTGACAGTGGCTCTTTGGACCTCTGCTTCCCAGTGTTTAAGAAGGGGATTACCTATATTTGCCTTAGAAATAACAAGTGCCACCGCCTGCCCCACCTTGCTCTAGTTCCAGCTCTGACGGGGTTTTCTTCCCCAGCAGGGGACAAAATCCACGTGGCTGGCCTCCACCCTCAGCTTCTGCACACAGCTTTTCCACCCACCACTTCTCACAACCCAGGTTCTCCGTTATGTTGCTTTATTTTTGCCTCTCAGATGTGTCTGGGAAAGGGTGAAGTCCCTGGCTGGGAATGTGACCGCAGGCTGAGCTCAGAGGGCAGTTCAATCACGGAGGAAAGAAGTTAGTTTGCCAGTGACCAGGTTGCTAGGTGAGAGCGAGTGTCTGCTAAATAGATTTATGTCAAATATTGACTGTGACATTAGTGATGTCATGTTCTGGGGCAGATGTTTCCTCTGGACATTTCTAGAACATGCAGGAGTAGGAAGTATGCGATGTGTGAAGAGGCCTTGGGAAGTTGTTGGGCTGTGAACAGACTGTCGGGTCACTCGGCTCAGGTCTTGGCAGTGGTGTCCCCATTTGGAATCGTCCAGGATGACAATTTTTGTTTTCTTATCAGCTCCCATTACTTTTTTCCGTTTGATGGGGTAGGAGCGGGTGGTTCCCGAAGTCTGAGGGTTGTAGCATCTGGTCATTTTCAGCGATTCTTTTTGTTTGATTTTTCGCACAGTGAACTCATCGTTTGCCTGCCTCCTGAACCGGCTGCTCCCTCAGTATTCTTTGGCAGATGCTCAAGCCCAAAATGAAGGAGTCTTCCTACATGTTCCCCCTCTCACAGCCCGGCAGTCCCCAAACCTGGTGACAGGCTCCTCAGTGGGCCTCCCACCTGGACCACTGGGTCTCGGCCCGCAGCCCCACCCCATGCAACTGGGTTCCACCCTCTGGCCCAGAGGATTTTTCTGACCTGTGGCCATTTCTCCCAGCACACTGTGGTTCTTCAGGACCATCCACAGAGCCTCCTGTGCTTGGGGGGACCTGGAGGCCCTCCATACACGGTGTCCACCAGCCCCAAACTCACCTGATTTTCTAACCCCAGGAGACTGGCAGTTCCCATCATCCCTCTAGGTCCACTTTCCAGCTCTGCTGTCTTTCCAGCCAGCCCCGGAGGAGCTTCTCTGGTCTCCCCAGCGTCAGGCCATCAGCCTCCTGTGGCCCAGGGAAGCAGGTGAGTGTCTGCTGCAGGGACCCCGGCCAGCCGGCCTCTCGCCTGACTCCTGGCACTGCCCAGTGACCAGTGCCCACAAGGTGCTCATTAACAGGAGCTGTGCCCAAGTGGGGTTCCCTGGGACAGTTCAGGACACCTGTGAGGCAACAGGAGCACCATCAGATTTTGTTTCCTGTTTCTCATTCAAGCAGACGAGGTATTTTTATGTCTCTTCTGATTTGTCCCAGCCTGAATCGTACTGTGTCTCATACGCTCCTCTCCCACGCCCCACGCCACGTGGCTCGCGGGATCTTGGTTCCCCAACCAGGGATCGAACCCAAGCCCTCAGCAGTGAAAGAGCAGAGTCCTAACCACTGGACCTCCAGGGGATTTCCTCATATGCTTTTTTTTTTTTTTTTTTTGCGGTACGCGGGCCTCTCACTGTTGTGGCCTCTCCCGTTGCGGAGCAAAGGCTCCGGACGCGCAGGCTCAGCGGCCATGGCTCACGGGCCCAGCCGCTCCGCGGCATGTGGGATCTTTCCAGACCGGGGCACGAACCCGTGTCCCCTGCATCGGCAGGCGGACTCTCAACCACTGCGCCACCAGGGAAGCCCTCCTCATATGCTTTTAAGCTGAAGATAGCATCCTCGTACTTCTGTGCCTAGAGGGTTCCGAGCGTTCCATCGCGTGCTCATTTCTTCCGTGGCTGCTGTGCTCCCTTAGCAAAAGGGAGCCTGAGGGTCTGCAGGGTCCCCTGCAGGGAGCCATGGGCTTCCCTGCCCCTTGATTGTCCTTTTTTTTCCCCTTTCTTTTTCAGGTTTAATTCCCTTGATTTTTCTTATATGATAATGCTGCGTGGTAGCCCCATATCTGGAGTCTGGGTTCTCATCCCGGGATCTCGAGTGGGTCTAAGACAGCAAATTCTGAGCAAAGTCTCCTTCCAGGGGTTAGCGGTGAGGACACTGTAGCTTGGGCAGGACACGGAAGGTGGCCTGGCAGATTGCCCAGGTGGCTGTGGCCGTTAGCAGCAGCTTGGGCAGGGGGACCAGGCAAGCTGCAGAGCCGTGGTAGAGGGGCCAGTGGGGCCTTGCTGGCCTTGTTCCCAGTGGCCCTCCACACCGGGAGGTTGGAAGCTTGGCCAGGATGGGCCCTGCGGGTGGCAGCAGCAATTTCCTTGGAGCACTTGACACCCACTGAGTAGCCTCCAGTGCCAGCCAGGGCTTTGAACTCGGCCCCTGGGTCTACTTCTGCAGGGGTATCACCTTCAGAACCTCAACCTTGTGGGACACCAATGACCCCCAGACTTCTTTGTGGGTTTACTGGGTTGAACAGTGTCCCTCCAAAACTCGTGTCCACCTAGAACCTTGGAATGTGACCTTGTTTGGAAACAGGTCTTTGCAGATATAATTAGTTAAGGGTCTCAAGATGAAATCGTCTTGGATTTGGGGTGGGCCCTAAATCTCATGACTGGCGTCCCTATCAGAAGAACAGAGGACAAGGCCGTGTGAAGACAGGCAGATGCCGCCCTGAGCCAAGCAAGCCAGGCGTTGCTGGCTGCCACTTTGAAGAGAGGCGTGAACAGATCCTCCCTTGGAAGGAACCACCCCTGACACCTTGATGTTAGACTCTGGCCTCCAGAATTGTAAGAGAATACGTTTCTGTTGTTTAATCCAGCAAGTTTGTGGTCATTTTTTCCAGCAGCTCTAGGACACGAACACAGTGGGTGAGCAGCGGAGACAGCCCCAAGGAATTGGCCCTTGACCGAAGGACCGACTGGTGACAGGTGACCACCTGGTTCTCAGGTTTGCTCCACCGCTCCCAGCTCTCTGTCCTGCTCAGACTCCCTACGAAGGCCCTGCAGGCTCGGCAGCGCTGGGCTGGCCACGTCTGTTCTCGGAGAAGAAGCATCACACCCGTGCCTTCTCTCTCCCCAGATCCCAAGCCTCTGCGACCTCCCCTCCTGAGCTCCCGGGCCTGGCTGTGCTTGTCCCCTGTTCTCTAGTTACTCTCTCACCTGAGTCAGATGCTTCAGAGAAAGCCCAAGTTTTCTGGGTTTTTCAGCAAATGTGATTGCTATGCTGATGTAGGTTGTGGGTGACCCTCTTGCCTGAAGGACAGCAATGGCTGTGGTGTGGTGTCTCTGCTGGTACAATGCAAGCCCACATGCCCCTGGAGCTTTCGTGCCTCTGGTGTCTGATTCAGGGCCATTCTCCAAGCTCCTCTCCTTCACCTTTTTTTTTTTTTTTTTTTTTTTTTTGCGGTTCGCGGGCCTCTCACTGTTGTGGCCTCTCCCATTGTGGAGCACAGGCTCTGGACGCGCAGGCTCAGCGGCCATGGCTCACGGGCCCAGCCGCTCCGCGGCATGTGGGATCTTCCCGGACCGGGGCACGAACCCGCGTCCCCTGCATCGGCAGGCGGACTCTCAACCACTGCGCCACCAGGGAAGTCCCACGAGTGCTGAGCTTTGTCTGCTGACATTGTCCCCGAGGAAGAGAAAGCAGCCCCGACAGCCAAGAGCGGGCCTGGTCCCCGCAGCCTGCTGTTCTCCTGTGGAATGTAAATAATCGCACAGACCGTCGGCATCAGACCAGGCCAGTGTGTAACTGATCATCAAGGCAGAATCCTTCCATCCTCGTGTCTGAACCTGAACGGCAGCATCAACATAGTCCAAGCCGCAAAATGACCAAGCTTCCCCCACCCTGTCCCAGCCACAGGACTGACTTCACCAATCATTGCTTGTACCTGCCCCGGGCTCCACTCCCTGTAGACAAGGTTTACTGAGACACCTGTTTACAGAATCACCTGCCCTTCCTCAGAGCATCCAATCCAGAGCAAAGCCCACCTCCTCAGACCCGTCACCCAGCACACACCCAGTGCCCTAAAGTCCCAGGCGCATTCTCCTTCTAGGTAACAAGCGATTCACCCACCCTGTTGCCCCGCAGGGATGTTCCTGTCCTTTGGCTGAAGAACATGAGACTATGGGAATGTTTAATGATTTAACGTGGGGAATTGCACCAGTTTTGACGTGGCTGAGTTTTAAGAAAGACTGAGTCCTTCCCCAAGGCTGGCAGAGGTCCTGTTCAGTCTTAGAAACAGGTAAACACGTTTTTCTCTTCAGTTGGGCTACAGATGCTGTGAGTGGGGAGGGGATAATGGAGGAGCTCCAGCAGCAGCTTGGAGAAGGAAGCTGGCCTCCAGTGTCCCTGCTCAGGAATGCAGCCACCTCCCTTACTGCAAGGTGCGGGGACAGTGGGGGGAGAACCAGGGAGGCCCAGGCACTGGGGGCGGGGGCTGCCGTGTAGTTATTTAACTTTTACAAATTACATTTCCCACAAAGCCTTGAGGGCCTACTAAGTTAAAAACAGACAAACAACAACAACAAAAGCCCAGCACCTAATCTGAGAGACACAGAATGCTGCCCAGTCCTTCATGTGCGGGAGGAGGTGACTCCCCAAGGTCACACAGCTGGTGGAAGACAGAGGCTCACTGGAGCCCGGTGCATGTGATTTCCCACCCAGCTCTTTCCAACAGGTCCCTATGGTAGCAGGACAGTATCCAGGGGTTGAAACTGGAGATTATAAAATCAACAAATATTGGTTGTCACTTGCCATTCAGAAGGTTTGGGAAGTTGGAAGATGCACAAGGGAGACTGCAGGGGGTAACAGAACAAGGACGGAATCAGGTATCAGAAGACCCGCGACCTCTCCCTGCTCTGCTGCTTGTTTGCTGTATGACTCTGAGTTTTGCTTTCTCATCTGCCTGGTGGAGATTATAATCTGTGCCTCGCCTACCTCACAAAGCCATCACGAAGAAGGAAAGACAATGATTGCAAAAGTGCCAAATCAGCATTAGTTAATGTTTTTTGCTGTCACTTGAGTTTTAAGACCTGGTGTCTGCCCTCAAGGAGTTCACAGACGATTTCTTGTAAGAACGGTGAGAAAGACAGACTGAGCCTATACTGTCTTTCAGAGAAGTGGCATGAATAATATATGCTCCAATAGCTGTGCTCTGGTTCGGCTGGGTGATCTGGGGGTGGTTTCCTTGAGCTATGTCTTAAAGAATGAGTGGAAACTGGATGGGAAGCAGGGGAGCAGTGGGGGGTTAATTTCAGAAAGAGGATTCAGGGCCAACTTATGAAGGATCCTGGATGCCAGGCTAAAGGATTTGGCACTAGGGAGCCATTGAATGTTTCTGAGGAGCAGAGTGACAAGGGAGGTGTTCTTAGAGATGAGACTCTGTGGGTGGTTCAGAGGATGATCGAGGCGGGGAGAGGCTGGAGGGAAGCACAGCAAAGAAGAGCTGAGGTTGTGGACTAAGGAGGCTATTGGGGGTGGGAGGGTTGGTGGAGGAAGTGGCTTGTGCACCCCGGGTTGCAGATCTTTAGAGCCAGGAGCAATTCTCAGTTGACCAGCAGGGGGCGTGTGTGCAAAAGGGGTTTGAGCCTTGTAAGCAGAATTAGGTAAACTTGACAAAGTTATGTTAACTAAAGTACTTTCCAGGAGCTGTTCAGTGAGATCCTATTATTCATGGCTATGAAATAATATTGTTTCCATGTAACAACTGTGTAGTGAGAAAGTCACTGGTTTGCTTCAGTTCCTGAATCTTGTACTCAGAATAAGAATGAAAATAAGTCTGCCAGAAAGCTGGACTGACAGGCAAACTCTTCTCACACACGGTCTGTCCCAGGCACAAACTTCTCCTTAGCATGCGGAATTCCCTGTTTTCCCATTAAATCACCCAATATTGAAGGAGCATTAGCGATTTGATAGCACTGGGTGCTGGGGGCACAGCCCTGAGCAAAACAGGCAAGTCCTTGCTCTGCAGAGTTCAGTCTGAAGGGGAGAGAGATGAGAAAGGAACATTCCCAGAGGTGGGTGAGAGCAGAGGGCAGGCTGCTCAAGTGGACCCTCGGAGGGGCCATGAAGGGCCTGGAAAGAGCTGACTGTGACGGGGCAGAGGTTTTGGAGGGGCGGAGGGCAGCGGATAAGAGAGGCTGGCTCTCTGTGTTGTGTCTGGACAGATATTCAGGATTAGGGGAGCCATCTGATCTGCTTGGGGGATGGGAGGGCTGGCTGCCGAGCACAGGTGATTTCTCCTGGTCTGGAAGGAGCTTGATCCCCCAAGTGGGTCTTGAGGACATGTCTGTGCTACTCGGGTCAGCACAGAAACTGTCGAGGTGGAGGCCCCTCGAAGACGTGTTCCAGAAAGAAGGACCATGGGCTTCAGAGGGTGAGGCTGGGGGCTGTCTGGCCACTTTCTTTCCCTAGTCCTGACCTTTCAGTTCTTCCTTCAATTGCACGGAACACTGCCTGTCTCCTTCTTGTAACTCCACCACTATTTTCAGCCAGAGTTAGAGACAGTTGGCTGCAACTGAAAGAATTTTAACCTGTAATAGGTCACTCAGGTTACAATGTGGAGAACAGATGGGAGAATGGTCATCCAGACGATAGATGACGGTGTCCTGGAGAAAAAAGTGGTGTTTGGAAGTAGCGTCGACAGGACTTGGTGGGGGAGGATGGGTGAAGAAGGGGAGAGAGACCTCAAGAAGGATGCTCGGCTTTCTGGAAGGAGGTGCCATTCACGCAGGGCTCAGGGGAAGATGATGCCTTTAGTTTTAGGGATGTTGAACTTGAGGAATCTTGGGGACACTCCTGTGGGGTGTCACGTTGGCACTTGAGGATCTGAAGTTGGACTGTGATATAGAATCGAGGGCCACTGGCCTGGAGCTGGGAAAGGATGCTCCAGGGGATTGCCTGAGGGCGGAGGCCACAAGGAACAACAAGAAGGGGCTGAGAAGGGGCAGTCAGAGAGGAGTGAGGAGCTCGGCTCAGCATCTCGTGGAAGCCAGGATGTAGGAAAGCGTGACGAGAGCTGCGAGGGGTCACAGGAGCTCAGCCCTGAAAGGGGCTCTGGGACTTCACAACCGGGGCCATGGTGGGCCTGGTGAGGTCAGGGTCGCGGCGTGGCAGGGAGATCCCAGAGGAAGTGGACCAGCCGTGGGGATAAGTGTTTCAAGTAGGGAGGTGAGGGAGAGGAGAGGAGAGAGAAGGAGGCTGTGAGGTGCTGTGCACCCAACTGAAGATTATAACTTTTAACAGGCTTCATTCATTCATTCATTCTACTGGTATTTACTGGGTGCTCACTGTGTGTCATAGCTGTTTGAGGTCCTGGGGACACTTTGCTAAACAAGGTGGGTCAGTCCCTGTCATCATGGAGCATAAAATCCAGAGGCTGCTAGAGGAGAAATCTTCGTTTTGAACAGTTTTATTGAGGTCTAATTTACACACCATAAACACTCATTTTAAGTGTACGATTCAATGACCTTTAGCAGATTTACAGGGTTGTGCAGTGATCACCAGAATCCGATCTTACAACATCTCCATTGGCCACACAAGATCTCTGAAGCCCATTTGCAGTAACTCCCTATTCCTACTTCTAGCTTCCAGCAACCACTAGTCTACTTTCTGTTTCTATAGATTTGTCTTTTTGGGACATTTCATATAAATGGAATCCTACAGTATGTGGAGTTTTTGTTCTTCTTCTAATTCTTTTTTTTTTTTTTTAAGCTGGCTTCTTTCACTTTGCATCATGTTTTTGAGATCCATGCATGTTGTAGTGGGTATCAGCATTTCATTTCTTTTTATTGCCTAATAGTATTCCATCATATGGATAGATATACCACATCTATGTACCCATTACCAAGTTGATGACATTTGAGTTGTTTTTACTTTTTTAGCCATTGTGAGCTGTGAGCATCTGTGTATAAGTCTTTAGGCGGACAGATGTTTTTGTTTGTCTTGTGTAGATATCTAAGAGCGCTAAGTCATAGGTAAATTTATGTTTACTTTTTAAGAAACCGCCTATTTTCCAAAGCAACTGCACCGTCTTATACTCCAGCCAGCAGTGTGTGAGGGCTCCAGTTTCTCCACATCCTTGCTAGCCCTTATTATTTGTCTTTTATTCTTTTTTTTTTTTTTGCGGTACGCAGGCCTCTCACTGTTGTGGCCTCTCCCGTTGCGGAGCACAGGCTCCAGACACGCAGGCTCAGCGGCCATGGCTCACGGGCCCAGCCGCTCTGCGGCACGTGGGATCCTCCCGGACCGGGGCACGAACCCATGTCCCCTGCATCGGCAGGCAGACTCCCAACCACTGCGCCACCAGGGAAGCCCCTGTCTCTTAAATTTTAAAGCATTAGTCAGATCATATCTGAGACTTAACGCCCACCAAGAAAACTTCCCCTGTAATTTAGAATAAACTCAAGCTCCAGCCTCATCTCCCCACCGCCCACTCTCCCTTCTGCCCTTGCTCCTTTTGCTGGAGCCACAGAGGCCTTTGAGGGTGCCACACTCACCACTGCCTCAGGGCCTTTGCACTGGCCCCTACATGGAATTCTCTTCCCCTTGATCTCTGCGGGGCCGGCTCCATCTCTTCATTTAGGGCACCTTCTCAGAGAAGCTTTCCTGATCATCCTTCCAGCCAAATTATCTTATCATCTTCTGTGGCTTTCTTCAAAGCGTTGATCACTATCTGAAGTTATCTTAGGTATTTACCTGCTTTTCTACTTTCTCCCCCACAAAACCATCAGCTCCGTGAGGGCACCACAACCTCTGCTTGACCCGATCCAGAGTATGGCACGCACTTGATGGATGACAGTTGAATGACTGACTGAAGGAGTCTAAGGTGCCTGCTCATTTGTGATGGCCCTCGCCCTCACCTGTGTGGCTCCTGCTGCCCCAGGGTCACTGCCACGCACCCCCAGGCTGAGGTAAGAAAGAACTGGGCGGGCTGGAATTTGTCCTGCGTGGCTGGGGCCCTCAGTGGTCACTGTGTGAAGCACTTCTGGACAGAGTTAGAGCAGCAGACGCTGGCGGCAGTGACAAGCCAGAGCAAGATCAAACAGTGTGTGAGGGGCTTCCCTGGTGGCGCAGTGGTTGAGAGTCCTGAGAGTCCGCCTGCCGATGCAGGGGACACGGGTTCGTGCCCCGGTCTGGGAGGATCCCACCTGCCGCGGAACGGCTGGGCCCGTGAGCCATGGCCGCTGAGCCTGCACGTCCGGAGCCTGTGCTCCGCAACGGGAGAGGCCACGACAGTGAGAGGCCTGCGTACCGCAAAAAAAAAAAAAAAGGGGGGGGCAAACAGTGTGTGAGGAATGGTTTGAAACTGGAAGAAATTTAGTCTCAAGAAGAGAAGATTTAGGAGTGACACAAAATATTGAAGGGCCGGGAGTTCCCTTGTGGTCCAGTGGTTAGGACTCATGCTTTCACTGCAGTGGCCCAGGTTGAATCCCTGGTTAGGGAACTAAGATCCCACAAGCCGTGCGGCATGACTAAAAATAAAAAATAAATAAAAATTAAAAAAAATTGAGGAGCTGTTAGGTGAAGAGGAATAATATGTAGTCAGGGTGTTTCAGAAGGCAGACCCAGGAGCAGGGGGCAGAAGTGGGGCGGTAGGTGTTGGTTTGGTGTAAGGGGCCCTCTCTTGGTAGCATTGCCCAGGCGCAGAATGAGTCATCTTATGAGCCTCGCATCTCAGGGAGGGTACCACTCCCAGGGGTGCGGTAGAGAGCATCCAACATGGATGAGACTGGCACAGGTGGCTGGTAGGGCCTCTCTGCCTCTGAGCCTCTAGCAGTTCCCTGAGCTGAAGGCATGTGCTGTCCCAATGTTCAGAGGTGACCTAGAACTTTCACCTGGGGCTTAAGGGGAAGAGTCATTTCAGGGCATGGGGAGGAAAGAGAGCAGCTTGCCTGTGCCAGCCCAGCACCGCTGGCGGGGAGAGGACGGGCCAAGTTCTAGGGCCCTGCGAGCAAATTTTCTGTTCACTTGCTGATTTGTGGAGTATCCCTCTCCCCCTCTGCCCCAGGGGATTTGCCCCACAAGGACAGGGACTTGTCATCTCATTCACCACAGCACTCAGAACAGTGGCCAGTGGATAGTAGGTGCTCAATAAATCTCTGATTTCAAAGCCTGACTCTGGAATCTGAGTCCCGGGAGAACCCTTGTCCACTGACTGTCTGTGTGGGTCCGCACCATCACATCTCTGAGTCTGTTTCCTTGTCTCCAATGTGTGCATGATGACATGAGGGTGATTGCCATCCTTACCTGCCAGCTGGGAAGAGGCAGTGGCCGAGCTTGTGCACCTGGGTCTGGGCTGCCCTGGTTGCTGTCCTGCTATTTTTATTTTTATTTATTTTTATTTTTAAAATATATTAACTTTATTTATTTGGCCGCACCGTGCAGCATGCAGGATCTTAGTTCCCCGACCAGGGATCGAACCCATGTCCCCTGCATTGGGGAGCGTGGAGTCTTAACCACTGGACCGCCAGGGAAGTCCTGCTGTCCTGCTATTTTTAGCAGCAATGATCACAAAGCTTTGTTGTGGGTCTGCCTTCTCTATTCCCACTGTCCCCTGGGCAGCAGTCTCCATGTCCCACCAGCTGGCTTGGGGAGGAGAGCAGCCCAGCTGGGGAGTGGGAACGTGTGCAAGTGTCAGGGGAGGGGGAACTGGCAGAGCCCTGGGCTGGGTGAGGGTTGAGTCACAGCCATAAAAACTGGGGTGGGGTGGGGGTCATGGTTACATTACACTCACTTCCTGCCCAGAGGGTGCTGTGTCCCATGCCTCCAGGCGAGTGAGCCCAAACAGAAAGGCTTTGAGAAAGCAAGGAAACAGGAGGACAAATGGAAAATTTTGGTGAACTGGCAGCCCAGGAATCCCTTCAGCTTGGGAGCGTTCTTGGTGCCTCAGCTCCCATACCTGGAAAGGCCTGTCATTTGGCCTGGAGCAAGTTTCCTACTTACAGGTACGGTGGAACCTCCAGGCATCCCGCTTCCCAGCCATTCATGCCACATGCCCACCTCACAGTCCTGCTGTTCCCACAACCTGGCATCCTCCCCTCCCCTCCCCTCCCCCATCTGCTGAAATCCTGCCCATTCCTGAGGCCCAGTTAAACGACCACGTCCTTGAGTCTCTAAACCATCTTCTGACCCAGCACCTGCCACTCTTCTCTGCCTGCCCTTGACTTTTCAGTTCCACACAAGTGAACTCTCACCTCTCACCTCTCACCTCTCTCTCCTCCCACTAAATCATCCTCACCTTTCCCCCCAGCTTGAGTTCGGTTCTGGTGGCCTCAAACATTTTCATATAACTCCACCCATATTTATCCAAATTTCTCATAGGTGCTTTTTCTGATCTCACAGTTCTATGACACAAAAGCCTGTAAATACAAAGCTGAAAAAAAAAATCACCATTCCTTGGTATTTACCTAAATGAGAACTTATGTCCACACAAAAACCTGCTCAAGAATGTTTATAGCAGTTCTATGCATAATTGCCCAAACTTGGAAGCCACAAAGATGTCCTTCAGTGGCTGAATGGATAAATAAACTGTGGTACATTCTGGCAATGGAATATTATCAGAGATAAAAAGAAATGAGCTATCAAGCCACAGTAAGATGTGGAGGAAACTTATATGCATATTGCTAAGTAGAGAAGCCACTCCGAAAATGTAACAGACTGTATGACTCCAGCTCTATGACATTCTGGAAAAGGCAAAACTATGGAGGCGGTAAAAGGATCAGTGGTTGCCAGGGGTTGGGGTGGGGAGAGGGATGAACTGGTGGAGCACGGGGGGATTTCAGGGCAATGGAACTATTCTGTCTGATATAATAAGGATGGACACATGTCACTATGCATTGGTCAAAATCCAAAGAATGTGCAGCACAAAAGATGAAGCCTGATGCAAACTCTGAACCTTAGTTAACGATAGTGTATTAATATTGGTTCCTCAATTATAACAAATGCACCACACTAATATGGACATAAATAATAGGGGAAACTATTGTGTGTGGGGGGGTGTGGGTAGGTGGGAACTCTGTACTTCCTAATCAATTTTTCTGTAAACTGAGGGCACATTAGCAGGTGGGCGGGGGCAGCAGAGCAAGGAAGTGGGAGAGGGCACAGAGACCACAGAGTAAGTGCCTGGAAACAGTGCCCGACATCGGGCCAGGCTCCAAGGCCAGTGCTCAGGGAGGCCCCCAGGCCAGGGGACACTGACGAGTGACAGGGCCTCTGCTCTCCCCGTGCTCTCTCTACTGGGAGACTCAGCGTGGTGTGGGGTAGTGCAAAGGGTATGGCTTTGGAGCCAGACAAGAGCCTATGACCTTGGACAAGTCACTTTACCCCTCCGAGCCTCAGTTTCCCCAAGTGCAAAGAGGACTTGTCGTGAGGAAGCAGGAGTTCTCTTGTATAAAGCACCATCCTGGGGCCTGTCACCATGGAAGGGGGTCATTTTGGTGGCGAATGTGATTGTTATTGGGGCCTGGAAGAAGCCAGGGCCAGTTCAGCCCCTTGAGCCCTCCGTGGACACCCAGCAGGTGATCTGTCCCAGTAGGTGCAGGGTGAAGGCTGCCTGAACGAGGGAGTAGCGGCAGTCTCCCAGGCCTGGTCCCTGGGAGGCCCTGGCTCGGGGATCCCACTGTCTGGGCGCCCAACAAGAAGGCTGTGAGCTGCAATGAAGCCAGGCCGGGCTTGACGGGCTGGCTTTCCCCAGAGTCCACATGATACTCCCATCAGCCTCAAAGATTGCCTGGGCCGAAATCTGAAACCCAAGCCACGGGCTAGAACCAGTTGCACAGAGAACAGAGTTGTCACAACAGGAAGGGCGTGTCTGAGCCTGCTGGAGGGACAGCAGGAAGCAGCCTCGGCCCTTCGCCCCCCAGCCCCCCGGGAGCTGCCAGGACCCAGATGCCCAGAGGACAGCTCCAGGGAGCGTGCCCTCGGCTGGCCGCCCCACGCTTGGTCTCAAACCATAAGGAGGGATGTTTGCCGACAGCCTTGAGGAATCTGCCTGTGCTTCACCTCGGGCTGACTGACACCCCCGCCCCGCCCCCCACTGCTCCCATTACCTGCCCCTCAGACCCGTCCTTCCAAGTCCTGCCCTGTGAATCTTCCAGAATCTACTCAAACTCTGCTTTTCTCAGGGGCCCTCCGGGACCCCGTCCCCAGAGCACTGCTTGGGCCCCTCAGCATCACTGCTCACAGCCACCTCCTCTGGCCCCCACCAGCATTACTTGCTGGAAAGTGGGGAATGAGTGGTTTTCATTCATGCCCAGCTCGATACCCGGCGTCACACGCCTGCTGTGTTGGAGGGAAAGGGGGGATTGCTGTAGGGAAGTAAGGAACACAGGAGAAGCAGCCAGGAGACCCTGGTTTGCGAGGGTCTCTGGCCCTGTTGGCTGGAGAACCTCTGGTAACTCACCTGACTTCCCTGGACTTCCACTTCCTCAACTTAGAAGCAGGGAAGGACTCACCTGGTCATCCTTTGGGGTCTCTGGCTTTGATGTTCTGTGGCCCCCAAACAGCCTCCTTCACCAATCTCTCCCACCCACCCCACCCCCTGCCCAATACTGCACTCCAATGTGAAATGTCGCCCCTCTGCCTGTTACCCTGCTGACCCCCCATTCTGAACTACTGTCCATCATTCACGCTCCTGGAGAAGAAAAGGAATAGTCCTTCGTCACACACACTTCTGAGCACCCGCCACACGGCATACACAGCTCCAGTTCAGATGGTTCAAAACCATCCGTGACCTACCCTGACAGGCTCTGGTGTGGATCTACCATCTGCTGCCCAGACCCAGAGAGAGGAGAAAGTGGGTGACCATGGGCAGTCCACGGGGCACAGGAATTTCTTGAGCTCAATGTGGAGTTGGCCTCCCCAATCCCCTGCCCACAGTGGGGCTGTCTGGATTGGAGGGTGGATTCTGACGGATCTCAGACTTGGTCGGAGGCTCCCACAGAGGGAGAAGGGTGCACAGGGAGACCAGGCGGGGGCAGGAACTGGGCCTGGGAAGAGCAGAGGGCTGCGGGAGTGGAAACACAGGCAGCGGGGTGGGGCAGCCGGTGATCTGGAGGGATGGTGCCCACATCCCTTCGTGGATGATGGTGCCAGTGAATCTGGCACTCACTTGGGCTGGAAGTCCACCTTCCCCGGGCCATGCCCACTTTGGGGAGCGGCACCCCGTGGCTCTGCTTCTTGTGGGGCAGGGGGTGCAGGAGAGGGAGAGGGCACTGCCACGTCTCCTGGGCCCTGCCAGGCCCCTCCCCTGCCTGCTCTCCCCTTTACAGATTAGGAGGTGCTCCCCGCTCCACCTCCGCACTATGCGGCGTGTGGGATTTAGTTCCCCCACCGGGGATCAAACCCCTGCCCCCTTCAGTGGAAGCACAGAGTCTTTTTTTTTTTTTTTTAATTATTATTTATTTACTTGGTTGCACCGGGTCTTAGTTGTGGCAGGTGGGCTCTTAGTTGTGGCATTCATGTGGGATCTAGTTCCCTGACCAGGGATCGAACCCGGGCCACCAGGGAAGTCCCAAGGAGGCGCTAGATGGTTTGGGCCAATACCCACATCAGCATCAGTCGGGCGAGCGCCTGCTGTGCGCTGGGCACCATGCAAAGTCCTTTTCATCCATTAGCACGTTTAATTCCTCCACCCTCCCGGGCGGGGGTGGTGGTGGTGGTGAGCCGCTGTTCCCCTGTCCAGATGAGAACACTGAGGCTGGGAAGCGAGGTGACATGTCCAAACCCGTAAACCGAAAACTGCTCTGCAAAAACAAAAACAAAGCAAAAAAAGAACAAGGAACCCCTGAGCCTTTGCCTGAGTCCTAGGTTTCCCTCATTGTTGGCAGGGGGGAAAATTCTTTTTCACAAAAGATAAAACTGGGCCTGTGGCCCTCAGGCCTCTCCTCCTTTCCTCTGACACCAGGAAGTGACCAGGACCCAATTAAATATTTAACCAGAGTTGGGGTGGAAGTCTGACCTCCAGCGCTGCTTCTTGTACTACTGCCGTGACAGTAACATTGAGACACATATAATCCTGAGCCTTGGCTGAGGAGGGGTCCCAAGTCCCACCCACCTGGAAGTGCCCACGCCCAACCCAGGCAAGATGTGGACGCCCCCAGGGCAGAGCCCCTGTCCAGTGTTCACAGATGGTGATTCAACAAGTCAGGCATGGACACACGGATGAAGGTCACTCCTGGTCAGCAGAACTTTTGGTAATAGCTGGTCTGGGGGCAAAGAGCAGTCCTTGAGGGCTCCCCACTGTCTCCAGCTGTGGTTTCAAAACCTCTTTATGTCTTTAATTGTGGGAGTCTTTCCATGACATCCTCCATGTAATCAGTAGTAGCATTTTATTGGTGTACATTTATTTTATGATGTAAGTATTGGTGTACAACTTCTTTTAAAAGTTCAAGTTCATAACATTTACATATTTGTTATAAAATGAACCAATAATAAGAGCAATGTTACTTTTTTGATGAATATACAGTTTGAGATCTTTTTGTTTCGGTTTTGTTTTTATAGATTTTTTTCATTTATTTATTTTTTGGCTGCGTTGGGTCTTTGTTGCTGTGCGCGGGCTTTCTCTAGTTGCAGCGAGCAGGGGCTACTCTTCATTGCGATGTGCGGGCTTCTCATTGCGGTGGCTTCTCTTGTTGCGGAGCACGGGCTCTAGGTGCATAGGCTTCAGTAGCTGTGGCACGCGGGCTCAGTAGTTGTGGCGCACGGGCTTAGTTGCTCCATGGCATGTGGGATCTTCCCGGACCAGGGCTTGAACTCATGTCCCCTGTATTGGCAGGTGGATTCTTTTTAAAAACAATTAACTTCAGTATCTAATTTTATTTTGTATCAAGGAAATCTGGATTCACAGGAATAGATGCACATAACACTGTAAAACAAAATCTTGCTTTACAATCACAGGATGACCTTCAATTCATCTGATCTGGGAGCCTGAAAAAGGGTAAGATGATACTTTGGATTCAGAATGGAATCAATGTGGTGTTCAGGACCTCCTCATCCTCCTGAAATTCAGGGACTCAAGGAAGGAGTTCCTGAGGGAGTTTATATCTTTATCACATGGTAGAAAATACAATGTATCACATAAAGTCTGGGCATTGCCAGGCCTTCATTCAAAGTTTCAAAACACTCAACTTGAACCTATTTGTCTCATTGTTGATACTTGTTCCACTTTGGCACCAATGGCAACACTGTAACCCTGAACTCCCCAAATGAGCTTTTCCACCTAGTAAAAGTTAGGGTATCTGTCAGTGTCAGGAATAGAGCTTCAAACTGTGTGAGGCATAAGAACCAATTGAGGAACTTGTGGAAAATGGGGTGATCCCAATGCAGGGCATCCTGGAGATGCCCACTTTGGGAAACGCGATCCAGATGATGTGACCATATCTTGCCGACTTTGGAAGGGAGCAGGCTCCAGGCCCAGGGGTCTTGCCCAGTGGTGTTGAGTTGAGCCTGGCGCATGTGAGTGGAGCCGTGTACTTGCTGGTACCATTTTATGTGAGCAGACGCGTGCAGGCAGGCACGGAGCAAAACAAAGCAAAGCAAGAAAGGCTGGGGTAATTGCCTCCTAATCAAGGACACATTTACAAGGAATTCAGATCTTTACATGACTTGGCAGAGGAGAGCTTCATTCCAAGGTATATTCAGAAATGTGTTCCTCCGGCCTCAACAGTTAACACTTTGATGTCTCTAGAATATTAACAGTTGGTGCAGAGAGCATGTTCTTGGGCCCATGTTCTTTTTTTAATCACAAATTTTTAAAAAGAGCACTTTTACAAAATGCAAACAGGTCCTTGGAAAACACTCAACAACCTCTGGCTGTGCCAGCTATGTCCTAAGAGCATCACAGGTGTGATCTCAAGAGTCCTTGCAGTTTCTCTAAGTGTTAGACTCTGTGATTATACCCATTTTACAGCTGAGAAAACTGAGACCTGGAGTGGCAAAGCAGATTGCCAGCATCACACGGCTACTCACTGCTCAGCTGCACACTCCAGCCAAGCAGAACCCTCCTGTCTCCTTGGACAGCAGGATTTCTTGCCTCTGGGCCTTTGCCCTCATCCTTTCCATCCACTTTGGCTCAGTTAAATATCACTGCCTTCAATATCGTCGCCCTCCAGGGATCACTGCGGTCACTCATTGGGGAGGCCTCTTCTAGACTCTACGTCCTTGCTGAGTCTTCCCAGGAGCACAAACAGGACCCAGGTCCGTCCCTCCCTCGATCCACCCCATCCCTTGCCCTGCACATTCTCTAAACATTGGAAGTACTTGTCGATCAAGTGAATATCTGTAACAGATTTTGATTTTTTTTTTCTTGGAAGACACACGTATATCACTGTACAAGAACTGTATCTGGACGTTTCAAATTTTTTGGAGAATGTTTTGTTCTCTGTGAAAGTATGTTTTAACATCGGCTGTCTGTTTATCCTGGCTGTTTAGTGGGAAATGGCTAATAAAGGACCAGTCAGCCTTTGCCCCAGACTCAGGTAATGAGCACATTTTGCAAGAAGAAGGGAGCAAAATGACATTGACAAAGCGTGACCACGTTAACCGCTCAGATACTAAGCACTCACGCCTGCATCCAGAGCTGCTTCCCGTGCTTCTACCTGATTTGCCCCATTTACTCCTTGCCACAGTCCTGTGAGGTGAGCTCTGTCATCACCCCCGTGTTACAGATTGGGACACAGAGATGCAGAGAGCTGCAGCGACTTGCCCAAGGCCCCTCAGTGGGGGAGGAGCAGAGGCAGGATTGGGCTCCAGGCCTGTTTGGATCTGATGGGAGGAGGCTGGGTGCAACATTGTGAAATGTTTGTGGGGGTCAAAGTTGGGATGCTCACAGCTTGGAAAGGGGAGGTCTCTTTGGAAAAATAGCCTGATAAGCTGCTGGAACAGAGATGAGACTCAAAGAACTGAGCAAGTGTCAGAGTTCTGGTGAAAGAAATGAGAGGAATTTTGTTTTTGTCTTCAGAAGGAAGGGGAGAGAAAAGAAGGGAGCCAGTGTGCAGAGCCCAGAGCGCTGCCTGGGTCACATAGCCAGGTAGTGACCTCAGAGCCAAGAGGCCAAAAGGGCTCAGGAGGTGTCTCATGTTGCTAGGCAGTGCCAGGCTGGATGCCTCCCTGTGGGGTTCAGTCTGCAGGAACCCCTGCTAGCCTCACCAGTGGTCGGTGTGAAGGGGGATTATGTGAGTGTGTGCAAATGGAGACGGGGATGATGGCAAGGACCAGCGAACATGTGGGAAAGAGCAGGAGGCTGGAGGCAGAGGTGATGCACTTGTTCAGAAACCATGGGGAGACTCTGGATCTTCAGAGGGCCTGGAAAAGCAGTGCACCTGGAATTTCCCCAGATCTCAGAGGGCTGGGAGACTCCAGCTGATGACTGGGTTCTGCACATGTGGTCCAGAGGTGTTTTGGGTGGCAGAGTGGTCCCTGTGGGCTGAGTCCTGGAGAATGGCAGGGAGTTCTTGGCAGTAGCTGGTCCTGGCACAGCATGGTAGTGCTTTTTTAAAATATATATGTCAACTGTATCTCTTTTATTAACATTTTTATCGGAGTATAGTTGATTTACAATGTTGTGTTAATTTCTGCTGTACAACAAAGTGATTCAGTTTTACACGTATATACATTCTCTTCCATATTCTTTTCTGTTATGATTTATCACAGGATATTGAATATAGTTCCCTGTGCTATACAGTAGGGCCTTGTTGTTTATCCATCCTATAGATAATAGTTTGTATCTGCTAACACCAAACTCCCAGTCCGTCCCTCCCCCACCTCCCCTCCCCCACCTCTCTTTAGACTGTATGGATCCTTTTTTTTGTCTTGATTTTATTATTTTTTTAACATCTTTATTGGAGTCTAATTGCTTTACAATGGTGTGTTAGTTTCTGCTGTATAACAAAGTGAATCAGCTGTACATATACATATATCCCCATATCCCCTCCCTCTTGCGTCTCCCTCCCACCCTCCCTATCCCACCCCTCTAGGTCACAAAGCAGGTGGTGCCTTTCTTTTTCCTCTTTCTTAATTATTATTATCACAAGCACATTGCAACAGAACAAATACTTAAAAAGGGAAAAACCACTCTGTTTCTGGTCCTTGTGCAAATGTAGTAGCAGTTTTAGAGTCCCCGCCATTTCGTATCTGGCTTTTCCTTTTAACATTTTAGTTTAAGCGTTTTTCCATATTGCTGCACCATCGTCGTGATTATTTTCAAGGTGGTGATGTGGATCCACTTCAGGCCTGGGATCTGGCTGACCCGGTTTCTAATCCTGGCTTTGACATTTATTTATTTACTCCGGCCCCCCCGACAAGTTACCTGGCATCGGTTCCCTAAACCCTCGCGTGGGCTCTGTGAACACGCGCGAGCGCACACACACACACACCGCTCTCTGTCTTGCTTAAACTAAGCCGGCTCAAGTCAATCTGAGGAAGCCCTGATGACATTGGCTTCTGTGAGTGCCTTAGGGGAGAAAACTTTCAGAAAGACTACCTTCCCTGAATTCCCAGTTAAGTGCGGTGCGACCCTCCCGCGGCCCCCACCTCTGGGCGCCCGCAAAGCTGAAACACTGACTCCAGGCAGTAAGTCTTGCGGACCTCAGCCTCTGAGCGACTCGGGGAAAGTGACCCCAGCCGCCCTCTCCTCAGTTAAGCAGGCTCTCCCCCTTTGATTGACAAAGGTAGTCGCCAATGACGCCCACGGGAGGTCCCTTTGGCGCGCTAGGGGGCGTGCCGCCTCGTCTCTCCTATGGCCCAATCAGGGACGCTGAAGGGGCTGTGGGGCGGGGCAGGCTCCCAGCAGCCAATGGCGCGAGCACAGCGGGCGCGGCGGGGGCGGGGCGCTCGGGGCTGGCGGCAGAAGCGGCCGCGGCGGGGCAGGGCAGGGCTGGACAGTGCGGCCAGAGCGAGGGCGGGAGCCGGGCCGGGGCCGGAGCCGGAGCCGGGGCTGAAGACGCGGTCGCGGCCAGAGAAGGGTGCGCGGCGTGTCGGGAGGCGAACAGCGGCCAAGGTGAGGGGCACGCCGCGACGGTTGGGGCGCCGCGGACGGACGCGGAGCGCTGGTCGGCGGCCGGGCCCGCGCCCTGTCAGGCCGCCACGCTGGGGCCGCGCTCCGCGCCCGAGGGCAGCCTCTGGGGCCGCGCCGCCGGCGCGCGAACTTCCTGTCGCTGTGGGAGGGGGTGTGTTCTGGGGCCACCGCGGGCGCCGAGGGGCGTCCGGGGGCCGAGGGGGGCGCCAGAGAGGACGTCGAGGGGCCTCCGGAGGGCTGGGCTTGAGGAAAGCTGGGGGCCGAGGGGTGCGGGGTTGGTGCGGGGGCGCCACAGAGGAGAGGACGAGTTCTCGGGTTGAGGGCTTGCTGGAGAGAGAAGTTGGGGAGCGGGGCCCGCGGAGGCAAGAGCGCTGCCGCAGAAGGGGGGACGGACGACTTTAGGAGAGACTTGGGGAGGGGATGCGGGGAAGCCGAGGGGTGCAGGGGTTCCCTGGGGGAAGCGCGGGCGTCTCGGGGAGCCGCGCCGGAGGAGAGGGGGCCCGGTAGGCGCCGGTTAGAGGGCAGGGCTGGGCCCGAGGGTGGCCTGGAGGGGAGGGGGCGGCCAGAGCAGGCGGGACACATATGCGGACGCGCTTATTTGGGGCGCTTTGATGACCGTCCTCCATTTCCTTCCTTCCCACCCTCCCTGTCCCTCTTCTGGCTCTGTGGGGCGGGGGGATGGCAAGCCGTTCTTTGTGAGCAGGTCCTAGGACTGGGGGAACGGGCAGGAGAGGCTGGGGGTGTTTGCCCGGTTGCCCCTCGTAGTTTTCCCAGACTGTCATTTTTAGAAACGTGAGTCTCCAGCCTGCTGGGGCATCCGGAGAGGCCTAGGATTGGAGAGGTAGTGATTTCTGCTGCTGCTCAGTTTCAGTGGCTTGTTGGGTTTCAGCTCCACCTGGGAAGGCTGGTTTTCTTTTCAGAGGAGTTGGTCAGGGGAGCGAGTTGTGCTTTCGCCGGGAGTCCCACACAGCTGCAGCCTTTGAGGATGCTGCTCTCGGGTTGGGTGCCTGAGGGAAGGCGGCCTTCAGGTGGGGTCTGTGCACCATTCCTGGGTCTTGTCTTCTCTCCTTTACCCCAACTGTCCTGTGTTTCTGTGGTTAAGGAGGGTTGGCTGCTCAGAGACTCCACGGCTACTCATTACACTGTTTACCAAACACACCCTGGCTGTCCTGATGAAAATCAGGAGACCAGCTCAGAGAATTTAAACCTGGGCTACGGGCGGTGAGCTCACACCAATTCCTTCCCTTCTCTGTAGTTCCTTCCTCTTCAGTTATCCCAATATGCTGAAGTTCTGTTTTAACCCAGGGCAAGGGAGCCAACCAGGTGGGCTCGGTTGAATGCCAGCCCTCCCCTTCTTGCATGAAAGTTCTTATTACACTTGATTCACAAGCCTGCCTGCAGCCTCCCCATAGAGGCATTGAATGGGAGCCAGTGCAACTGGGGTTTCTCTTGATTCACGTGGGAAACAATAATCTGTGTGCACTTAAACTTAATTCTAGAGTTTCACAGTCTCCTTATGTTAGTTGAGATATGAGACCACTACATCAAAAACTTTTCTGTGGTGTGTTTTTCTTTTGACAATTGTCTTGCGGCTTTAAAGAAACTGGCCATTAGCCTGATGATATTTATTACTTGGGAAAGTAACGTAACACAGAGGAATAGATGAGTGATTAGGTCTGCACTCTTAATTCACTTTTTTGGAGAAGAATAAAAATTCATTTGAATGGAAATATCATTCTTAGCTCACGCTGTTGGGGAACTGAAACTTTATTACTTTTAGTCTCAAATGTATAAGATATAGGTCATAATATTTAAATGATCTAACAGCAGGCATATATAGAAAGCTGTATCTGTTTTTTTAAAATAAATACTCCATGTCCTTTTTTATAAAGCGTGTTGATTTTTAAAAATTAATTAATTCATTCATTCATTAATTTATTTGTGTCGGATCTTAGTTGGGCACGTGGGCTCAGTTGCCCCGCGGCATGTGGGATCTTAGTTCCCCAACCAGGGATCGAACCCAGGTCCCCTGCATTGGAAGGTGGAGTCTTAACCACTGGACCACCAGGGAAGTCCCAATATCTAGGTTTTGAACATGGCTTGTTGCTGGGAGATAAAGTTGTCTTTCCCAGTCTTGGATGCCCAGTCCAGATCTCTGATGGCCAGGCAATTTCTGGGGTGGGAGATGAGGGGCATTTGTCCTTACATTTTTTCATTTCTTATTATTCACTTGAATAATTATTATTCACTTAAATAATAATAATTATTCACTTAAATAATAATCTGTGCAGACCAAGTTAAGGGCCTGGTGCTCAGGTTTCCTTCTTTTGACCAGGTCACAGTTGATTCCAGGATGTTATGGAATATCAAAAAGGTGGCATAGATTCCTTAATAATAGTAATGGCACCTTGTGTTTAGAGATCATGATAGCTTTTACCAAGTGCTCTCTGGCTACCCTTACCTGGACCTCCCATCTGACTCGGGCCTGCCTTATCTGCCATCAGATTGTACTGGTGACTTTGTGGAGGCCACCCTGTAGATTATGTGGGTAATGACCACATTCACATGAGCGATAGTGCTGGCTCAGTTTTTTTCCAATTAAGATTGTTTGGAAGTGCAGCGGCATACCTGAAGGCAGCGCAGCAGTGCCTTAGTTACGAAGTCAGTCAGTGTGCATTCCACAGGTAGAGACCTTACTTTATGGCCCTGGCAGTGATCCTTCACATACCTGAAAGCATGTCAGTGCCTGAAACCTGGTTCCTGATGGGCCCAGTAGTGGTCCCTGGGATGGCTGTGTAGGAGTTCCTTGAGACTGGTGGTGTTCAGACGATTATGCTGTGCTGACTGGAGGCAGTGTTAAAAGAAGAATTCTCAGAGTATTCTGCACAATGCAACATTCTTGGCGTATGTGTGGTTCCAATGGTAGCTATTCGAGGGGCAGTGGCCATCTAAGAGCACAAGCTTTGGTATTTTAATTAAAAACACAAATTGACAAAAACTCCTTACTTACGTTATATATTAGCTTGTAGTCATTCCCATGATTGTATGTTTATCTGTTTGCTTAATAAAACAGCATCATGTAGTCTAGTTTTCTTGTTTCCTAGAATAAAATCTTTATTTTCAATATTAAAACATCATCTGAGTGTTTCCTGACATTAGGCACTGAAAGAACAGCATATGAGAATATAGAATGAATAAAATGCTATCTCAACAGTCAAAGGCCTCAGCGATCAAAGGCCTCAGAAGCATTAAGAAAAAAAAAAAAGGATGGAAATTTTGCTATAACTTTAGAAACCACGTGTGTGGTGGTTTTTGTTTTTTTTTTTAATTTATTTTTGGCTGCGTTGGGTCTTCGTTGTGCGCAGCTTTCTCTAGTTGAGGCGAGTGGGGGCTACTCTTCGTTGTGGTGCGCGGCCTTCTCACTGCAGTGGCTTCTCTTTGTTGCGGAGCACAGGCTCTAAAGCGCAGGCTCGGTAGTTGTGGCACAGGGGCTTAGTTGCTCCGCGGCATGTGGGATCTTCCTGGACCAGGGCTCGAACCTGTGTCCCCTACATTGGCAGGCGGATTCTTAACCACTGCGCCACCAGGGAAGCCCCTTTTTTAAAAAATTTATTTATTTAGCTATATGAGCTTTATGTGACTTTTTTCCTCCCTGGAATGTGTGATAGTAGAGGGGGAGGAGCATAGATGGAGACTAGGAACCCTGGGCTCTGTCCAGCCTTTTCCTGACTAACCCTGAGGCCTAGGACAATCACATATCTTATGGTCTCAGTTTTCATGTTTGTAAAAGGAGAGCCTTGGAGGTTCTTAACCTTTTGAGAATCTGATAACAACTATGGACTTCTTCCCAGAAAGCACACTTGTGGACAGCATCAGAGGCCTGGACCCCAGATTAGGGATTCCTGGATCATCCCATCTCTAAGCTCCCTCTCACCTCTGATATTCTGTAACCCTATTTTCCTGGTCATCTTTGAGCTAATAATAATGATGACTTGTATTTATGGAAGACACATTCCAAAGCATTTTCACCTCTCATTTTTTGTCCCCAGAATATTTCTGAACAGTGTGGGTGGTGATGGATATTCCTTCTTCTGATGGAGAAAGGGGTACCAGACCTGTCCACCACTTTAGTAGCATTACACAGCCAGCGGCCTGTCCTGGGACCAGAGTCAGGGCTCCTGGTTGCCAGCTTGGGGTTTTTCCATTAGGTTTTGCTTCCTTGGTGGTTGGTTATGTTTGGCAGTGTAGATATCCCAGGATGTGTCACTTGCAGAGGAAATACTTGTGCATCTGCTGAAAGGACTGTTTTTTTTTTTGTCTGAATTTGGATCACTAAACACCTTTCTGCCTGACTGTCAAAAGGTTACTTATTTTGTTTTTGTTATTTTTTTGTGCCATACTTTTCATAGGGAAACATTTGTGGGACTTGAGCGTTTTGAGCAGAGTTGTTTAATGTTTATTGATTAAAGAGTACATTGAGATGATTACTTTTCTGTTGAGTGGTACTTGAGAAACTTGTGAAATAAATGTTAAGTGAAAATTCCAAACATTTGACTTGTTCTGTCGAATATGTCCTCACAGATGAGACTTTTCCTGCAGCCTGAGAGGCCCCTCCCTGGGCCCAGAGCTGCTGGGTGGGTTTGAGAGTTGGGTGTGGATTGTGCCAATGACCATGACTATCCAACAGTGACTTCTTGTGGCCTCCTGGCCAGATTCTGAATATTTTAGGGACTGTTTTTTTTTCAGTTTATTAACAGAATACAGTGTATCAGCTATATAAAGGGCTTGTGTAAGCAAAAAAATACTAAACTTTAAAGCCTCACAGATGTTAAATGGTTTATTACTGATGAAAAGAATCGTCATAATAAAGATGTTCTGAATAATCAGACATGGAGGTAATAGGATGGTATACGGTAGGTACCACTCAAATGTGGTATATGTGTGTGTCCTCCAGTCTTCCTATTATGTTATGTCTGATACCTGTAAGGAGACTGGCCGACATCATTCACTCTCCAGGCATGGAAAAGGGTATTTGCTCATTTCACAGTGCATTTCTTTAGAATACTGGAGAGGATGAGGCAGACATGCACAGCCTCACTGACATCGAACATAAAGCGTGATGTCATGTGTCAGCTTCCCTAGGTGAGTTACTCGCCAGAGAGGCATTGGTGAGATGAGGCTGTTAGAGGGCAAGGCCCACGATGAAGTGTAGACTCCAGGCTGCTGCCACTGTGCAGGGATGGCATCCAGTTAACTACACAACCTGCCTTGAGGTCTGCTAGTATTCACGGGCCCTTCTCTGACCAGGAAACTTGCATCTGTTGGCTCTTTTTTTCCAGAGGCCTGTCTGTGATTTATATATTGATAGAGCGGCAGAGCTGTCAGTAACGAGCTGGGGAACTCCATTAGGCTGCTGTGTCGAAGTGCCTGCTTTTTATTTAAAGTTCACTCCTGGGCTGAGTGTTCGGAAGGAGTGTACGCCGATGATGGGAGCTGGGCAAGGTGGGTCGAAGGGAGCCTTCCTGGCCACTGTGTGTGCAGTGCCCCTGACACTTGTCTCTCCTCACAGTCCTGGGATCCCGAGATTCAGGTGACTGTCAGGAGGTGAGCGTAGAAGCGATCCCATCTTTGTGACAGTAGCAGATGGGAGTGTGTACAAAGTAGGGGCAGACAGAGGAGGGTGGATCTGACCGCCCTCAGGACACTGCACAGAAGCTGGCCTTCAGGGAGGTGACTTCGGAGTGATTTTGCCACTCTCCAGACGCTCTCCAGGTGGCAGTGACTGGAAGGAGAGGCCCAGGCAGAGGCACGTCGTTGTAAAGAACTTGACGGTGTGAAGGGGCTGCTGAGGGTGGGGGGGGGGAAGGCTGGGTGGGCAGACTTCAGGTTGTGTGACCTGCCTTGCAGGCCAAGCTCGGGTTTGAACCTCCTCCTGGAGGGTGGAGTTCAATAGGGAGCTGTTTTGGGGTAGTAGACACAGCAGGTTGAAGCTCTGCCCAGAAGTGAAAGCGTCAGGTGAGAAGTCAGAAATGCAGATGGGGGAGGGGTGATTCAAGTGGCTTATTTTAACAAAAGTCACTTATGTCCCTGGAGGCTCAAGGATTAGTGTGGAAGTTCTTAGGAAGCAGTGCTAAACTCTGATGAGAGGGGCTTCCACAGTAGGACTGGCGTCAGTCTTAACTCAGTTCCTTTGCCTGAATTTACGTTTTTAGTTGGTAATACAGCATCTGCCTGGGTTCTGCCTCTCTTTTCATATGGCTTATGCTCACAAATCCATGCAGTTAGTGTGTAACTTTCACCGCCAGTTCCTGCAGAAAAAAGGTAGTATTTGCAGTAAGGTATAGGAAGTAACATGGTTTCAGAGCCACACAGTCCTGGGTTTGAGTGCCAGCTCTACTACTAGGTAACCGTGGTCTTCCTTGGCCAAATATTTCAACATCTCCAAAACCAGGATATTGACAGCCCCCTCCTCATACAACTTGGGGAGGGCAGTGTGAGGGAGCGGACCATAGACCCCGAGAGCTCAGCACCTGTGCCTGATTCATGGTGCCAGCGCAGTAACTTCCGTATCGCTCAAAGTGCAGGGTCTACTTGGGTGAATTTGCTAATTAAGAGAAATATACGTTTAAAGGGCTCAAACTGATGTTATATTATCCAATTCTATTGAAAATCCTTCTAAGATGTGTTATTCTTTTCTCAGCCTAAGTGTATTCAGTATACTCGGACCTCTCCTTGGTGACTCAGGGTCACAGGGATGCTGTTGAGGTTGTCGACATGGATGAGGCTTCTGACCCTGCATGGAACATACTCCCATCCCGCCCCTTACAGGGCCTGTCTTGTCTCTTCTTTCCACCTCCAGGCTTCTCTCTGATTCTGTCCCCTTTGTTGGGGTGAAGGCTTGAGGGCGATCTTTTCCTTTCTGGATTTTGAGGGCAGCCCTGCCACACAGAGGCCTTGCTCCCATCTGGGTTGGTGATTCTGTGCTTGAGTTGAATGTTACCTAGGTTATAGAAAGCCTGACCCTTGGTGTTGTGACTAGCCTTAGTGACTCAGAATTGGAAGGGACCATGTGTGATGGTGACAGTAGCTCATACTTAAGTAATGAAAAATTTAAAGGCTTGAAAAAGCAAATTGTAAAGCAATAGGTATACTCATCACAAGTGTAAAATATTAAAACAATATACAGCAACTATAGTTAAGGTTGTAGAAGTACGGAAAGTTTCTCCTTGATTTCCAAACTGTTCCATTGGCCTTTTACTTTTAGAATTAATATTTAAGTAATAACTTGACTCTATAATTAAAAATATATATATATGAATGGCTTGATTGTGTAGGCATTTTCAGTTTACCAGGAATTTTCCCATAGTCCTGATTTTGTTTTCAGAACAGCCTTGTTGGTTTGCTCCCCTCTTCATTTTTCAGAGGAGGATAAGAGGGAGGACTGGAGGATCATTGGTTTTGACTGAGGCTGGCCAGCCAGGACCCCAGGTGGGCCTCAGCCCAAGTCTATAGCTCTTAGAGAGCCTAGTTATGGGGGTCTCTGCTGGGGCCTGCAGGGTGGTCTTTCACATATAGAAAAAGCTGTGGCTAGTGCTTTGAAGTTTCCTATTGAATAAATGAAATTTTATTATTGTAAAGTGATACCCAAACCATAGTTTGTGAACATTTTCATATTTTAAAGTACGTTTGTGTTCCATTGTATCCAGTTATGTTGTCGCCAACTGAGCGCGCCACGTCTGTGAGTTGTGGTCTTCAGAAGAACCACAGAGCAGGCTCTGCACCCCATGTGGACCTCCAGGCCTGCTGTTGGGTTTTGTAGCTGACTGATTGCTGGAGGATGGAGCGGGCCTACCTGGGTGCTGTTTAGCTTGGACATGACAATGTTTTAATTAAGGAAGCAGTTGTGCCCTCTGCACCAGTGAAGGTAACCATCAGCTGAGGAGCGAGGGCAGCCAGTGAGGGGGGTAGATCGGGGGCAGGGCATCACCGTCTGGGACAGGCCTCTGGGGCTTTCTGAGGGACCGTACAAGAAGCTTTCGCTCCTGCTCATTTAATTCTTGCAACAAGATAAAGTTCACTTTACACATGAGTAAACCAAAGCTCTGAGAGATGAAGTGACCTTCACAGGGTCACCGGCAGAGCTGACCCTCAGCCTGGCTCTGAAGCCACACTTACGTGCTATCTTGAATAAGTGTATTCTGAGTCACTTGCCCTCAAATATGAAAAAAATCTTTAAGTTAATCTTCCTTCCCCACTTCTCAGAAACATAGAAAAGAGGCAAGTTATGTGGTCTTTTGTTTAAGACAGGATCTATGCCTACAACTAACTTGATTAAGATAATCCAAAAGTTTGCAATAATTTATGCGGTGGGGAGATAAGGGCAGAAAGGGAGAGGCTTCTAAACAGTCCAGAGCTCCTGGCTTCCGTGGGAATGCTCTTGCCTCGCCTTGGTGTCATATGAGATTGAAAAAGCACTTACTTAGGGGAGGGACTTTCCTGGTGGCACAGTGGTTAAGAATCCGCCTGCCAATGCAGGAGACACGGGTTTGAGCCCTTCTGGGGTCCAGGAAGATCCCACGTGCCACAGAGCAACTAAGCCCGTGCGCCACAACTACTGAGCCTGTGCTCTAGAGCCCGCAAGCCACAACTACTGAAGCCCGCGCACCTAGAGCCCGTGCTCCACAACAAGAGAAGCCACCGCGATGAAGAGTAGCCCCCCCCCCGCTCTCTGCAACTAGAGAAAGCCTGCACGCAGCAACGAAGACCCAACGCAGCCATAAATAAATAAATAAACAAATAAATAAATTTAAAAAATAAAAAAAGAAAAAGCACTTATTTGGGGAGAAGAAATTACATTTCTTTAAAGCATTCATTTGCACTACACTTTGTAAAAGAGCTTCACATTTTGTTGATATTGTGATATCAAATGAACATCATTTGTACAGGTAAATTAGAGCAATTTTTTTTTTTTGCGGTACGCGGGCCTCTTACTGCTGTGGCCTCCCCCGCCGTGGAGCACAGGCTCCGGACGCGCAGGCCCAGCGGCCATGGCTCACGGGCCCACTGCTCCGCGGCATGCGGGATCCTCCCGGACCGGGCCACGAACCCGTGTCCCCTGCATCGGCAGGCAGACTCTCAACCACTGCGCCACCAGGGAAGCCCAGATCTTTGTTTTTATGCTTGTAAATATTTGTCACTTTTGTGTCAAAAGGCTTTTTTTTTTGTTTTGTGTTTTTGCTTTCTAGTCTTTTAAAAATCGAAGGTACAACATAGAAAATAGAGTTTTTTTTTTAAATAAAGAACTCTGTATTTTACTTTGCGTATGCATAGGGGTTTTTATGTATCTTAGAAGCAGTAGCTGCCGCCTACTGACTACTTTGTTCCATGCTTCAGAAGAAGCAAGAGGCATTGCCTCTGTCCTCACAGCAACACTCAAGACTCTGAGGTTACCAGTTTGAACATGAGGGCCCTGCAGGTAGTGAGATCATGTGCTTAGTCCAAGGTCATTAGTGTTGTAAACAGGGGAGAGAATTTGAAGCCTATACTGGCTACATGTGGTTGTCCCCTTCTCGTCAATCTACACTGTCACAATTGTATTCTTCAGATTCCCTTAAATATTTTATCAAATATCATGTTTTTATCATTGTCCTTAAAAAGATTTTTAATGGTTGTGTAATCCTGTTAATGTTTCTTTACGTACTTTTTTTTTTTTTTTTTTTTTGCGGTATGCGGGCCTCTCACTGTTGTGGCCTCTCCCGTTGCGGAGCACAGGCTCCGGACACGCAGGCTCAGCGGCCACGGCTCACGGGCCCAGCCGCTCCGCGGCATGTGGGATCTTCCTGGACCGGGGCACGAACCCGTGTCCCCTGCATCGGAAGGCGGACTCTCAACCACTGCGCCACCAGGGAAGCCCTAATCCTGTTAATGTAATGAGGTTAAAACATTCCCCTAATGATGGACATTTTAGGTTATTTCCACTTTTTTTTTGCTATTCTAGATGAATTTGCAGTTTACAATTTCATTTTTCTTTTCTCATTTGTGTAATTAGTTCCTGGCTATAAATTCCCAGGAATAGAAATCTTGGATTAAAGGGTATGAACATCTTAGAGTGTTTTGAAAGCCTACTCCGTTGCTTCTGGGTTTATCTTTCTGATATTTATGGATGAAAAAAATTGAGGGAGTTTTTTTTTTTTCTCTTTAAAATGCTTTGGCCTTTAGAACTTCCAAGTATCTGTGAGATAAACTTTTGTGAGGTTTTCTTAAATGAGTCACATTTCCTCCTAAGTTTCTGGATATCGTTTTACTTGAATTAGATGTTTTTACTTTCATAAACAAGAAACAGTCTTTGAAAAAGTCCTTACTACTTTCTTTATTGATCACCTGAGCCAATGTTCTGCATTCCCTAGGTTGTAAATGTTTGTGGTTGCATTCCTTCATCAATTCAGCTGTCATGATACTCTGAACCACAGTCTCTCTGAACTTGTTCTTCTTTTCTTTTCCTCACTTGAAATACGCATAGTGGGAAAGACCATGCAAGGTTGTTTCTGCTGGTATCGTCACACATCAGGACAGCCTGGGGGATCTCGAGATCCTTTGGATTTTGCCTGTGTAGCTTCTAGATGCTGCTCTCACGGACATTCCTACCATTGCTAGAGGCAAACATCTCAGAGAAGTACTGGGAGGTTGGTTTGTTTGGCCGCAGTGCGCAGCATGTGGAACTTCCCCGACCAGGGATCGAACGTGCCCTCAGTACTGGAAGCACGGATTCTTAACCACTGGACCACCAGGGAAGTCCGAGAAGTATTGGGAGGTTTATAGTGTTGGTGCTTACACTTTTTTTTCCTTTTCTTTTCTTTTTTGTCTTGTTTGTTTTTCTGTTCTGAAGTCACTGTGTCCTTTACCATGTCCCTTCACCATGGGCTGGCTTACTTTTTCACCTTCCACTGTTCCTTAGGTATTCACCTGAAGATTAAGTGGAGTCCTAGTTTCCTGGTGGTTCATTTTCAGGGTTTGCAAAGGAAAAGGTGCTTAGCAGGGACAAGGAGGGCCGCAGGTGGGGAGCAGTGGCCAGACCTCAACTCTCACCCTCGGGTTCTCTCTCTTGGATTCCTGCTGTGCCTCCATCACACTCCTCCACCCCAAGAAGGCTGCTTCCTCTTTAGTTCTCTGGCCTCATCCTGGGCAAAAACTCCTCTTTTCTTGGTTCCTCTTATCCTAGCTAAGAAAGTCTGACGTTCACAACACAACAAAACAGAAAACATTAGTATATACTCAGGTAGAAATAAGAGGAACTAATCACAAACAACACAGAAGCATAACAAGAGTTTTGTTTCTCAGGCACAAGTAGGTTTTTGATGCCAGCAGTGTAGGGCTAATCTGACTGCATTGGCTCAGCTAGATGCTGTCTAGCTTCCTGCTTCCCCTCCCCACCTGTTTATTTAGTCAATAAACCCAAATTTTAGAGTAATATTTTGCTCTGTGCTTGGTAATCTGTGTTTTTATCAGAAGTACGGAAATTGTACTTTGCCCTGGTTTCCACAGATGCCTAAACATGTCTGAGTTGGCTGTTGCCTGGGCAAGTGGCTGAGCTGTTGGTTGTGTGTGTGGTGAAGGCTCTGGTAGAGGCTGGGTGGAAGTCCCAAGACATCCTTATGGCTTCTCAGCCAAGCTGGATGGTAACTACCAAGCCCCAGAGGCACACGTTTTTGGCTTCCCCTTTGTCCTTTCCACGTTTCCTGTTTTATTTCCTGAGAAATCTCTGCCCAATTGCTCCAGCTTGGCAGGGTGTGGCATGTAATGGAATGGGGCTACTTTATTTCAGGACATGGACCTTTGGACCATGAAGCATGATTCCTTAGCAGCCCTTAACCCCAGCTTTATTCTGGGTTGGACAGGTGCACGGTGTTCCATCAAGTTTCTTCTGCTTCTTAGAACTGGGGCCGGTGACTGGAGTCCAGAGGTAGGCCTTGCCTGAGAGTCCCACAAAAAAAAGGCCTTGAAGTGGGGCCTGAGGTGGTAGTCCTGGCCATGCGGAAGTCATGGAAAAAAAATAATTTGATTGGATAATTGGAGTGCTGCAGTATGCCTCCTTTTATGAAAACCGAGTGAAGTGATTGGTATAGTACATTCCAGACTTTTTTTATCTTTTGGATTTCTTTCTTTCCTTCTTGCTTTTGCAGGTGTGGGTCTGAAGTTGCTTGATTGGGGGTGGGCTGGGCTGGGCTGTCTCATTGTCTCCCTTTATTTTTAAAAATTTATTTATTTATTTTTGGCTGTGTTGGGTCTTCATTGCTGTGCGCGGGCTTTCTCTAGTTGCAGTGAGCGGGGCTGCTCTTCGTTGTGGTGTGCGGGCTTCTCACAGCGGTGGCTTCTCTTGTGGAGCACGAGCTCTAGGCGCACGTGCTCAGTAGTTGTGGCTTGTGGGCTCTAGAGCGCAGGCTCAGTAGTTGGGGCGCACGGTCTTAGTTGCTCTGTGGCATGTGGGATCTTCCCGGACCGGGGCACAAACCCGTGTCCCCTGCATCGGCAGGTGGACTCTCAACCACTGCGCCACCAGGGAAGTCCCTCATTGTCTCCCTTTAAAGTTCAGACAGGTCACCTTCCTTGAAGTTTTTTTTTTTTTGCTCCAGAATTGCTATTTTGGACTTGTGCTTTTTGTCTATAACTTCCAGTAGGAACTTCCAGGTTCATGAAATTTAGAAATAGTTGAAAATAACATGCTCTCTTAACTAACAAGTAAAGAGGCAGGGGGAGAAAACCCCCAAACCTTTAAATCCCTGCCTTACAGAAACTTAATGTTAGTGGTGTGATTGGAAGAGGTGGAGGCCCACTCTCAAGAAGCGAACTCTGTCAGCAACCTACGCCCCACTGCACCCCACCCCGAACTCCTGGGGGGGTGGGTAAGAAGAGGGAACTTTCCCTCCCTGGGGTAGGGGTAGAAGATTTTCAGTATCTACAGGGGCTGCAAAGGCTCCTGCTGTTGATGGGGGGCTGGCTTTTGGTCCCAGGTTGCTCTCCCCTGTAGGAGGGCCTTCTTGGAGCAGTGGGACAAGCCCTGCTGAGTTCTGGTTATGGGCCAGCCTGGTGTTTCGTGCTGCAGGTGTTACGTGGCGAGTTTATCACATCACGAGCTCTGCAGGCAGATTGCCTGGGCTTGAATCCCAGTTCTGCAATTTATGGTGGGTCCCTGGGAAAGTTACTGATCTCTCTGTGCCTCAGTTACCTCACCTCTAAAATGGGGATAATGATAGGATTGGTGTGAGGACTGGATGAATGAGTATGTGTCCTGTACTTGGTTGGGGCAGTGCTGCACTTTAAGAGCCCCATTTAGTGTAGCCATTGTGTGCCTCTGAGCCTCCCAACTGTCCTGCCACGTGGCTCTTTGATTGTCACTTTACAGTTGAGAAAACAGGCTCACAGAAGCTTAATAACTCCTTAGACCCAGATTTGCCTTAAGGTTCTCTCTTCAGTGCACTGGGGGTTCCCCACAGGTACCCTGGTTCTCCAGGACGCTAGGGGATGATTACAAAGGGATGGCTCACTCACAACTATACCCACCAGGCATACTTTGTAGGTGGATTTTTTTTTTTTTTTTTACTGTCTCTGTACACAAGCAAAGACACACAGACACACAAAACATTTATATGTTACTGTATAAAAATGATGGCTGTGCTTACGATGAATAAAATACCAATTCATTTTAAAGCTTGAATTTATCGTAGCCGTTTGTCATCTTGATTTCCTCAGTCATTGAATGCGAAAAGTACTATCATCTAGGGATCTAAGGACCTTGTTAATATTAAAAAAGGATCCTTTTGGGGGGAGAATTCAGTAGATGTTTATTGTTGCCCTTTTCTTGCCCTGTACATTTTTTTCAAAAAAAATTTTTTTTAAATAAATTTATTTATTTTTGGCTGCATTGGGTCTTCGTTGCTGCGCACAGGCTTTCTCTAGTTGCGGGGAGCCGGGGCTACTCTTCGTTGTGGTGCGTGGGCTCTAGGCGCGCGGGCTTCAGTAGCCGTGGCACACGGGCTCTAGAGCGTAAGCTCAGTAGTTGTTTGCCCTGTACTTTAGTATATGTCTTTCTGTATGTCTGGCATCTGAATGCCTCCTCAAGGATCAGGGCATATTGTGGAGATGGAATCTCCATTGTGGCTGGGCCGAACTGTGAACTGGAAGCAAGGTTGGGAGCTCAGAATCCATACCAGGTTCAAACAGGAGGAATATCTGAAGTCTCCATGGGAGCAAAGAAGGTACTTACACCTGAGGTATCTTGAATTCTGCTGGATCCCTCGATTCTCTGAGGCATTGATTCTGGTTCACCCTCACTAGTGTCTCCTAGGGTGCCTTCCTGGGGCAGACTGATACATATATATTTTTAATTTTTTAAAAATATTTTATTCTATTTTATTTTATTTTATTTTTGGCTGCATCAGGTCTTAGTTGCAGCATGTGGGATCTTTCGTTGCAGCACATGTGATCTTTCGTTGCAGCACGCAGGCTTCTCTCTAGTTGTGGCTCGCTTGCTCAGTAATTGCTGTGTGCGGGCTTAGTTGCCTCACGTCATGTGGGATCTTAGTTCCTTGACCAGGGATCGAACCCGCGTCCCCTGCATTGGAAGGCGGATTCTTAACCACTGGACCACCAAGAAAGTCCCTGTATTTTTTAATTCAACAAATTCCTGCTCCTCTTTAACAAAAGGCTCTAGTTGCAAAGTACATTCCCGAATCCAAACCACAAACTTAAAGGCTGGGGCCTGCCCCTGGCTAAGCTGCCAATTGCATGGTGGCCAGCCCCTGAGAGGCCTTCTCTTTTCTAGGAAAGCTCTCCTCTTTGTTAGATTTTGCTCTGCAATTTTACTTCCCTACTCACCTAACCTTGGTCATCGGTGTTCTGATATATGTGCTTGAAACTCAGCACTGTGCTTCTTGACCTTTATTTGGGTCTCAGATCTCCTTCAGAATTTCATGAAAACAGATTCCATCCGCTCCCCACCCCCACCCGGCAAAATGAACACAAACATTTTTGCATTCACTTCTGACAGGTTCATAAATCCCCATTCATTTATTGAACAAATATTTGAATTTCTGTCATGTGCCAGACACAGTTCTAGGCACTGGGGTTACAGCAGGAACACAGTAGACCAAGACCATACATTCTAGTCGGGGGAGACAGAATATGGTTAGACAACTCATGTCCCTTACGGAGGGAAGGTCAGCTTTGGTGGGCTGGAGCATCCAGGCCTCATCCTGCCTGCTTGGGGCTAGGCTCTTTGCCAACCTCCCAGTTCACTTCCAACTTTCACCTTCCTGAACTGGCTTTTGACGTCACCATCATTATCACATAGATTTTTAACGATTTAATATTTATTGAGGCGTATTTTGTGCCAGGTGTGCTACTTTTCCATGCATGATTACACTTATTCTTATGACAACTTTGTTTTGCAGGTGGAAAGCTGGCCCTAGAGAGGTTAAGTGACAGGCCTCATAGCTAGGAAGTGTGGTGCTTTTGATCAGTCTGCAGCTTACGATTGTGGAATTCAGCAAGCCAGGCCTGAGGACATCATCAGAAATGGCAACAAAAATTAAGTGTGACCATTTTGTCCTGGACATGTCCATTCTCTGACTGGTTCCTTTAGCGGTCAGAAATTTTTCACCTGTCACATCAAATTGCCTTGCTCAAGGCTGGAAACATGAGTGGAACATGCTCTCAGGCCTCTACATGGTAGACGTTACAGACAATTGAAGCTACCAAATATATATTTACTGTTAGCAAGATTGCATAATTCCATCCTCAGTCCCAAATAACTGCCTTATGAGTGGCATTTGAAATGCACATTATTTAGTACTTGGCTAAGGAGATTTATATGCACACTGTTTTTTCCACACCAGACAGTTATTTTCTTGTTTTAATTTTTTAAGGCACTACCCAATGAACAGAATAACTTCCTGAAAAGTTGCTTTAAAAAACTTTGTATTCTCTGCAGAGGGTGGAATGAAACAGTATTAGTGATCTTGACTCAGCCCCTGACATAACAGAGTCATTATTCTGACTGGAGGTTTGCAAGCTGCCATCCCCCTGGCATTAACAGCTGTTAGTTCTTTAAATATTTACGTTTAATAACTTTATATCTCTGCTTCCTTCTAAGGCTTGCTGCAACTTCACGTCAAACACAAAACTGCACCTTTGAAGTTATTTTGAAATGTGACTAAATGCCAGGGTGAAGTTTCTCTATAGCCATCTCACATCATGGAGGAACAGTTGGACTGTGGGTCTGGCTCAGTGCTAATTAAATGTTGCAGCGTCCAGCTGTCCTTCCTGGGCAGCTGGGTCTGGAGAAGCCCCAAGGGTCGGAGGGGGAAGTTGTCCCTTTGTTATGTGACCAAGGGGCGATTGTTGGAAGTTGAGTCCTGAGAGAGTCCGGGAGGCATTCTAAATGGAGTTTCCAGTCTAAAAGGTGAGGCAGGGTTGGAGGAGTCTAGGTTTGAAGCCCAACCTGTAGGATTTTTGAGCAGGGTGGCTGGAGAAGGCATCTGTTGTGGCTTCCTTCCCTGGCCTCCCCTTCTAGACCATAATTCCCTGTCCCAGTAACCCCTTACCCAATTGCAAGACCTGTTTGGGCCTCTTCCCTGGCTGTGTCCCACTGGACCGGGTGGACCATGCCATCGTGTACATATGCTTCAGGTTGAGAGGTGGTCAAATGGTGGTTGTGTGCAGGGTGTGTGTGTGCAGATGGGGCTTGGGTGTGCAGGTTAGGGTGTTCCCACAAGTGCACTGGGGGTCCTTGTGGAGCAGGGCACTCACTGCTCTGGATTCATTGTGTATCTGGCTTCTGGAAATAACAAAGTCCATACTTATTTATTGAGTGTGCTTGTCCCATGCCATCTCTGCTGCTTATGGTACCCTGCGGAGCTTGGAGGTGTCCCTCCCTGTCTGATAGCTGGGGCTTGGGGAGGTGGGTTCAACATCAGGCCTCCCTGCTCAGCTGTTCTTGGCATTAAATCAGGCACACCAGAGGAGGACCACTTGCATTGTGCCATTTTACCCAAAGTCTCCTTCTAGGACTTGAGGTCTTTTGGATCTTGTTAGCATTCTGGCACAGTATCAGAAGGATTCTAGTTTATATATCATGGTCTTTTTTAGAGCTCATATTTTATTTCCATTTTATCCATGGACTTAAGCCTGGAAGATTCCCAGTGAACAGCTTTAACATTGTCATATATAACTTTTCTTTGCCGCGATACTCTGGCTCAGGGGTAAACAGCTCTTCTAGAAACAAGTCAGTTCACTTCAGCAGCAGCAAAGCAGCGCTCCAGGAACCTTTCAGGGCACATTCTTCTTGTGACTTCTTGTCCTCCAGGAGGGGAGGGACACAGTGTCTCGGGTCACTGCCCTAGCTGCAGTGTCCCACAGTACACGTGACCATCCCAGTGGCGTTGGAGCTGGAGTGCCGTCCCTCCAGAAGTAGCTCCAGGATGGAGATGGAGACAAGCGTGGGGACTGCCTGAGGACTGTGGAGTCCTCAGCATGTCCCTGGCCCAGAGGGTCACAAGAGCTGGTCTGAAACCTTGTTCTCACAGTGTAGCTTTTATATGTTAAGATTAGCAACTGCCTTTTCTTGGGCAGGATTCTTTTAGTATAAGATGGTGACCTTTTATCTTTCAGTTTTTTGTTTCTATTTTTTGGCTGTGTTATGTCTTCGTTGCTGAGCATGGGCTTTCTCTAGTTGTGTCGAGAGGGGGCTACTCTTCGTTGTGGTGCGTGGGCTTCTCATTGTGGTGGCTTCTCTTGCTGCGGAGCATGGACTTTAGGTGCGCGGGCTTCAGTAGTTGTAGCTCGTGGGCTCTAGAGCGCAGGCTCAGTAGTTGTGGTGCACGGGCTTAGCTGCTCTGCGGCATGTGGGATCTTCCCAGACCAGGGCTCGAACCTGTGTCCCCTACATCGGCAGGCGGATTCTTAACCACTGTGCCACCAGGGAAGTCCTGTATCTTTTAGTTTTAAAATGCCTTTTCTTTTGGTGGTGTTGATATGAGCTGGTAGTTTTGTTTTGTTTTGTTTTGTTTTTTAAATTTATTTATTAATTTTGGCTTTGTTGGGTCTTCATTTCTGTGCGAGGGCTTTCTCTAGTTGGGGCAAGCAGGGGCCACTCTTCATCGCCGTGCGCGGGCCTCTCACTATTGCGGCCTCTCTTGTTGTGGAGCACAGGCTCCAGATGCGCAGGCTCAGTAGTTGTGGCTCACGGGCCTAGTTGCTCCGCAGCATGTGGGATCCTCCCAGACCAGGGCTTGAACCTGTGTCCCCTGCACTAGTAGGCAGATTCTCAACCACTGCGCCACCAGGGAAGCCTGAGCTGGTAGTTTTTTAAAGAGTATCCTTACTTAACAAAATAAAAAGTTAGCAGCCTTATGTAATTCTCCAAAATTCTAAACAGTTTTATTGAGTATAACTGACAGTAAGTTGCACATATTTAAAGTATACAATTTGATAATGTTTGACGTATGAACACACCTGTTAAGCCATCACCACACTCAAGATAATGAACATATCTATCACCCCCCCCCCCCAGTTTCCCTGAGCCACTTTATAGCTTCTCCCACTGGCCCCTCACTACACCCAGGCAACTGTTGGTCTGCCTTCTGTCACTGTAGATTAGTTTGCATTTTCTAGAATTTTATATAAATAGAATCATACAGTGTACACTAGTTTTTTTAGTCTGGCTTCTTTCACTCAGCAAAATTATTTTGGGATTCATCCATGTTGTAGCATATATCAATGTTTCAGTCTTTTTAATCCAGTGTATGGATATGCCACAGTTTGTTATTCCATTCACCTATTGATGGACATTTGGGCTGTTTGTAGTTTAGGGTTATTACTAATAAAGCTGTTATGAACATTTGTGTACCAGTCTTTGTACAGACGTATGTTTTCATAGCTCTTGGGTAGATACTAGAGTCATATGACTTGTTGATATGGTGGTGTTGGTTTAACTTTTTAAGACACTGCCAAATTATTCTCTATTTCTAAAGTGCTGAACCATGTTACATTTCTCACGAGCAGTGAGTGCGAATTCCAGTTCCTCCATGTCTTTGCCAATACTTGGTATGGTCATCTTTTTAATTTTTGCCATTTTAGTAGGTCTGTAGTGGTGTCTCATTGTAGTTTTAATTTTCATGTCCCTAATGACCAGTGATGTTGAGCATCTTTTCAAGTGCTTGTTTGCTGTCTGTATATCTTCCTTTGTGAACTATCTATTCAAATCATTTGCCCATTTAAAAAATTGGGTTGTTTATTTTATTAATTAGCTTTGAGATTTCTTCATATATTCTGGATATAAGTCCTTATATATGATTTGCAAATATTTTCTCCCCGTCTGTAGCTTGTCTTCATTCTCTTGACGGTGTGTTTTGAAGAGCAGAAGTTTAAAAAATTTGATGAAGTCAGTTTGTTCTTCTGTGGTTTGTGCATTTTTGGTTGGTGTCATAACTAAAATCTTTGCCTAACCAAGGTGACAAATGTTTCCTTGTAGAGATTTTATAGTTTTACATTTAGGTCTGTGATCCATTTTGAGTTATTTTTTGTGTATGGTGTAAGGTATGGATTGAAATTTAGTTTTTGCCTGTGGATGTCCCAATTGTTTCAGTACTGTTTGTTGAAAAGTCCTCCGGATTTGAAGTGGGGGGTAGTTTTTAGTTGGTGAAATCCAAAGGTCTGGGAATTGTGGTTCTAGGCACCCTGATTTCTCACCTTTCATGACAGTTTCACATTAGCCTGGCTTTCTCTTTATTTCATGCATGTCTTGAGCCCCTTGATGGAAGAGGTGCTACCACTGGGCAGCATGTGAGTAAGGGGCTGGGTGATGCCTGCTGGGATCCCGGGGGGTCTCTTCCTCTACTCCAGACCTTCCAGATGCCTGGGCACAGAGCCTTTAAGGTCTTTCTGGTGGGTGGTGGGTTCTGGGCAGTGTCTCATTTCCAGAGGTGACTGTGAAGGCCTGCCAGGTACAGAGAGGTGCAGGGACAATAAGCCTTCTGTGCCTGGATGGGTGGGGGTGTGCCCAGGCTGGGGACGTGGCTGCAGTTGAGGAAGGTGGGAGGGGCCGTTCTCTCCTGTGTGGGCTGGCAGCAGTGTGACCTGTCATCAGACTGAGAGAATGTGGCTCCACTCTGGGCTCCTGGTCCACCTCAGCCCAGCTTTATGACTGTGTGTACAGGGAATGGGTGTTCATTCTTCTTTTCTCTTCAGTCACAAAGGGGTCTGAGAGGCCTCCACCTTTGTACCACTAGCCAGCAGCTTCATAGGGGGCAGTAAAACGTTTGTCCACTTTTTACGCGTGTGCAGTTCTCTTGGCTCTTATACTGCTGGTATTACTAGTACTAGCACTACTGGTACCATCACCAGCATCTAACAGCAATGGAGCTTTTCCTCTGCTCTAAGCCCTTTACCTGTGTTACCCATTTAGTCCTCACAGCAACCCTATAGGGTGGCTACAGGCCATTTTACAGATGAGGAAACTGAGACACAGAGAAGCCCAGGTGTGAGAAGTCTTTGAGCCATGCTTTCCATCATTCAGTGTTGGAGGAGGGATTTTTTTTTTTTTTTTTTTTTTTTTTTTGCAGTACGCAGACCTCTCACTGTTGTGGCCTTTCCCGTTGTGGAGCACAGGCTCCGGACGCACAGGCTCAGTGGCCATGGCTCACGGGCCTAGCCGCTCCGCGGCATGTGGGATCTTCCCGGACCGGGGCACGAACCTGTGTCCCCTGCATCGGCAGGCGGACTCTCAATCACTGCGCCACCAAGGAAGCCCAGGAGGGATTTTATTTAACATTTGTCATTAACTCTTAGGAAACAAAATGGAAATAGTGGTTTATGGGCCTCCCTCTTCTAAGTCTTCATTTCCTTATCAGCAGTGGGGAGCAGTTGAACTGTTTAACCAGATTAAAATTCTTCTTCTATTTTTTTTTTTTTAACATTTACTTATTTGTTTATTTACTTGGCTGCATTGGGTCTTAGTTGCGGCATGTGGGATCTTTGTTGTGGCACCTGGGCTTCTCTCTAGTTGTGGTGCACGGGCTCCAGAGTGTGTGGGCTCAGTAGTTGCAGCATGCAGGCTCTCTGGTTGTGATGCGTGGGCTCTAGAGCATGCAGGCTTAGTTGCCCTGCGACATGTGGGATCCTAGTTCCCTGACCAGGGGTCGAACCCGCGTCCCCTGCATTGGAAGGCAGATTCTCAACCACTGGACCACCAGGGAAGTCCCCAGATTAAAATTCTTTAGTGGCTCCCTGTTGCCATCACAGTAAAATCCAAACTTGTGATCTGGCCATTGCTTACCCCTTCAACCTCATCTCTTGCCACACTGAACTTTTGTGTTTTTCCCTTCTCACATGTGCTTTCCACAGACCCTGTTACATCTGCTGTAAATGCCCTTTCTTCCCATCTTTCCCTGCTGAACTCCTACTCATCCTTCAAAATTCAGCTCTAGTTTCACCCCCTTCTCCTTGACCTAAGGTATCCTGCCCCTGGGCCTACAGAGTGCAAGGTCCACACCTGTCCCAGTGCTCCTCATGTATGGGATGATTGACTGACTACCTGCTGGTCTTCTTCCACTGGGCTAGGTGAGGGGGAGGGCAGGGACTGCCTTTTACCTTGGAATTCACAGTTCTTACCTTTGTACTGGCATGTAATAGAAGGCAGACATTTGTGGGATGAACAAATGTGACGTGAATAATATGAGGACCCTTAGTTCTCAGACCTGTTGGTTTGTAATATCATCTATGACTGCAGGCGCCCAGGGCAGCCTTCATGGGGAAAGTGATGTTGATGCATTTGAAAAGGATTATTATTGGGATCCGTGGTGGAACAGTGGTTAAGAATCCACTTGCCAGTGCAGGGGACATGGGTTTGATCGATCCCTGGTTCAGGAAGATCCCACGTGCCGCTGAGCAACTAAGCCCTTGCTCCACAACTACTGAGCCCATGTACCGCAACTACTGAAGCCCGCGCGCCTAGAGCCTGTTCTCTGCAACAAGAGAAGCCACTGCAATGAGAAGCCCACGCACTGCAACAAAGAGTAGCCCCCGCTCGCTGCAACTAGAGAAAGCCCTCACGCAGCAATGAAGACCCCATGCAGCTAAAATTGATTAATTAATTTTAAAAAAAAGCATTATTCAGTGATTCCCTTAAATCCTGAGTGAGACTTACATAGATCTTTTTATTTTCCCTCTATGAGAATGAGTGTTCTATTGTGTTAAAAAAAATACTATTTCTTTGACCATCTTTTAGATCATAAATTTAAATTTCTACATTTTTTCCCCAGATGCCTGTGATGCCATTGTAATTTTTATGGTAAGCTCAATAAATAATTTTAGAAAATGTTTCTTTGGAATGTTGGGGCCAGCATGGATTGCTTAGAATGGATCAAGTTTTGTTTGGTGTCTCTCTTTTTTTTTTTTTTTAATTTATTATTTATTTATTTTTGGCTGCGTTGGGTCTTCATTGCTGCACACGGGTTTTCTCTAGTTGTGGTGAGCGGGGACTACTTTTCACTGCGGTGCGCAGGCTTCTCATTGCAGTGGCTTCTCTTGTTGCGGAGCTCTAGGCACGCGGGCTTCAGTAGTTGTGGCTCACGGCTCAGTAGTTGTGGCTCACTGGCTTAGTTGCTCTGCGGCATGTGGGATCTTCCTGGACAAGGGCTCAAACCCATGTCCCCTGCATTGACAGGCAGATTCTTACCCACTGCGCCACCAGGGAAGTCCCCATGTCTCTCTCTCTTTTTTTTTTTTTTTGCAGTATGCGGGCCTCTCACTGTTGTGGCCTCTCCCGTTGCGGAGCACAGGTTCCGGACGCGCAGGCTCAGTGGCCATGGCTTACGGGCCCAGCCGCCCCGCGGCATGTGGGATCCTCCCGGGGCACAAACCCGTGTCCCCTGCATCGGCAGGCGGACTCTTAACCACTGTGCCACCAGGGAAGCCCCCCCGTGTCTCTTTTTGAAGGAGAAAGAAGTTTGGCAAGAAATGCTAACTGAACTGTGTTTAGTACAGAGAGCTATTTAGAAGTATTTTGCTGCATTTCACTGTAGTCCACATGCCTGTGACTATGTGGTTTTAGTCCTGAGCTGCTGTAGTTCAAGGAATTTTAGACTTTTGGCTGATGGATCCTGAGGCTGGACTCTCCTGGGTTGTTGAGATACGAACCTTTGAATTAAATTTCCAGTTCATTGCATAATGTATTTTTTGCTTTAATTATTAGGAGGCAGGATTAATCAATCTTACCCGTCTACTTTCACGTTTGTGTGTGTGTGGGGAGGGGGAGGAGGGAGGTAAGGGAAATAGAAGGTTGAGTTGTATCTTTATGAAAATGGGTTTAAGTTTCACTTGGTAGCTGTCCACTCCTGCTCTTGGCACATGTCTGACTTCTGAACATGGTGCCAGTAGGGGTGTGTGCAGTCTTTCCTCCTGAACTCAGAGTGGGTGGTCTTGAACCACCATGGTGGGTGGCCAGTGAGGTCTGTGAGGGGAAGAGCCAGCTGCGTTTAGGGGTGTAGTTTAGGGGCTTGAGATAGAATTCTCCTCTGTGGAGAGCTAACCAGCCTGAAAGCTAACAGTAGGGATCAGTGTTCAGCCCCTACCGTGTGGGAGGTACATACATTATATCCAGCCCTCACTGTAGGGGTTCAAGGCTAACACTGTTACCTCCTCTTTACACATAAAGGAAACAGGTTCAGAGAGGGAGCTAAGCTATTTGTTCAGTGTTACCAGCTAGTAGGTGCAGAGCCACGAATTGAAGGCAGGCCGGTCTTGGTCTTTGCCCGTAGCATGGGGCTGGTAGGCATATGACACTCTTGGGCTCCTTGACACAGCCTCTTCTCTCAGCATCCGGCCGCAGAGGGCAGTTAGGACAGCCTGGGATGTGAGCGCGCGGCCTCCGCTCACACACAGCTCTGCGCGAGGGTGTCAGTGGTGATGTCTGTCCTGTGTTCCTCTGAATGCTGTGATGTGCGTGGCTCCGTCCTGGTCTGTGTTGGGGGGCAGAGATGTGGACACACCCCAGCCATGGGAAATGTCTCCTCTCATTAACCAAGTATGGAGCGGGTAGCAGACTCCACAGCTGTCAGAGTGGTGTGAGGGGAGAGAGCTGTGGGTGCAGCCAGGAGATGGTAGTCAGGGGAGGCTTCATGGAGACAGTGGAGATGTCTGTATCTCTGTGTGGTGTGGGTACGCATAATTTCCACACAGTAAAATTCGCTTGAGAAATTCAGGGACTTGGGTATTATATAGGCATTGGGAATCAACAAAGGCTTTTAAGCAGAAGAGTAGGGTAAGATCAGATCTGGGTTTCAGGAAAGTTTTCTGGAACGGCTAGAAAAGGGTAGAGTTTGTATGTAGAGAGGCAAATGTTTGATGCAGTAATAACTGCCCCTTCTTAGAGTCTTTGCACATGGGGTTCCTACTTCCTAGACTGTCCTTTGCCTGGATGGCTCTTTCTCATCCTTCTGGTTATAGCACCAAAGCCACCTCCTCAGTGGGCTTTCCCTGACTACTCAGTCTAAATTTGCTCCCTGTCCTGCTATCTCTGTTGCATGTCTGAAGTCATCGTGCTCCCACATGGATCTCAGTGCGTGTTAAGTTACCTCCATCCCTCTCTATTAGACCATCACACAAGCAGCGGCCTGTCTGTCCCGTACTCTCTCCTCTCAGAACAGTGCGGGCCTTGGAAGGTCCTGATGAACGTGTGGTGTGAATGAGCAGTTGTGGTGTGAGATCTAAGATGTGGTGGGTTGGAGCTGGTCTGGTGGTAGCATGGCTAGAAAGGGGAGAGAGGCTCCAAGGTCCTTCTTTTAAATTTCGTTTAACCAGCTTAATGCTGCCCTTGGCTTACATTTGTGGATGTTCCAGCTGGGTGGCCACTGCTCTTTCCTAAACAGCTGGGATGTTTGCCAGACTTGCTGACCACTTCTGTGGGCGAGCTTTGTGGCTTATGACAGCGGCATCATTTTGTTTAGTTTGGATGGCTTTTCCTTTCCCATTGAGCAAGTTTTCTTTTGCTAGCTATCATTGTCCTCTTTTAAGTCTCCAGTGTAGCTCCTGGTCTCCCTTTTCATGTTTCTCCCCTGTCTAATGCTTGTTTTTTCTGTATTAATTCTGAGGAAAAGGAAATCAACTTGGAGTTGCCTGACCAGATAATGTAGAACATTTTGAAATTAAAATTCGAGCTTCCTGATTCTGGACTTTTGTGGTGTGCCAGACCCTGAGGCTCAGTCAAGATGACCTTGATGTGTCCTTTGTGCTGGTGGTGTGGGGGTGAGGATGGGTGGCTGGTGGCTCCATATGAACCCATAATGGACATCAACGCTGCAGTCGGCGAGGGGAGGGCATGGTGGGGTGGAGGTGGGTAGAATGGCTCCAAGTGGAGGCAGGGCTGTAGAGTCTGGGGGGAGAAGGTGGGTGTACTCAGTGATTTCTGGGTGGGGATAGGGTGGGGAGCACTTGTCAGGTTTCAAGGTCTTTTTCAGACTGGACCCCTTCATTCAGAATATGATGTGGTGTAGAGGCAGAGGTTAAAACTACCTGAAGCTGGAAGACAGATGTGTGAGTGTGTGTTTGGTGTGGAGTGCGGGGGTGGGGCTGTTCTTTGTGCTGTTCCCTTTCTGTTAGCAAGTGTTTCAAAACCAGGTAGGCCCTTCTGAGGGGTTGGCTGAGGACTGATTCATGCGGTCAGATGGGGGTGCTGTAGGAAAGGGTAACCTTACTGAGCCCTGGAACTGGGTCTGGGTGTGGAAGGAAGTGAAGCCAGGGGTGTGTAGAGCCTGGGACCACCATGGAGCCTCCAAGCATGCCCATGTGCTGGCCCCAGGGGGCAGAGTGTGGAGCCCATCAGGAGCAGCCCTGGGAGGAGCCAGCCAGTCTCTGGGGGTGAGCACCCCGCCCTGAGAGGTGTGCAGCTGAAGGAGAGGGTCTCTCTCTAGTCGCGCCATCACTGCACACTTCCTGATTTCGTTTTTTATAGGGAGCATCCGGCTTTCCTGACCTTTGGTTATCAAACAGAAGAAACAAACCAATATATGTCCATCTCTAGGGTTTAATTTAGAATAAGGAAAATTAAGTATTGGCCTCATTTCTGTTTTCCAACCGCTGTCCCCGCCCCACCCCGCTTCTTTCGGGCAAGGACTTGCTTCTTTTGGTGTATTCACAACAGCTTGACTTCAAGATCGCATCGTTATTAAATTGGTGGCGTTGTCGGTGAGCCAAGGGGAGGAGGAGACCTCTATCTCCATAAGGGGGATGTGTTCAGCACTTCCCCAGGCTAAGTTAATCTTGAAATGGTCAAATAGGCCAAAGCTTTGTAATCTTTTGGCACAGGTAAGGTAAGAGAAATTTAATTTCCATTTCCTTCTGGTTTGCTCTGCTCCTTATTCCCAGATGTCCTGAAGCACCAACTAAAGGGAGTGTTTTTTCCACTTGGAGCCATCTCTGCATCAGGTGTAGCTAACCAGCTGTCCTGGGTCAGGCACAAAAGCTCATAGGCATCATGCTTTTGTCCCTGGCAGGTGGGTTTTCACATTATCTCCAGGCTCAATTTGGTGAGGTGGATGAGGGGAGGTGGATGAGTGCCAGGTGGGAGCAAAGTTTTGTTTTTGTTTTTGTTTTATACAGCAGGTCCTTATTAGTTATCCATTTGGGAGCAAAGTTTTATTAGGTTAACATATCAACATCAGAGTACCTTCAGGGAAACCTGAGGCTTTTTCTTTTCTTCCTCCCTCCCTCCCTCCCTCCCTCCCTTCCTTCCTGCCTTTTTCTCTTTCTCTCTTTCTCTCTTCCTCTCTCTCTCCCCCCTCCCCCTGTCTCCCTCCCCTCCCCCTGTCTCCCTCCCCTCCCCCTGTCTCCCTCCCCTCCCCTCCCCTCCCCTCCCCTCCCCCTGTCTCCCTCCCCTCCCCCTGTCTCCCTCCCCTCCCCCTGTCTCCCTCCCCTCCCCCTGTCTCCCTCCCCTCCCCCTGTCTCCCTCCCCTCCCCCTGTCTCCCCTCCCCCTCCCCCCTCCCGTCTTTCTTTTGTGCTGGGTCTCGCCTGCTCCTTAGTTGCGGCATGCATGTGGGATCTAGTTCCCTGACCAGGGATCAAACCCAGGCCCTCTGCGTTGGGAGCGTGGAGTCTTAACCACTGCGCCACCAGGGAAGTCCCTTCTTTTATTTATTTTTATTTATTTAATTTCAGTTCATTTCCTCTTTTGGCCACACTGCGCGGCTTGTGGGATCCTAGTTCCCAGACCAGGGAACGAACCCGGGCCCACAGCAGTGAAAGTGCCAAGTCCTAACCCCTGGACGGCCAGGGAATTCCTTGGGGCTTTTTCTTTTAGATTGGAAATTGAGAATTCTGAATTAGATACTTTTTATTAATTTGTCCTGGTCTTTAAGCAAATTATATAGCTGTTCTGTTTTCACTGATGGCAGGGAAGCATGTTTTTAATGCCATGCTAAGTGTGGCGCCTCATAGCCTGTGCACAGCTCCTTCAGCTGAGTCTTAGTTTATTTTACATGAGGCAGTGCTGTCCCCAGTACTTGATATGACCCCTGACCAATGGTAGCTTAGCATTTGTCTCATGGGACTGAGGCTGGCCAGTAGTCAGCTAACTGAAGAAGTTAGGTAAAGCAAGAATCATTAAAAAAATGCATAGTTTAGGCATTTTATTTCTAACTTTAAAAAAAGATTATATTTCATGTGCCAATCTTTCATTGACCTTTTCTTTTACTTTGAATTTGCTGATCAGACTTGTCAGTTTTCTTGCATAAACTATGCCTATAATTTACTGTTTGATATTGGTTTTTGCCTGAAGAGGATTGAGAACTTGGATATGTAAAGCAACCTGAGTTGCTAAATCCTAGATTTTACAAATTTTCACCCAGTCCACTTATCTTACCTGTCTTACCCACACCTATGATTTAGTTAGGGTTTTTAAACTTTTTAAAAATCTTAGCAACTATACACTTATTTCATAGGCTTATATAGTGAGGTGTGTATGTATGTGTATATGTATGTATATATATACATTCACATATACACATCCATATATATTTATAAGTACATATGCATTTATTTATTTAAGATTTAATTTTATTTATTTTTGGCTGCGTTGGGTCTTCATTGCTGTGCGTGGGCTTTCTCTAGTTGTGGTGAACGGGGGATACTCCTTGCGGTGGCTTCTCGTTGTGGAGCACGGGCTCTAGGTGCACAGGCTTCAGTAGTTGTGGCTCGCAGGCTCTAGAGTGCAGGCTCAGTAGCTGTGGCGCACGGCCTTAGTTGCTCCGTGGCATGTGGGATCTTCCCGGGCCAGGGCTCAAACCCATGTCCCCTGCATTGGCAGGCGGATTCTTATCCACTGTGCCACCAGGGCAGTCCCTGCAATTTATATGTACAATTGACATAAACAGGTTTGGGGACAAACACTTGTTTAGTACACTGGGCAACATGCGGTTCTGTTTGTCACATGTGGCCACAATGCCAAGGGGGTCTTTTAGTAAATTAGACAGGGATTCTGCTCTCAGGAAGCTTCCAGCCTGGTGGGGGCAATTTCTGTATTTCAGAATCTGTAACACAAGTTAAAAAGTGGCAGTTGCCTTCAGAGACAGCATGTACTCCCAGCAGGAAGGGATCAGATAATTCATGGAGAAGCAGGTATTTGACCTGGGCCATTCATTTCTTTCTGTCTTTAGTTGAATATTTTTCTGTTAGTAGAGATATAAACAGATGTAACTGTCACTGGGCCTTAGGCAGTGGTAAGAACGTCTGAAGGCTTTTGAGGTTTCTATGTCTATCCTTTGTAGGGGCACTTGCTATTTCTCCTAAGTGACAAAGCTTCATAATACCCCTGTTGTTGGGGGTTCCTCAAGAAGGATGGGGTTCCTTTCAGTCAGGAAACAATGTACCGGTCACGGTTCTGTGGTGCTAAGCTAACCTGAGCATAAAAGCACTTCCTTGGGAGATGTTGGGTAAGGTAGCTTCACAGATCGAGAGGGACCCTGCAGAGGAGCTGGGGAGGGGATTGTTTCCAGGGGGTGGGGGATTCCTCAAAGCCCAGTTGGAATGTTGTTGCCAGAAGGAGGAGGAATGGATGCTAGGCAAAGAGCAGCCTGTTGGGAAACGCTTTGTAGAGTGCCCATGAAATGGATAACACATTAACCAAAGGCCAGGATGCATCCTGATAGCAAATGCACTTTTGTATCATCTCCAGTGAGTCCACCTGAGCTTCTAGAGGCAAAAAAACATAGCACATCACCCATAGGAGCTCAAGAAATATGTGATTCTTATGAATTCAAGAAATGTTGCCAGACTGCCTCCCGAAACTTACTGCCCACATGAGCATAGCAGTCTTCCTGAGTTCTGCCCTGTGTGGGTGGGTGAACTCAAGTGAGGAGAAACGGCATCATCTGGAGTGAAGAGCCCAGCTTTGCAGTCAGTCAGCCGGACAGAGGGTGGACTCTTGGCTCTGCCGCTAACTTGATGTGGACCTTGTGCTCTTCTTTGTTGTGTGCAATGACAGCTGTTTGCAAAATTCTTTATTAGACTTCTCAAAGTTACAGGTTATTGCATTTTTTGCTATATGCTCATGCCAAGTGAAACAAAAAAGATGTATGCACAGCAAGATGGTAATAAACCTCCAACACCAACAGTCTGATATGAACCAGCGTTGACCACTTCAGTGTAGCAGAGCCTTCACAACTTCCTCCAGGCTCTCACAGACATCAGTGTGTTTTTAATAAAAGGAGTAATACTGTAGGCATCACTCAGCAACTTGCTGTTTTCACTTTCCTTTAGCTGTCACGCTCCTGATTTTAAGCTCTCTGAGAACGAAGATTTAACAAAGTGCTCTGCATGTGGTAGGTGTTTATTGTGGAGTGAATGAATGAATGAATACTATACTCTGGGTATCTCTCCAGGTCAGTAGTTTCTGGAAGTTAGGCCAGATTGAATAGCTTCAGCCTTTTTGTAGGACATACACCAACAGTGTATGAGGACACCATTTACTGGGCATTTCCACCAGCACTAGATGTTTTTTTTCCTAATCTGATGGGTAAAATTCATATCCCATTGTTTTTGTTTTTTTTTTTTTGACCAGGGATCAAACCCAGCTGGGAAGTGAAAGCGCCAAGTCCTAACCACTGGACCACCAGGGAATTCCTTCCCATTGTTAATTTATATTTTCCTGAGTACTAGTGAAGTTGAGCATCACTTCACATGTTTATTGGCCACTAGTATTTCTTCTTCTTCTGTGAATTCTATATACATGCTTTTTGTTGCCCCCCCCACCCCCCCATCCGGCATTGGATTGTTTTTGTTTTCAGTTTTTAGGAGGTTTTGTATATTGGGCTATAAATCCTTTGTTGTTACTATTGCAGATACAACAATCCCCCTGGCTGCTCTTTCCATGATTTGTTTTTCCTTCGCTTAGATGTCTTTTTCCATAAAATTTGAAGATTTTTATGTAGTTAAATATGCTTATCTCTTTATAGTGTTTAGGTTTCCTATTTCCCGTTCCATCTATTATCTAGAGAAAGCTATAGACCAATTTCCTATGTGTGTGTGCATATATATGTTTATATATATATATATATCTGCAACATTTCTAAATATGTTTCTAAGTAAAACAATAACTTGAATACAGTAGTGTGTTAAAAGATTAATTCTCCATGACCAAGCAAGGTTTATTTCAGAAGTACAAGGGTAGCCTCATGTGAGGAATTGTGTCAGCTGGAGAAAGCTGTGGCCCAGGGCTTAGAGCATATTTTGTATCCCAGTCCTGCCATGTACTACTCTGACTTTGGCCAAATGGTTAAATCTCCCTGAGCTCCAATCTCATCTGTAAAATTAGCAGGATAAGAAGAGTGCCATCGTACAGAGTTGGTGTCAGGACTAAATGGGATATTACATGTAGAGTGGTTAGAGCAGGGCTTGGTGCATAGTAAGTGCTCAATTAAATGTCATGCATAACAACTCAGTACACAAAAAGAAAACCTGCGTTGACTAAATCAGCAGATGGTTGGAAGGCATATAATAAAATTCTGCAGCTAATCCTAATAAAAATCTAAGAAAAATGGTCATAGAACGAGTACAGAAATACTTACCAGAACTCAGCAGTAAGCACGTTAAGTGGCCATTTAATTAAACTCTAGGCATGACAGGGAGGCCTGCATGCAGTATTCTTCCCTCACATCTATGGATCCCCAGATGATCCTTTGGACTTGACAGGCTTGCGGGGAAAGGGGCCAGAGGAGCCGCTGTGGCAGTGTCTGTCCAGCCTGAGCTGGCCCTGTGTTTCTCTTCTGTCTGGAGCACATGACCACCTGTTCCTAAGGCCTGCCCTTCCCACTGTACCGTGGGTGTGGCTTCTGCTCTCACTCTGCAGGAACCAGGAATAAATTCCTGGGGTCAAGGGGGGAAGAGGATTGCAAAAAGTAACAAGCCACCTCTAAACGACCAGGGGAGCAGTTTTGTTGTAGTAGGAGCACTGGGAACCAAGTATGACATCTAGGGCACCGAGGGTCAGCAGCAGGTGGCTTAGCCTGGCAGGTGCACATGGTTTTGTTTTCTCTCTGCAAGGAATTAGCCCAGTCATAATTTCTAACCTTCCCCTTCCTCTTCTGCATGCAAAATAAGTGGACCAATGTTCTCAAAATGAGAGAGGGAGGGAAGGCCTGAATGATCCGAACCCTGGAGGGGTACAGGTCAGATTAGACCTTCCAGACTGGCCTGGAAAGCCTTGGTGGGAGGGGCGGGTCTCAGCATTGGTCTGATTTTAGCCTGGCATTTGTTGAACACCTGTGTTTTTTTCCTTGTGTCTTTCTTTCTTTTTTTTAAATATTATTTTATATATATAATGTCTAATAGAATGTCTAATTTTATTTATTTATTTATTTAGGGCTGTGTTGGGTCTTTGTTTCTGTGCGAGGGCTTTCTCCAGTTGTGGCAAGTGGGGGGCCACTCTTCATCACGGTGCGCGGGCCTCTCACTATCGCGGCCTCTCTTGTTGCAGAGCACAGGCTCCAGACGCGCAGGCTCAGTAGTTGTGGCTCACGGGCCTAGTTGCTCTGCGGCATGTGGGATCCTCCCAGACCAGGGCTCGAACCCGTGTACCCTGCATTAGCAGGCAGACTCCCAACCGCTGCGCCACCAGGGAAGCCCCTCTTGTGTCTTTCTTATAGCACTTTTCTTTTTTGCCTCTAGTTTAGAAATGCTTTATTAGCTTAAAATTTATGTAAACAATGGGTGCTGGATATGTAAGTTTTGAAGCATAATTACAAAAACCTCAAAACCAGCCTCCCAGCTTGAAACCATTGTGCACCACAGGGAGGCTCTTGGTTGGGGCTTCCTGCCAGGGGCACAGGTATTCCAGGATATTTGATCATTCTCTTGCTTTTTTAAAAAAGAGAACACTTACACACATATATATGTGTCTGTAAATAATATATTCAGTTTTTATGAGCTTTATCAAAAGGGAATCAAGTAATATGCGAATTTCATTTTTACTGCTGAATAATATTCCACTGTGTATATTGTATTTGGATTCTCCAGAGAAAGAGAAGCGATAGGATCTATATATGTACAGAAAGATTTATTTTGAGGAATTGGCTCACATGATTATGGAGACTAGCAAGCCGGTAGTGCAGTTCCAGTTCCCTGCAAAGGCTGGCAGCCTAGGGACCCGGGAGAGTTGATGGTGCAAATGAAGACTGAAGGCTGACAGGTGGAGAATTCCCTCTTACAAAGGGTTGGCTTTTTGGTTCTGTCCAGGCCCTCAAGTGATTGGATTGGGGCTTGCCAACATTTTGGAGGGCAATCTATTTTACCAATTAAAATGTTAATGTTATCAGAAAACACCCTCGCAGAAACACCCAGAATAATGTTTGATGAAATATCTGGGTACTTTGTGACACATAAAACTTAACCATCACATGCATAGACCACAATTTATCATCCTCCTGTCAGCAGATATTGGATTGCTTCCATTTTTTTGACCAGTAGGAGTACTGTGGTTATGAACCTTCTTTGTACAGGTCTCCTGGCGCACTCATTTCTCTAAGGTTTGTATAGGAGTAGACTTGCGGCCTCTGGGGTTGAGTGTGCTCAGCATGCAGAAATACCTCCTCCAGGTTGGGTGCCAGTTTACTCTCCCACCCAACACATGTGTGAATTCCCATTGCTCACATCCTCGCCCAGACGGGCTAATGGTCACGCTTCTTAATCCTACCCACCTAGCGGATGTCAAATGTTATCTCATTCTGGTCTGAACTTACCTGCTTACTGAGTGATGAGCCTCTTTTCCACATGGGTGTTAACAATTCATGGGTTCTCTTGGTGACATGCCTGATTAAGGCTTTTCCCATTTTTTCTCTTGGGTTGTCTGTATTTTTCTTATTGATTTGTATGGGTTCTTTATACATTCTGTATACCAGTTGATTTATTGGTTATATGAGGTACAGGAATTGTCTCATAGTTTGTGCATGTCTTTTCACTTTCACTATGTTGTCTTTTGTTAAACATTTAAAATTTCAATGTAGTTGTCTATATTAATCCTTTCTTTTATGATAGGTATTTTTAAGGACTTTTTAAAGGAAATCCTTTTCTGCTGCGAGATCATAAAGGTACTCAGTATTTTCTTTTAACAATTTTAAGTTTTTGCTTTTCCTGTTAACCCTTAGTCTTTGTGGAGTAATTTGTAACTGATTTTTGAGTTTGGTGTGGGGTAAAAATCTAGTTTTCTTTCCTTCTGAGTGCATGTTTGATTGAGACAGCCTCACTACTGAGTGGCCCTCCTGAACCTTGGGACTCTACCTCTGTCACTGAGGAAATCTTGAAATATGTGTGAGTCTGTCTTTTTTTCTAAATTAAAATTGTGTGTGTGTGGTAAAATATACGTAACATAAAATTGACCATTTTGATAATTTTTAACGGTACAGTTTTGTGGCATTAAGTATCACGCATTCACACTGTCGTGCAGCCACCGTCACCAGCCAGCCATCTCCAGAGCCTTTTCATCATCCCAAACGGAATCTCTGTTCCCACTAAACGAAAACTCTCCAGGCCTCTCCTACCACAGCCTGTGGGTCTGCTTCCGGTCTGTACCTGGTCAATATAAGAAGAGGCAACCCCTCCTTCCTCTATTCTGCTTTTTAGTAGAATTATTTTAGTTTTATCTTCCTGATGAGTAAATCACAAGAATGGGGGCTTTGACTTAAAGGATCTCTGTATTCCTTGAAAGCACTTAACTTTGTGGTGAGCGTATGGTGGAGCTTAATAAATGCTAATAATTGAGCATTGGCATTGGGTTTGAGAGAGTTCATAAGTTAAATTCACTCAGGTTCAGACCTATGAGAGAGTGATATAAGAGAGTCAGAATGTGACCAAAACACCACCTTTGTAACAGGTCCAGAGGATATGGTGCACGCAGCAGATGCCGCGCTAGCCGGGGGATGTGCTGACTTGCCCTGACTGTGTTCCAGGCTTTGGCACAGCCTCTGCAAGGGTCAGCTGCATCCGTAGAGCAGACACGCTTGCTCCACATGGCTGCCTTGTGTTGGTCTGGGATGGAGAGAGAAAGAAGAGGGGTGGGAGGAGCTGATCTTTTTACAGTCGAGGAAACTGAGACTCAGAGTGAAATCACTTTGTGAGGCCACAGCTGGTAGGTTGTGAGCTGGGATTTGTTCTAGGCTTCGAGTTGAGGTGCACTTCTATTCCTGAGGCTTGGCATTCACACCTGAGCTGTACATGCCCAAGGGCGAAGCTGCCATTTCTCTCATGGATTTTTTTTTTTTCCTTTCTTCTTTTGGTATATGCTGTGCCCCTAGGTACTAAGCCCTGTCCTAGGTACCAAGGAAACGAGGGCAGTGAGACAGGATGGGGAAGGGAGGAGGAGGGGACAGGCACAGGCCTAAAGATTGGATGGAGTACAACAGCCTGCTTCTGCAGCAGCTCAGAGAGGGGAGCATCCACCCCACCGGCTATCTGGGGAAGGGGGCCACGCCTGGCACTGGTGCGGGGCTTGTCAAACCTACCGGAGCCACAGGCGTGTGGCCTGAGAGCTTGCCCATGAACTCTGCAAAACTGACAAACGTGTAAAGTCCAAGGTGTATTTGGAAAGTTTCTAGTTTAAGAAAACATTAAAAAAATGAATGGGGGAACCATATGTAGCCTTTTTCTTAATGTGACGTTAAAGGGTGAAGCATCAGTGGAGGGCTGTTGAGCAGTGACACTCTTGGCCAGATTCCTAGTTGCATACTTCAGGGCACTGGGGAAGTTTTGACTTGCATTTTGTAAGACTCTCTTCAGTTACTGGATAAGCAGAAATAATGAAGTTGCTCAGGAGAGATTGCCTCATCGATGAGGAACATGGCAGATTGTGTTCATTTTCAAATTGTTACGGAGAACAAGTACAACTTTTTTAGATTGTCATCTTATTTTAAGATTGTTTTAAAAACATCAGTGCTGGTTTCCTCTCTTTGTCTTTCAGTAATTTTGTTGCAGGGCATTTTGGGCAGGAATATTTCACATAAGTTCTTATTTGGGCTGACATTCAAGCGCAAGACATGTTTGCTTCTGCGCGAAGGCAGACATCCGGCTGCTCTGCCACGGGTGTTTACTTTTGCATTGCTCCCAGCCACAGAAGTCATCTTAAATCTGCTTCAGAATGAATGAAATCCCCACATGCTGCTCATAGTTTGAAAATCCAGATCTGCACTTTCATTTCTAGAATTGTGTCCTATTTCAAATGTAGGATGGTGCTGTTATAAAGAAGCACGTTCAAAGCTATTTAAAAGCACGAGTGAGCAATCGTAGGCTCGGTTGTTCCAAGCGTGGTCTCCAGGTCAGAAAGACTGAAGGTAGAATGCTGCTGCTGCTGCTTCCAGCCCCTCCCTTGTTCAGTGCTGCAACTTCAGGTTTCCTGGTGTACAGTTCTGATCACAGTTCATCTTTTCTCTAGATAAACTACTATTTTAAAAAAATGAATTATTATGTAGTGGTTTGTAATACCGCCTCCTTTTATTGCTTTCAGCTTAGTGGTAACCTGCAGCCCCTCAGAGATTGCTGAGTGAATAAAGAGAGGTGCTGGTGCTCTGAGGATGGGCTCGTGGGGAGAGGACCGGGGGGAGGCTGGGGGCAGCTTAGGGTGGTACAAGGAGACTGGGTTGGCGCCTGACCAGCACTGCTCTGGGTGGAGCGGGAGACCAGGCAGGGGCAGCCTCGAGGTTAGGAAGTCACTTCTGGCTGTCAGCCCAGTTCATTATCACAGTCACAGGTTCCCCAGTGGTGTGCTGCCACCAATCACCTGGTGTGGCCGGGGGCCCTGCCTTCATTTCAAGGTGCTTACTTTCTTTGAGACTTTTTAACAAATTGCTTTGTTTCTTTAGGTTTCATCTTCCCAGGCTGAATTTTGAAATGAAAACTACATTGTCACTGACTCCTTCTTCTGAAGGATATAATGAATACTCATTAGCCAGTTAAATTTTTTATATTATTATTTTTGTAATAAACTTTATTTTGGAAACATTTTAGATATACAGTAAAGATGCAAAGATAAAACAGATTCTTCATTTACCTTTCACCCAGTTTTCCCTAATGTTAACTTAACCTAAACATGACACATTTGTCAGAATTAAGAAATTAACATTGGACAGTGTTATTAAATAAACTACAGGCTTTACTTGGATTTCACTAGTTTTCCTACTGAGGTTCTCGGTCTGTTCCAGGATCCAATCCAGGATATCACATTGCATTTAGTCCTCATGGCTCCTTAGTCTCCTCCATCTGTGACGCTTTCTGTCTTTCCTTATTTTTCATGACCTTGACAGTTTTGAAGAGTGCTAGTCAGATATTTTGAGGAGTGGCCGTCAATTTGGGTTTGCCTGGTGTTTTTCACATTGTTAGACTGGCCTGATGAGTTTGGGTGAAGAATATGCAGAGGTGAAGTGCTGTCCTCATGTATCGTATCAGGGAGTACAGTGATGTCAGCATGGCTTATCACTGCAGAGGTTCACCTTGCAGGCTTAGTATTTTTTTTTTTTTTTTTTGCGGTATGCGGGCCTCTCACTGTTGTGGCCTCTCCTGTTGTGGAGCACAGGCTCTGGACGCGCAGGCTCAGCGGCCATGGCTCATGGGCCCAGCCGCTCCGCGGCATGTGGGATCTTCCCGGACCGGGGCACGAACCCGTGTCCCCTGCATCAGCAGGCGGACTCTCAACCACTATGCCACCAGGGAAGCCCCAGGCTTAGTATTTTTATTCCTTGATTTTATACATGTTTTATGTGGCTCTGGTTCCCCACTGGGTTGCTAGTCCTTTCAGGCCAATGCCCCTGCTTTTCTTGCTTTGTGCCTCTTCCCAGCGTGAGGATGCGTGCTGTGGACCTGCAGGGTCAAGTAAAGATGTATTTAAGTTGCATGCTTCTGTGAGCATTTAACAATTTTCATAATCATAGGTGGAACAAGATTGGCCATGTGTTGATAATTGTTGAAACTAGGGGTCATTGTTCTAGTCTCTCTTTTTTATATGTTTAACATTTTCAATAAAAAATAAAGAGAAAGGGCTGCCCTGGTGGCGCAGTGGTTAAGAATCCGCCTGCCAATGCAGGGGACGTGGGTTTGAGCCCTGGTCCGGGAAGATCCCACATGTCGTGGAGCAACTAAGCCTGAGCGCCACAACTACTGAGCCTGCGCTCTAGAGCCCACGAGCACAACTACTGAGCCCACGTGCCACAACTACTGAAGCCTGTGCGCCTAGAGCCCGTGCTCCGCAACAAGAGAAGCCACCGCAATGAGAAGCTTGTGCACCACAGTGAAGAGTAGCCCTGGCTCGCCGCAACTAGGGAAAGCCCGTGCGCAGCAACAAAGACCCCTTGCAGCCAAAATAAATAAATAAATAAATTTTAAAAAGAGAGAAAAACATTTCCAATCTACAGCTATAATGAATCCCAGGTTGTTTTTGATAGTGTAGGTGTTATGATGTTGATTGTTGCCAGAGTTGTTCAGGCTATTACTCATCTTAAATGTATTTGTTTCCTCCTCAAGGCCCGGATATGAAGAAAAACTTGCATCTAAACCAATGTTAAGTGGTACTGCTAATAACTATGTAATACTATTTCTTAACATCTTTGAAGAAAAAAAATCATTAGTGTGCCATCAGACAATAATTCCAATTAAAATGAGGTTACAAATTAGTTGGAATATATTTATGGAATAGAAAGAAAATCTTGACTATTTATTGTCACACTAATTTACTGCAAAGAACATTTGAATCTAATGAATTTGGATGCGGCCTATTTCTCATATGTGCAGCAATTTGACCTTACAAATTGTGAGTCTGGTCTTTCAGTGAATGTAGTTAGATAAATACTGATTCCATTTAAAGATCCTAGCCCCTCCTCCTGAATCCCAAGAGACTATCTAAGAGGTGGGGGATTGTGAGTGGACTGTGAAGGGTATACTGAGGGAACAAGCACAAAGTGACCCAGGATCTGGATAAACTCGCTATCTTTGTGCTCCCTCAGTTAACCTGCAAACACACAGTCACCGAGTTATGAGTTGTAAGAGTGAACATTGTCATGATGTATAATAAGCACACTTGGTGGTGTCACACTTTAAGGATCTTGGCTCTGGAAGTTAGTACTAACTTGTGACTGTTTATACAGTTACCCCCAGCCGTACTCCCAGTGTGTAGGTTGGTCTCTTCTTACCTGTTTCAGGCCTTTATGACAGCTTTGTGTGTGTATGTTAATTGATTGCGTTTGGTGGTCACCAATCATGTGAGCTGTCAGAGGCACTGTCCCCTCTTAGGGAAGGGGCGGTCTGGCTGTTGAGAGCCTAAGTCTCGTCCTTGCCTGTGTGTGGATGGCGCTGGGGATGGGGCCTTTCACTTGGTTCTCTTCATCCAGCAGACTAAGACTTGATTATATACCAGATTGTCTCCCTTAGACCTGCCTCTGCATGGAATTAATTCATGTGATGTGGAGGTTTTAAATAACTTCCACACTGTGGATGAGATCGCTGGCTTGAGGCTGGGGCCAGCACCTGCTGCTTTTCAGTGCAGCTGGAGAGTCTTAACTCTTCCTGGAACTTGTGTTTCTTTATAGAAGTGGTTTGTAAAATCTCAGACTTTATGGAATAAATTTTGTGGAGTGCTCAGGAATCCCGTCCCTCCTCTTTCCCCCAAGAAATATTGCACAGTTGGTGAAGCCAGCTGCAGAAGGTGACATGCCCTGCAGGCGGAGGTTTGCCTGTGACCTCCCTGTATCTGTCGGTTCACAGAGGACTTCTGTGAGTTGTGGTCCTGAACCCCCTCTCAGTAGTGGGGATCTGGACAGCCCTTTTGAACCCAGCCTTGGCATCATCTGTCTGGTTTTAAAAACTCCTAAAGAAACTCATTTATTTCTTCATTATAAAATCAGTACATGTACTTTGTAAAGTACAAATATAGATTTTGAAAAGAGAAAATCACTGTCAATACCTAGATGTACACTTCTCCAGATTGTTAAAGTCACACACACAAATGTGATTTTTAAAAACAAACGGGAGTGCTCGCTTCGGCAGCACATATACTAAAATTGGAATGATACAGAGAAGATTAGCATTGGCCCCTGTGCAGGGATGACACGCAAATTCGTGAAGCACTCCATGTATTTTCAAATCTTATTATGTGCTTCATCCCCCTTGCCTATCAAATGCTGGACATTTTCAATAGCATCTCTGCCTGTAAGATATCAATGAGATTAATCAGTTTTTCTGTTTGATATTTTATCAAATTAGGGCTAACTTTTTGGTATGATTAAAGGATAGCAACTTTAAAAACAAAACAAAGCAAAACAAATGGGGTCATAATATTTAAACTGTCTTGTAACCTGTCCGTCTTTAGCTTAGTTTCACACATGGGAGATACATGGCCCTCATCTTAAGATGGGTCACCTGTCACAAATGCAAAGTGACCACTGCCAGGCTGAGTGGCTTGCTTTCTCCCTGTGACTCCTGTCAGGTGCTCAGCCCAGTCAGCCTCTCGGCAGGGTTCCCTCACTTTATGTTCCTTCATGAGACCTTCTGAACCAGCCTGTCCATATCCATACTTCATTCCTTGTGGTCATTGTGAGTTTGTTTCCATTTGGATTGTTATGGCATTGATTCATTGATTTTCCGACATTTACTAATTGCCTACTCTCTGAATTTCCTGGGGGTTAACCTTATGCTGCTGCTGCCTGAGTATGTGCCTCCTATGTTTCAGCCCTGCTCTTGGAGAGGCCCCTTTGACCCTTCCCTGACTTTAGTTGTGATCAGCATCCTCTGGAGCATCCAGTTCTGTCTTCAGGAGGTGATCTCCATGCTACCATTGAAAAACACACTACGCGTACCTTATCTCACTCAGTCTTCCCAAGCCCTGAGGTGGTTATCGAGGCTGTCTTCATGTTACAGGCCGAGGCACAGGAAGCTTACAGACTTGCCAAGATCCTACACCTGCTCCCCTCTGCCCCTCTCTTGTCATCTGGCCCCACTCAGTACTGCTTTTCTCATGCAGAAGTCTGTGGAGGACCGTATGGGGACCTGCCTCCAATGGTTACCTGGCCTGTGTCCTCACACGGCAGGATCATAACCCGTGCCAGAGTACGACTGGGAACATTGTGTTAAAAGACTGTTTAGTAGACTTCCATTTTAAATGGTGAAAGTAGAAGAAAAACGTAAAATTTGTAAAACAAGATACACTTCTAAGTTTGTATTATATTTATAATCATATTTCAGACAGAGAATGGAAGCTTTTAGAGGTTAGAGACCATGTCTTTTAAGTTGACTTTCTATAACTCAACAGTGCCTGCGAGCTTTAGATTCATTCATTTATTAAACACTTAATGTATTCTTATTACATGCCAAATTGAAGTACAGGATTGAAAATCTTGAGTAAGAGTTCAAATGTTTCCAGTTTCTTGGCACATGGGGTTCTTGATCTTTTCCATCTTTCCCATCTTATCCCTAGCACAGGTCCAAAATGGGGAAGGAGAAAGAAGGTGATGGTAGCATTCTGGAGTGCTTGGGATCACGTTCATTTATTTACATATTTATACCTCTCCTGGTTTCACAAAGGATTTGAGTTGGTTGTTTGGGACTATCAAAAATAAATAAGTAAAACAAACAAACAAAAAATAAATAAATAAGTAAAAGGTGGCAGAACTGAATTCTTCCTTTGCTATCCCCAAAGCAACAGCAATAAAATAGATGTTTAGTATCTGATAAGGACCTCAGAGGTCACCTAGAACGCTCCTACTCAGTGTTTGTGGGGCCCAGGACAGCCTCCGCTGTCAGAGGGAACCAGGTGTAGCAGTTCTGCCCATGCACAGCCACTGCTGCGTGACCACAGAGAAGCCACTGCCCCGTCGGCCGTAGTTTCCTCATCTGAAAAATAGGGACAGTACTCCCACCTTGTAGGGCTCTCATGAAGTGTGGAATCACTGTATTAAAGATCCTGGCAAATGTATATAAAATGTCATAAAATAGTCCCTAATTTTATCCTCTATTTGCAGGGTTTCCAGACACAAGTTTATGATGGTATTTTTACTGCTGTGCCGCCAAAATATCAACAGTATAATCATTGTTTAAGCTAAAGACACTTAGTTTGAGGCTTTTCGTTTATTCTGAAGTTGTATGACCCACTTTTTAGTGTTAAAATACCTTTTTAAAATTATTAAAATGCCTTTGAAATGGAATAATGCTAAGTGCTAGGTTTTCTCTTTTCTTAACATCCTTAGTGGACAAAATAAAGTTGGCAGCCTTATGTTGGGTGATTCTGCCTGTAGACCGAAAAAAATGCACAACCTAAAAGTTGAGAGTTATGTTTTATTTGGTGGACATTCTGAGAACTTCAAGCCTGGGGCACAACTTCTCAGATAACACTGAGAAACTGTTCCAAAGAGGCATGGTGGGGAGCCAGGATATATAGGAGTTTTTGCAACAAAAGACCAGGTAGTCCAAACATCAAAGGGTTACTGTTAATAAAAGAAAACCAGATATCTCAAGTTAAGGAATTTAGCACTTTTCTATGTATGGGAAGATGCAAGAGTCTGGGCTCACTGAAATCATTCCTTTGATATGCACCTCAGCTACCTGCATCCTGTGCTTTCTCATCCCGAGTCTCCTCAGGGTGCACCATCGGGGTTGGCTGAGGCAGTTGACTGCTAGATGGTGGGCATCTTGTTTCTATCCTGAGTTTCTTCAGGGCTTGCTGTCGGGCCGCTGTAATGTGGTGGCTTGATGGCTGTAACATCCTTTGTTTACTGATATGGCAGGCAATATTTTAGTTCACATGCCCTTAACGAAAGGCGCTGGTCAGTGAAGTTGGAGCTTTCATATGGTGCCCGGCCCTCTCCCCTGGGGAAGAGGAAGCCATAGCCAGATGCAGAGTGACACAACCCCTTCTTACCTGACTCAGCTCAGGGTCCCCTCTCCTGGGGAGTCTTCCCACATCTCTTCCCAGCCTCCCACCCCCCAACCCCCTTCACTCCTGCTTAGGTCTATTACGTAGCACTTGTCACACTGTGTGGTCCTCTGGGGGCTTGTCTGTCTACCCTACTAAACTCTAAGCTGCTTAAGGAAAAGTGTGGTGAATTATTTAGCTTGTGACTTCCAGAGTCTAGCAGAGAGAGCGTACGTATAAATAAATGAGGGGGGAAAGCACACCAATAAGCCTCTAATAAAACATTAACACAGCATATCTCAACTCTATTCCTGAAAATACCCCAAAACTCACCACAAACTCTGCGCACCACTCTTTTTTGAATTCAGACCTTCTTCTTTGGGTGTGTTGCCCAAAGAAGGCTTGAGCTGTTCCCGGAACTGGGGGGCAGCGGCAGGAGCTGTATGACATCCTAACCACTGAGATGTTGTGTTAGAAGTCCAGGTGTTGCTTCTCATGCTGGCATTTTATAAAATGCATAAGGAAATAAATTAACGTGTTTTTTCCTATCACATTTGGTGCTTTGAAGTTTTTCTTAATTGGGCTTTCTGCTTTAATTAGTCTGGCTTCATATTTTCTTTCTTTCTCTTTTTTTTTTTTTAAGCTTTGAGCAAGTGTCAGAGAAGCAAAGAAGCTTATATAAAAGGTCTTAACCTTTTTTTTTTTTTTTTTTAACTTTGCCAAAGATAGAACTGGTACTTAGCTTGTCCTGGCACCTTCTTTGATAGAGAGTGATAGAAATTTGGCTTTGTTTATTCCTTTTTATGTACATTATGTGAGAAGAGTATTAAAGGTAAGATGGCTCTGTTTATGTCTTGGTTCATGAAAAATATGAAAGGCTAACCAGTAGGGTTCGAACACAGCCACTATCCTCTCCCCAACCAAAAAACAAGAACAACAAAAAGATCAGAAGGTTTTTACATAACCTATTTATGAACATGGTAGGTTTCTAGAATTTAAGATTTACTTATCAATTAAAAAAAAGGAAAAGCTAATACCTGTAATTATCGTTATTAGATTTTACTTATCTACTGACTGTCAGCCATTGAAACCTGTCACTGAGAGCTGCCATTTCTAAGTTGCTGACTGGCATTATCAAATTTTACTGCAGTGATGATGGAGAGAACTGAGCTAACCTGGTTAGAAAGTGGACCATTCGGGCTCATCAGAATCATTTGTGTGTGTTAGAGGATCAATTATGCTAAGAATTGAGACCTAATAAGATATACTTAGTGCTAACATTACACAGAACTTACTTTATTTGGCCTTTGAACCAGAGGACCTTGAAGTTCAGTTCCTGGTGAATGTCCATCGCTGTTGTACCGCTGATGCGGATGCTGGGAGCAGGAGAAAGTTCTGTTTTTCAAGTTCTGCAGAGGGCTCCTTTCCTCCTCTTCTTCTTTCTTCCTCTCTCCTGTCCTGTCTTCTCCCCCTCCTCCCCCTCCCTTTTCTCTTTACTGAGATATTAATTAACATACAACTGAATGCCCTCATTTAGAGGCTTTGACAAATAGATACTTCTGTGTAGCCACTGTCCTAATCAAGACACAGAACATTTCCATCATTTCAAAACGTTCCTTGTGCCCCCATGCAGTCAGCCCCCCTGTCCCCAGCCCCAGGCATACATTGATCTGTCACCCTAGGTGAGTTTTTCCTGGGTTAGAATTTCATGTAAAGATGAGACACACGGTGTGATTCTTTTGCATCTGGCTTCTTTTGCTCACCATGATGTTTCTTTGTTTCCCTCATGTTACTTCTGTCAGTGGCTCATTCCTTTTAAGCGCCAAGTAGTTTTCCACTGCGTGTCGATGATGCTGCACACAGCTGTTTTTTGATGTCCTGTATGGAGGAGTGTGGCAGGAGTATGCACATAGTCTGTTTGTAATACCCCCTTCCCCCAACTTTTCTTAGCACTTGAGGAAGGCTGAGAGGAAGAGCAAATAAACAAACCGAGATTTTGGGGGTGTCACCTTTTCATCAGAGCCTTGACTCTTGTTAGTCCTTAAGTGGTTTGGCTTCTCAGAACAACACTATTCTGGTGACCCTTAGCTTGTGGCAGCCGATATGATCTTGGTGTTTGTCTTTCTGGAGATGGGGGGATGGGCATTCCGAATGGTTTAAGGTCTTGTGACTTAGAGAGGCTCTTCTAGGGCTTTTGCATGATTTGTGCCATCCCTGCTGGCGCTAGGCCGCTTGGCTCTGCATTTAGGGCTTGCTAAGTTCCAAGACATGTGAACCGTGTAGCACATGTAGCATGGGGATGCCAGGCACCCCTGCCTCCCACCCTAGCCTCTGCCTCTGAGTCATCTGGCTCTTGTCCTGCTCTGTCCTGGCTCAGCTGTTTGCTTTAGCCCAGTTGGGAGGAATAAAGCACAGAACTGCAAGTTGCACTGTTTTATTAACAACCCAATTACTGTGTGCCCATAACCTCTTTAAGAATCACCTTGTGAGACTTCCCTGGCGGTCCAGGGGTTGGGACTCTGCACTTCCACTGCAGGGGGCACGGGTTCAGTCCCTGGTTGGGGAACTAAGATCCCTGTGGTGTGGCCAAAAAACAAACAAACAAAAAAACACAGAAAGGATCACCTTGTAAGAGGCAGTGGTTGCTTAGGGCTGGGGGAAGGCATGGTGGGGTAGGGAGAGGGGCGATAGCTAAAGAGTACAGGGTTTCTTTTTGAGATGATGAAAATGTCCTAAAATTGGGGTGATGGTTGCCATATCTGTGAATATACTAAAAACCATTGAATTGTACACTTTAAATGCCTGAATTGTATGGTATGTGAATTATACCTCAGTAAAGCTATTTTTTTTAAAAGGGTGGTATTAGAGCAAGGACAGACCAATAGAGGAATGGGGGAAAATTGACATAGAAATTTTACTCTTTCCCCATATGACATGACCTGTTGCTAAATATCCTAGTTTGCTTCACAGCTGTAGTTCCATGGGGGGCATAAGAGTGTGGTAGAAAGAGGATGGGCTTTGACGTATCAGGTGAACCTGAGTTTGGATCCCCATTCTGCCATTATTGGCTCGGTGACCTTGGGCAGGTCACTTAACTTCACTGTGCTGGTTTCCCTTCTGTAAAAGGGGACTAGTAGTACCTATCTTATGGGATCTTTTAAACGAGCTCGGTATGGGCTTCCCTGGTGACGCAGTGGTTGAGAGTCCGCCTGCTAATGCAGAGGACACGGGTTCGTGCCCCGGTCCAGGAAGATCCCACATGACGCGGAGCAGCTGGGCCCGTGAGCCATGGCCGCTGAGCCTGCGCGTCCGGAGCCTCTGCTCCGCAGCGGGAGACGCCACAACAGTGAGAGGCCCACATACCGGAAAAAAACAAAAACAAAAACAAAAAAAACTCGGTAGAGGCAGCCATTTTCACCACGTGACAGTCATATAACAAAGGTATCAGATACAAGAGGTAGCGTGGTGAGACGCTGTCCTGATGTCTGTGAGTTCTGCTAGGTTAACTAACGGCTGTTCACTCGAATCCCCCTGCTGATGTGCCTTGGTAACAATGGCTGAGCTAATGGATGACCCTGGCAGTCTTTAGCTAATTTGCTGGACTCTCTGCTTCAGAATTTTTTTTCTGCCTTAATCCACATGGTTTGAGTAGGTTGGTGGCAAGCTCTTGGCGAACCCACTTGTGTCCCCTGCTTTGTGAAGCCTTCCCACCCTGGGTCCCTGCTCCCTTCACACTGTTCCCTCAACGCTTGGCGCACGTTGGTTCTAGCATTTATCAGCTCGTGCCATTTTAATTTATTTACACTTCTGCTGTGCCCATAAACTGTGAGCAATGCAGGGAAGGGACCTTGGCTTTTCAGTCATGGGGCCCCGAGGCCCTAAGCACTGTGCCTGGCACTAATGTTTGTTGAATGAATGCCCAATGGTTTCAAGTCTGGTGACAAACCAGTTTGGAACCGGAAATACCAGTTTAGGCACCGCGTGCTAGAAGTTAGCAGGTGGGTTTCCCTGGAGCAGTGTTTCTGTCCCAGCACCACCTCCAGGGGCTGCACCCCTGCCCCAGGATGGGCGAGCTGCCAGACGGCCAGGAGAGCTTGCCTCCTGCCAGGCATCCACTGGTGAGTTGTGGCTGAAGTTACAAGGAGGGAGAAGGTGCCCTGGCCACGCTGGAAAGCTGGTCTTGTTACTTCATAGTGCTACTGCTATCTGCCTTCTTAATTCAGTTCATATACAATTTTTATTAAGCAGCAGCTGTATCCAAGACCCAGTTCTGATTCTTCAGGGAAGCCAAGATGGAGAGGCAGTGTGGTGTAGTGGTTAACAGCTGGGCTTTGGAGGCTGACTGCCTGGGGTTCATTCCTGGCCCTCGCCATGAACCAGCGCCAGGACACAGGGCAAGTAATATAACTTCTCTGTGCCTCAGTTATCTCACCTGGAAGATGGAGGAGGTAACAGTACTTACCCTCATAGGGTTATTTTCATGATTGACCATAAATAAAGTAAGCACTATATAAATGTTTATTGAGCAGCCTTTGTCGGATTTAAAAAAAAAAAAAAAGAGCATGAGGCTCTTAAACCTTGCTATGATTGTCCCTCCCATAACCAAGAGCACTAAGTGGGGCTCTGGGGCAAAGAAGAATTTCCTGTCATGCTAGCTGATAGCAAGGAGAGGTAGACAATCAGCTTGCTTTGCTAGAACAACTCAGGTGTGTATTCCTTCTTAGTGGAAGAAAATACCCCCAGACAAAGGCTTTGGCGACCATATTTTTATGCCGCTTAAACTTAAAGCATGTACTTTGAAAGATAACTGCCATGCCATTGGTTTTAGAAAGCCTGTCTTGGTACTCAGCAAGCCTTTTGACTTGTTGCTCAACTTTTTCCAGCCTTAGTGTCCACCACTGGACAAAATGACCTTTAGGGCCATTAGACCTTCAGTTCCTGATCCTGTCTGTCCCACAGTAAACCCTGGGATGAAGTGGCCAGCCTCCCTGCAGACCAGAGGATGCTGCTGTGGCGTGTGCACCTCTGTAAGGGTGTAACTGACTTAACTAAGCTGGCGGCAGAGTACGGTGAAGTCTGTGTTGGGTTGACTTCGTGGGGAGGGTGAGGGGAAAGTGGTATCATAATATTCTGAGTAATGTGAATGATTATCACATGTCAAATAATTGAGGCTTTTGTTGATATGGCCTTTGCTTTATTGGTGTTTTTCTATTAGATATTCTATTAGATATTCTAAAAATATCTAAACCGAGATTTTTTTTTTTTAAAGAATCAATTTTATTTATTTATTTTTGATTGCATTGGGTCTTCGTTGCTGTGCGCAGGCTTTCTCTAGTTGCGGTGAGCGGGGGCTCCTCTTCGTTGCGGTGCGTGGGCTTCTCATTGCGGTGGCTTCTCTTGTTGCGGAGCACGAGCTCTAGGCGCGTGGGCTTTAGTAGTTGTGGCTTGCAGGCTCTAGAGCACAGGCTCAGTAGTTGTGGCACACGGGCTTAGTTGCTCTGCGGCATGTGGGATCTTCTCTGACCAGGGACGGAACCTCTGTCCCCTGCAGTGGAAGCGCGGAGTCTTAACCACTGGGCCACCAGGAAAGCCCCTTAAAACACTTTTTATTCAGGTGTAAATATATATACATAAAAGTGTGCATATTATACGTGTGTATACCAATGAATTTTCATAAATACACCATACCCATAACAGCTCAAAAACCAGAACACTGCTCAGAAGCATTCCTGGTGACCCCTTGCTGCTCTGTCCCTCTCTGCTCTGCCCTGTCCTGGCCTCGCTCGGCACAGAGTTGTGCCTGCTCTTTATCTAACGGGAATTAATACAGTATGTTCTTGTGGACACGTACATTTGAAAATGAGGAGTTAGGGGGATTTCCCTGGTGGCCCAGTGGTTAAGACTCCGTGCTGCCAATGCAGGGGCCCCAGGTTTGATCCCTGGCCGGGGAACTGGATCCCACATGCATGCTGCAGCTAGGCGTTTGCATGCCACAACTAAGGAGCCCGCGAGCCACAACTAAAAGGAGCCCACCTGCTACAACTAAGACCTGGCGCAAATACATAAATATTTTTTAAAAAGGAAACCCCTCAACACTTGAAAAATAAATAAATAAAATGAGGAGATAGGATCTCTTCCTCCTCACCTAAAGTTATATTATTCTTTTTTCCTTCACTTTCAGTTCTTTGTAAAACTCTAGGAAGTAAAGTGTTTTTGTGTTGATTTTTACTTCTAGGGAATCACACTTGCATATTTGAGTGCCCTAGTTCCTAGGAGGCAGTCACACTGCTGAGACCAGGGTCCCCTGCCTGTGTCCAGCATGAGCCTGCGTCAGGCTTCCCCTGCATCTCCCACTGTCAAGCTGCTTTGCCTTGTGTGTGGAGTCACAGAGAGAAGCTGAGTTTTACATGTAGGGGCAATGGAAGATTATCCCATGCAAGTAAACCCCTGTCACATTAACTCTTGGCTCCTTAGAAACAGAGCATGTCTTTTTTCCCTCCTAAATGGGAGGATCCCAAATACAAGAAGAGACTCTAAGACCATCACATACAGTGTAAGTTAGTTTATATATAAGTTGATTTTGGGGGGTGATATGATTTTCGTTCTCAGTCCTTTTGTCTCTGATTTTCCATGGAATACTGAGATTTCTGTTTGGCTACTTACTGAAAAGAAAGCTCTTCTGTGATGGTCCCAGCAGGCTTGCAGAGGCGGTCTGAGAACCTGGTGCCTGTAGGGTGAATGCAGCAGTGTAGGGGAATGGCCTTATCTCGGCTGCAAGGAGTCGGCAGCCAACAGGAAATGATGAAATGTGCTGGGAGAATTCAGCTGGGAGCCGAGGTCAGACATACCAGCAGGGACGGAAGGAGGCAGGTACGGAAGCTGATCTGCAAAGTTAGGCAGTTGAAGCCGCCTTTGACAGGAAAACGTGAGTGTGCTGTTTAGAACATGTATTTCCTTTAAGGGAGACCTGCTGAAAGTAAAATTTTCATTGATTTTTTTTTTTTTTCCCTCCAGAGTGATTGATTTCACAGAACCCTTACCTTTTAAGCACACCTAGTTTTAGAGCTTCTTGATGGAAATGTTCACCCAGTTCAATATCAACTGAACAGAGTGGAGTGTTTTATCCAAAATGCTTTGAGAAAATGTTAGAGTACATGTTTGATTTTCTTGGTGAATACATCTTGACCCAAACAAATGAAGGACTATGCTTTATAATTTCTACTCTGGTTTTAGAACATATGTGCATGCTTCATTTCAAAATAGAGGGAATAAATTAAAAACTTAGGCATGTTTTAGACTAGTTTGCATACCTCTGCCTGTATTTTTTTCTTACTGTGTAGCTAAATGAATTACTTGAGTTAACAGTTAATAGAGGGTTGGTTTCTTTTCCCCCTACTGTCAGGCATTCCGTTTATTACATGCTGCAACTTCCTTTCTTAACAGCCACAGCTAATCTACAAACTCACACCTGGGACTTGTGATAGAAAATGAACAAATTAGCTTTTCCAGTTAACTGTAGTTGCTATTTCATGACCGTGTCTTCCAGAATCCCAGAATTAGCATGCGGCTTGCTCCAAGACCCCCCTCCGTCTTCCTCCTCAGTCAGTTCTTATTTTTCTTCTCATCTGGACCCTGTGCTCTCATCCCCATCTGACTGCTATCACTGGACACTTTATTTTCATTTTTATTGGATAGCAAAATGTAAAACTTTTATTGTTTCAATAGCTGAGCAGCTTTACATACATATTTGTTTCTTATCTTGAAGTCGTACTCTGGAATTGAAAAATTTTGGCTCCCTCTCCCTTTCCTTTGTTTATGCAGTACTGTAATTCTAATTAGAAGATTTAAAAAAAAAATCCCGATATGTGAGTGATTCATCACTATTTATTGGGTTACCTATTGCTGTGAACGTTAGAAAGGCAGTGTCCTCTTTCTGTTCTCCAGAAAGTGCCATGCTGGTACAGTCTGTGCCACACACACAAGCATATTTTCTCGTTAGGTCATTACCTAGTGTGATGTATGTATTTCTAACACTTTTAAGGTTGCATATTTCCTATTTTCTAGACGTTAATCAGGTTTCCTATCTTCAGACGTTAATCAGGTTTCACCCTTGCTCTTATAATTTAGAACAGGGGTCCCCAACCTTGGGGCCGTGGACCGGTACCGGTACCGGTGTGTGGCCTGTTAGGAACCAGGCTGCACAGCAGGAGGTGAGCGGCAAGAGAGCGAAGCTTCGTCCGCTGCTCCCCATCGCTTGAATTACTGCCTGAACCTTCCCCCTCTCGCCTGCCTGTGGAAAAAGTGTCTTCCACAAAACTGGTCCCTGGTGCCAAAAAGGTTGGGGACCGCTGATTTAGAATATCTCAACTTCCTTCTTTCTTCATATATAAGATATCTTACCTAATTCTAGGTGAACTTTAATGCTGCATTTATGAAAATAATAAACAGGTATCCTAGCTTCAAACTGAAGCATGTCTTATAGGTCTGAGATTTATGCCAGTAGTAAAAACAAGCCCCCCCCAACTTTTATATATTGTTAGCATTCTGTTTTGCTCAGCCATATAATTCTGTTATTTAGGAGGTAGCATAATTAAAAAGGTGGGACCATGATCTTCAGAGTTGTAATGGCTCTTGGAGTTGTTATAGTCAGGCCCATTCATTAAAAAAAAATTTTTTTTTAAATTTTTATTTATTTATTTGGCCGCGCCGTGCAGCATGTGGGAATCTTAGTTCCCTGACCAGGGTTCGAACCTATGTCCCCTGCAGTGGAAGCATGGAGTCCTTTTTTTTTAAAACATCTTTATTGGAGTATAATTCTTTACAATGCTGTGTTAGTTTCTGCTGTATAACAAAGTGGATCAGCTATACCTATACATATATCCCCATATCTCCTCCCTCTTGCGTCTCCCTCCCACCCTCCCTATCCCACCCCTCTAGGTGGTCACAAAGCACCAAGCTGATCTCCCTGTGCTATGCGACTGCTTCCCGCTAGCTATCTGTTTTACATTCAGTAGTGTATATATGTCCATGCCACTCTCTCACTTCGTCCCAGCTTACCCTTCCCCCTCCGTGTCCTCAAGTCCATTCTCTACGTCTGTGTCTTTATTCCTGTTCTGCCCCTAGGCTCTTCAGAACCATTTTTTTAAGCGTGGAGTCTTATCCACTGGACCACCAGGGAAGTCCCCCTTCATTTTTTTTAAACAAAGGAATTAATACTGAGAGGTGAAATGCCTTGCTGACTTCTCCAAGGTCACATGGCTTGTTGGCGGCTGAGTGAGTCTGGAACCCAGTTCTCCTGACTTCTGGCCCATTGACTTTTCCTTTATCTGCTTTCTCCACATGTTATCTCAAGATTAATAGGACTTGGCCAAGACTAGCTTTTTTCTTCTTATGACTCCATTTTCATTTGTTTCATTTTCAAATACTCAGCTTTTATTCAAGAATTTCCCTAAGTGAGCACCATTCGGTATAGGTGTGCAATGAATTACCTCAAGCACAAATTACCTGTCAAGCACAGTGAGCATTGACATTTCTCCCTTTGTGAGAGATTTTTCTTAAAAACAAACAGTTCTCTATTTTATAAAGGTTTTCTTGTTTCTCCCCTAAACTAGGTCTTACTCAATTGTTACTGTTATAAGAAAACCTCATTATACGATTATCTGCTACATGAGAAATCCATACTTAATAAAATCATAACTAATAAAAAAATAGACGAAAGTACTTGATTCTTCTTTGAAAAGAGGATTCTTCAGTTTATGAAAGGAAAACCCTGAACTCTGTGGGAGCATTTTGGCCCCTAGGAAGGAATACTGACAACTCTATCTTGCTAACTCTCAGTCTGGACTGACAGGGTTTTGGAATAGGATAGACTTAAAAATAATACATTATAATGTAAATAAAAGGGGTAGTGATTTAATTTATAAAAATGGAATTTATCTGCAACCTTCCAGAAACATTTAAAAATAGTCTCTCCTAAAAATTGAATTTGAATCCTCTGAAATTCAAGTATGGGAATTAGATGCAAATAGAGGCATGCTGAGAACAGTGAGTGACTGTTCTTAGACCTTGATGTGGCTCCCACTCTGTCCAAAGTCACCTTAAAATGCCTTGGAGAGGTTCATAGAATAGCACTTATTTGTATTTTCTGAAGTACTTAGAGTATATGTTGTGGAGAATTCTGAAACAAATATACTACAGGAAAATAGGCATTTTTATAAATATTTTAATTGTACTTGAAATTGCAGTCAATAACGTTATACCTATTTTAATTTATAAAACCTGGGAATGAAGTAGGGTACACGAGCAATGTTTTTTTTTGTTTTTGTTTGTGTTTTTTGAACACTGACTGTGGACGTGCATTCTTGCCTTCTTTGCCTGCAGATGAACAATGCTTTTATGCACTAGGTTGGGACTGTGTCTTCCCTCCTGGTATTCTGGTACCACTTTTTGTCATTGTCCTTGACGAAGCTGCTTTCAGTTGGTGATCCAGATGACTACATCGGGGGTTAAAGAAAGGGTGAGGAGCCTGCTTCAGGGACTGGCTTAGTTCACTTCTCCCATAATTTAGTTACCTTTGTTCCCCAATTAGCATTTTATATGTCCTGCTATATTTTCAGTACATGTTAACTATAGAATATTTTAACTGGCTTCCTTTTCTTAATACATATTGGGTTGGCCTTAATAAATATATAATTATATATATGTATATATAAACATAATTAATATATAATAGTCCTAGTCAGTAATAAGTAATATTTGACATTCCTTCTTGCCCCTAGCTTCTGTCCACATTAGTGTAAATTCTGATTGTGCCTGTGAAATGTAAATATGTGAAGGGGGATGTGGTGCTGGCTTTGCTGCAGGCTGAGGAGGACTTTAAAGGCAGCCCCTGAGGCTGCTCTTGGCCCAGAAGTCTCTGAGAGTATGTGAGGTTGGGGTTGTCTGGGCCTTCTTCACTTCCGTCTCTGCTCGAGGCATCTCTCCAGGCCAGCTTCTAGTGGTGGCCTTAGAACCTCCGCCAAGGCTTTGAAGAAACTTCTCCTAGTAGCCCAAGTAGATCCCAGGCTCCAGAGGCAGGTAAAGAGGACTGTGTGTGTGCCGGGGGTCAGAGTGGGGGTGAATAGTAACAATGGAAAACATGGGCCATTAATTTGAATGAGTGAGTGAACGAATGAAAGGGTTGCAATGGTCTCCTTCCCACAGAGATTGAAGGCACTATAGTTGTGTTTCACTGGGCTGGTCTAAATGTATTTGCATCTCACAGTTCTGCCTTTATGTCAAGTGGCAGACTAGGTGTCTATTTAACATCTCCAATAGCCCTGGGAATCTGGCCTAAATTTTTTTTTCTAATTAGACTGTCATACGTGAATCATAAGACATGAATCTCTATGTGGACTCACAAAGCACAATATTGTGTTTTTTGGATAACTTAAAGAATCTAACACAAAGTGTTCTGAATTTGAAATGTGTGACGATGGCCATCACAATAGTATGGGATTTTAAATTTCTTTATGTTAATGGGAAGCCTGTGCTACGAATTTCATACTCAGTCTTGTTTCTCATTGGAATTTGTTCTGCAGTGGAGTCCTTGAGGGAGATCAGGGAGAATGATTTTGCTGGAGACTGCTACTTGACAAGATGTTATTGATGGAACTAACAGGGCTAAAATGTTGAACTTACCAATTTGAATTTTCTTTGATTCTCAAGTTCCTAACATGTATTGGTAGTGCTCGTTTAGCAAAATAAATTAAGCACAGGGCAATATGGAGACAATGAAGTGATCTCTTTATGGTTCTTTTCTGGTATGAGCTGACACATAAAGAAAAAATAGCACAGGGCACAGTGGACTTACGACCAAGTATCTGTTGACTTGGAAAACGGAAACATTTTGTTAACTTACCACCTCTGAGCGTGTTCAGCTCAGGTTCACTTATTCGTGAGATCTGACCCTTATTGTGCAGGAAGAATGTTACACAACAAGACCACGAGGCCATGCAGAGAAGTGTCAGGACCATTTTTTGAGGAGAAATCGTTGCATATTTAATGTTGACTTCTAAGGCATTAATTTATCTTAGGCGCATCCAGTAGACTTCTGAGGTTGAAGAGTTTGAATTTGGGATGGGTAGAGGTTGTCATAATGATGAAAAGTCATGGTGTGAGACTTATGTAAATTGTGCTTGTTCCATCACCTGACTGCTTTCATTAACAGCTATGCAGGCACCTGAGCGAGCTCTGTGCTTATTTCTGACCATCCATTAGGTCACTCCCTGGAGGGACAGTCCATCTAAATGCTGGCTGGCTGGATCACTTGCTTCGTTCACTTGTGCGGGCACGCATGCATTCAACTTACCCGCTTGGTGGAGTTTCTTGTGCACTCAGTTTGTGTCAGGCATGATGCTAGTAGGCCCTGGGATCCATGATGGTTAAGACTGAGTTCTTGCCCCTGAGAAGCCCACAGTCCAGACGGATAAAGAGACTTCTAAACTCCAGGGTGATAAGTCTTCTTACAGTGCTACAGGGACCTTATCTGCTGTGAAGAATGGGGGAGGTCGGGGAAAACTTCACAGATTGGTGTGTTTTGGAGAGAGGTTTGTCAGGCAGACAGGAGAAGCAGGGGGAAATATATATGCGAAGGCAAGGAGGTCAGAAGGAATATGCTGTGTTTGGGAGTTTGATACGGCTGAACAGTATAGTATATATGTAGCTGGGCTTCAGGTACGTCAAATTTATCTGGCCCAGGCCAGTATTTTTCATCCTAACCCAGTTCTTTCTTCTGAATTTTCTGTTTCTCTTTGGGGCATCACCACCTACCTTGCCTCCAAAACTAGGAACTTTTAATCCATATTCCCCCTCTGCCCTTTATTCACAGGTGACTTCACCCTGCCTGTTCTTCTCTTGAATATTACTCCTCTTTCCTGGTCTCCTAACCCTTTCTCTTTCTCCAGTCTCTAACCTCTAGAGCTGCACTATCCAATATGGTAGCTGGTAACCATGTGTGGCTATTTGTATTAAAATGAATTAAAAGTAGATACAAAAAAGTCAATTCCCTGGTTGTACTAGCTGCATTTCAAGCAAGCACCCAGTAGCTAGTGGCTGCTGTATTGGACAGCCCAGGTCTACAGGCTTGATGGTCTGTTCTCTGCTCTCTGTCTGAGGGAACTTTCTTTCACGGGCCTTTGGATCAGGTCCCTCCCCATAACTTTCCAAATTCCTGGTGTGACTTTCAAGACTCCCAGCCTGGTGGCACTTATCTTGCCTTGTATTCAGCTACTCCCTTTTTTGCTCTCCCACTGTCACATTCTTGATTCTTTCACACCTTTTAACCTTAGTACATGCTGTTCTGTCTTTCTCCAGAGTACCTGCCATTTGCCGTCTGTGCATTCTCCTGCACACTTCAGACCTAGCTCCAGGCTCTCTTCGCTGGCTTTCTTCAGGTTAATCTCCTTCTCGTTGTACTCCAGTACTTGTAATCACACCGTCGTAGGCGCCTGTGAGAGAGCACAGATGGTGCTTATCGTGTGGTGCCATCGTCGTTTGTCTATCGCTCTCTGGCAGGCATACTGGCTAAGCTTTGGAGACAGATAGGCTTAATTTCAAAACTAACCATTTACTTGCCATGTGCCTTTGGGCAAGATATTTAACCTCTGACTCTTGGTTTCTTCTTCTGTACAATGAAGTTTATAATGGTCTTTCCCTCATGTTAAATGAAACCAAATGTGTAGAGCCCCCAGCACTGTACTTAACTAGACAGCTCTCAAGTCATAGCTGAGAGCTGTCATTCTAGACAGACATCTTTAGTGTCCATCAGCCTTGCTAAAACCATATCATCTACAAATAATGTTTTGATTCTCCTTTTCTAATTCTTATACTTTTTACTTATTTTTCTTATTGCTTTGGCTAGTCCTCCAGTACAATGTGAATAGAAGTGATACTGAATAGATGCAGCCCTTTCCTGTTCCTGTGCCTTCTCTTTGCTACAGTTCTTCTGTGTGTGTGCGTTTGTTTACATGTGCGCGCGCACGTGTGCCTTTTTGTTTTGATTGAGTTCCATCGTGCTCCTGCTCCCCCACACCCCCATCATTGCATTTGTTTTTCTCTCTTAGCTTGGAAATTAAATTCTGTCTAGTCCTTTAGTGGTTATCCTAGATATCCATTTTTAACAAAAACATTTAACAAAATCTAAAGTGATGACTTTATGTTTCTCTTGACTAATGGAAGGATTTAAAACATTTTAACTCCACATCCCCTTCCAACTTGTCCAGTATTTCTTTTCTGAATTTTTTAATTCTATAAATTAGGTACTGTGTTTCATAACGTCAATGCTGTTTAGATTCATCCGTGTATTTACTAACCGTTCTCTCTTGTGCTTCAAGCTTTCCAGCTGAGATAATTTCTTTTTGCCTGAAGTATATCCTTTAAAATTTCCTTTTCTGCAAGGGTTTTTTGGGTGGTATATGTTTTGTCTTTCTGAAAATGTCTAGTTCTTAGTTCTTAAAAACTAGTTCTGCTGGGTTTGGAATTCTTGGTTGGCAGTTTTTGTTGCTTAGCATGTTGAATATATCAGTTCTCTCTGGCTGCATTTATGATCTTTTCTGTACCTTTGAGGTTCTACAATTTTAATTTAATTTGTCTTGGTATGGTTCTCTCTTTCTTTTTAAAATCTTGCTTGAGTTCATTGGGCTTCCTTGATCTGTGATTTAATGTCTTTCAGCGTTCTGAAAAATTATCTTTAAATATTGCTTCTTCCCCGCTCTTAATGTTATCTCCTTCTGGAACTTCATGAGTTGTAAGTTAGACTTCACTATTTCTTCCAAGTCTATTAATCTTTCTTTTATATTTTCTCTCTTTGTCACCTCAGAGAGAAAGCTGACTTATCTACTTATATTCTAGGGTTTCTTCTTTAAATTTACTTTTTTGGTATCTTTAGATTCTTTTATTATATTTTATAACATAATAAAGTGATGCAATTATACTTCATTCAGTTTTTTTAATTTTTCAGTGAGAGAGTCATTAAGATTCCTGGTCTGCCTTGCTCCTGAAAACACAAGTCTGTTCTGTCATACTGTGTGTTTGTGCCCGAGCCCAGCACATTCCTTGACTCATTCCTTGCAGACGTGTTTATTGTGCACCTGTTATGCATCAGTGGTAGGGATGTAGGAGTGAACAAGACAGAGTCCTTGTTCTTCAGGAGCTTGCGTTCTTGTGACTGGAGACAGTAAATAAGTACACAATTTGGCATGTGGGGCTGAGTGTTATTAACGAAATAATGCAGAGTTAGGGGCTGACATGTCAGAGGAATGGGGAGGGGTTAGGGAAGGCTTTCTTAAGAAGAAGGTGATGTATGAGCAGATATCTGATGATGTGAGGCAGCAAAGCCTACAGATCCTGGAGGAAGGGTGTTCCTGGTAGAGGGGAAGCAGGGGCGAAGGTAGGCCCAAGCCTGGTGCATTTGGAGACCCAGAGGAAGGTCACTGTGGCTGGCACTGGAAGGAGCCGAGACCGGAGCTGGAAGCTGAGGCCAGATCACATGGGACCTTGCAGCGGGGGAGTGTAGATAAGTGGGACAGGCAGCTGTTGACACATTTTCAGTTTGGTGGCTTGAACTAAAGAAGCTGAGGCAGAGGTGGTGTGAGGTGGCCATGTTCTGCCTCTGTTCCAGGGTGGAGCTTTCTGTGCCCTCGTGGGCGTGGGTGTCGTTTTCAGTCTGTCTCCAGGCTCTCAGAGGAGCTCCTGATTCTCCCCTTGGTTGGAGCACCTCATACTCACTCTCAGTGGGCTGCAGGCAGCCGGCCTCTCTCTCCCTCTTCCAGACTGCTCTTCCGCCTGCCCCCTCCTCCCTCCCACCTGTCAGCCTAATCAGGTGGGACCTTGTCTTATCTTTCCTGCTAGACTGTGGTTCCTGGACTGCAGGACCACGTCTTATTATTGACTTATTTCACTCCCTTCCCCAGCTCTTAGCAAGGTTTCTGGCACTCAGAAAGTAAATGTTTTTAGAATCTTGGGGCAAATATACATAATATGATCAAAAAATCCTTTTTTTTTTGCGGTATGCGGGCCTCTCACCGTTGCGGAGCACAGGCTCTGGATGCACAGGCTCAGCGGCCATGGCTCACGGGCCCAGCCGCTCTGCGGCATGTGGGATCTTCCCGGACCGGGGCACGAACCCGTGTCCCCTGCATCAGCAGGCGGACTCTCAACCGCTGTGCCACCAGGGAAGCCCAACATCTTTGTTTTGACAATACCATTTTACTGAGCTTATCAGAATAAATTACATATTTTATTGAAAATGTTAAAAAATTTGGGGCACAGTCTATTCCTTGAGCCAACTAAACTGACAAATGTTTTGTTAAGGATGGACTCTCTTTGCCTCTGTGTGTGTGCGCACACGCTTGTGCATGTTTGTGCAAGATCTCTGAGGTATGCCTATGTAGTAATTAAGCATTTTATCATAAACAGAAGTTCCATTAATTTTTCTCCTTTGTAAACTGGTAACTGGAAGTGTTTATTAGGCAGGTAGCATCATTAAAAAAATCTGTATATAGGGCTTCCCTGGTGGTGCAGTGGTTAAGAATCCGCCTGCCAATGCAGGAAATACGGGTTCGATCCCTGGTCCAGGAAGATCCCACATGCCGTGGAGCAGCTAAGCCCGTGCACCGCAACTACTGAGCCTGCGCTCTAGAGCCTGCAAGCCACAACTATGGAGCCCAGGTGTCACAGCTACTGAAGCGTGCATGCCTAGAACTCGTGCTCCGCAACAAGAGAAGTCACCGCAATGAGAAGCCTGCGCGCCGCAAGAGTAGCCCCTGCTCATCGCAACTAGAGAAAGCCTGCGCGCAGCAACGAAGACCCAAGACAGCCGAAAAAATAAATAAATTTTAGAAGTATATATATATATACGGCGGGCTTCCCTGGTGGTGCAGTGGTTGAGAGTCCGCCTGCCGATGCAGGGGATATGGGTTCGTGCCCCAGTCCGGGAAGATCCCACGTGCCGCGGAGTGGCTGGGCCCGTGAGCCATGGCTGCTGAGCCTGCGCGTCTGGAGCCTGTGCTCCGCAACGGGAGAAGCCACAACAGTGAGAGGCCTGCGTACCGCAAAAAAAAAAAAAAAAGTATATATATATATATATATATATATATATATATATATATATATATATATATATATGGCTTAACGCTGCAGATTTTTGTTTTGCGTCCCTGGAGTTTTCAGTGGCACAAGTGAGGGATGAGCGTGTATGTCCTGCTTGCTCAAGTGACATCTGCCCTTGAGGTGGGGCATGGCCAGCGAGACCCAGGGACCAGGAGGAGTTGTACTAGGGACAGGCAGGTAGAGAGGGACATTTGCTGAGTGCCTCATGTATGCAGGCACTCACATATAACGTGTCATTTAAATTTCCCATTACTTCCTCCTGAAGTAGGTCAGCCATGTTTATCCTCATTTTACAGGTGAGAAGAATGAGGCTTAGAAGTTAAAACTTGCACCTATCATAGCTACCACTGCTAGTTCAAGCCCTGCTCTCTCCTCCCCATTTAAGGGAAACTTTATTTAGCTCACTAGCTTTAGATTGTTGCTTGATAAGTGGGTTCCCTGTTCCTTTTTCCAAATTACTGGATAGTCCTTCATGTTATGGGAACTTTTTAAAAAATAAAATCACATTCAAGTTAGAACTCAGTTGTCAGTTTGTCACTCGAGGTCCACACTGGCACTGTGTCCTTCCTTCCCTGGAATAGAATGCTTTGGCTCCAGCTTGTACGTTTGAATGAAATGGAATAGTGTCTTGAGAAAGTGGCCCCATAGTTGAGTGCGTAGATACTTACAAAATACTTAAAAACCAAACCCTTTTGTGGTTTGCATGACCTTTTTTTTTTTTTTTTTTAACTTCAAAGGCACATATTTACAGCACTGCTTGAGAAGTATTTGAGTAGTTTGTTTCCTGACAGAGCTCTGATGGGTGTGAAGTCTAGTCAGTGGTTTCCTAGCCTTCCCGTGGTGGGCATTTTTCAGGATGTGCTGCTTTTTTTTTTTTTTTTTTTTTTTTAGTTTATTTGGCTGTGTCGCATCTTAGTTGCAGCACGTGGGCTCTTAGTTGCAGCATGCAGGGTTCTCTCTAGCTGTGGTGCACAGGCTTCAGAGCGTGTGGCTCAGTAGTTGCGGCATGTGGGATCTTAGTTACCCGACCAGGGATTGAACCCACGTCCCCTGCATTGGAAGGCGGATTCTTAACCACTGGACCACTAGGGAAGTCCCCCAGGATGTGCTGCTTTTTATTGCTGTTAGGTGGACAGAGCAGAAGTCACTCTTCTTGCAGCATAATGAACCACTGAGGCTGGCGACCAGATGGTGTGACCATCGGCACCCTGCCCTTTGTAAATTATCTCTCCTCTTTCCTTAAAAGCCACTTCCCAGGGCTTGCCCTCAGGATCTGTGTGACCCTCTATTGCACTGGTTTATCCCACCTTCTCTTTGCCATGCAAGTTCCTCTACTGGAATGCCCTTACCTACTTCTCCAGCTGATGAATTCCCACTGAAATGTCAGCCCCATGTACCCTTTCAGGACCCTCCTGTTCCCATAGTGTGTTCTTTCCTAGGCCATGGTGCTGTGTTGGAGGAGGTTGTTCAAACGTCCGTCAAGCCTGTGGGAAGGGGAATGCCTCAGTGATGGCGCCTGGCTTGTTTGACTGAAGCTGGCCCATAGTCACCATCACTCCGGAGGCCCCCCACAGTGGCACTGGGCCAGGCCCCAGACAGATTCCATTTGATCTGCACTACCTCTAAGGCAGATTGGATTCCATTTTACAGATGAGCAGTGTCAATCACAGACCTCTTGAGTTTTTTGCCTGAGGTGATTAGGCCATCAAGGGATCACCCCAGCATGTCTTGTGAAGCATCATAGATGCAGATTTCAGAGGCTAGATTTCAGTTCTAGCTGTATACATCCAAGTGTGCCGTGTCCTTTGGTATTGTTCTCTCTTGCCGTGTCTAGTTTTCAGGGCGGGTAAATTTCACCCCTTCAGCCGGGGTACAGCCCCCTTAGAGTGCTCAGTGCTCAGTCAGACTTTGAGAGAGGGAAGAGCCTCGGAAAGTGCTGGTGCTCTGCACAGGAAAAGATGCCGAGGAACTGCCCACAGAGGCCCTTTGTGTGACAGGAAGTCCTGCTTCTAGAAGGGGCCGCCTCAAAGTGGAGGGGTTGAAAGAAGCTGAAGTGGTTGACCTGGGGCCACTCTGACTCATGCGTGTTGTTAATAATGTCCTTTGTCGAATCTTGGGAACCTGCTTTAACAGAGCTTGGAGGGCGGCCCCATAACTGCCTGCTCTCAGTGGTCAGTGTTTCTCTTCCCCTCTTTCCCTATCACATCTGCCCTTGCTGAATACCCCCATTTTCTTGCCTGAACAAAGGACAACCTCCTGACCCATTCTATATTTTTTCCTTCTACTTTTGCCAGAAGAATCTTTCTGTCTTGTCTGACTTTTCTTTTTTAGTGTTTGTTTTTTTTTTTTTAATTTATTTATTTATGGCTGTGTTGGGTCCTCGTTTCTGTGCGAGGGCCCTCCCTAGTCGCGGCAAGCGGGGGCCACTCCCCATCGCGGTGCGCGGGCCTCTCACCATCGCGGCCTCTCCCATTGCGGAGTACAGGCTCCGGACGCGCAGGCTCAGCGGCCACGGCTCACGGGCCCAGCTGCTCCGCAGCGCGTGGAATCCTCCCAGACCAGGGCTCGAACCTGTGTCCCCTGCATTGGCAGGCAGACTCCCAACCACTGCGCCACCAGGGAAGCCCCTTTTAGTGTTTAAGTATGTCTCTTGAGTTGGAAAAGTTGCAGCTCAAGGAAGAAGTAACCCACTGGGCAAGAGCTTCTCACTGAGACAAGGAATCTTTGGGAAGTGTTTGATAAAGCTTAATAGCTGTCTCTGGCGGTGCTCCTCAAAGATTGGCACAGGGGAGGTGGAGCAGCACAGAGAATTTCAAGGAATAAAGATGAAATGAGGGTGCCCGAATCGACAGCCCAGTTCCCTGCAACTTTCATGCACATCTCTTGTATCTGTGACATCTCTCTCTTGTTAGATGCTGTGTTAGGATGTAAGGACACCCTGAAGTGAATGGGGGAGGTAGTGGTGGTGATGAGCCAGTGCGTCCCCAGGTGCTTGCTTCCCAACCCTGACCGCCAGCTGGACATGAGAGACGAGCAGCGAATTTCCAGGAGGGTGTGTGTGTGTGTATGCGTGATGCCACTTGTGTGAAGGCATTCTAAGATTATGTTAGAATAATACTGCTTCAGCCTTGGCAGGCAGCTTTGCATGCTGTGGTGTAACTGGGGCTCCTTGCTGGGTTGACATGGTAGCCAATCAATGAGTACTTGTTCTTTGGAGCTGTAAAATGAGTCTTTGTTGAATATGACTGCCTGGGCATCATCATAGAATGCTTACATTTTGGGGACAGAAGAAGCCACATCTGTTGAATGTGTTTAATCGTGGCTGGCAGATACTTCCTTGAGATTCTGATGACCACAGTCATAACCCTTTTCCATTTGGAATGATAGAAAATCAGAGCTGCAAAGACCCTTATCATTTAGCCCACCCCCACATTGTGGAGATGGGAAAACTGAGTGTCAGGAGAGGGAGTGGGACAGATTTGTGAATGACTCCAGCCCCTTCCCCATTCATGTGAAGAAACCTGGGGTGAGTTACTTGGTGGCTCGGCCTTTGTTCAACTACACGTGAAATGGGGCCTATTACAAACTTGCTGTGAGCGTGAGGGGCCTTGTGGAGAATGGCCTGGAGGGTGGTGGGCACACAGCGCATTACTGCTGTCACCAAGTCAGAAGCCAGGAGGGACCAGTGACGTGTGCTCAGTCTGGCAGCGGTGTCCCCTGCGCTGACAAGTCCTAGGGCTTTGTTATCTTCCTCTGTTCTTCACTTCTAGACTCAGGCAAACTTTGGGCACTCACCCTGGATTATATTAGCTATGTTACATTGTACTCACATTCAATTTAAACATTTTTTTTACATTGTAAAACTAATTGAAAGGAGTTTCATAGTTTTGCTTTTGAAACTGTTTGGCAGCAAGAAATTAATTCCTCCTCCTCTCATTCACTCCCGCGTTTGTTCAGCAGGAACAGCATGTGTGAAGGCGCAGAAGCTAGAGGAGCGTGGTGCTTGTGTGGAGCTGACTGCAGGTTGTTAACTGGCGGAGGGAGTACAGGGTGACTGGGGACATGGTGTGAATGCTAAGCCTGGAGGGGGCGGTGGTTAGAGCTGGGAGGCCCTGCTGGCCACAGTAAGAAGTCTTGGAGGGGTTTCAAGTAGAAGCATAACTTGATCTTCTAAAAGACACACCACCAACCACCATGATGGTAGCATCATGGAGATAGACAGGAAGGGGGACCAGACTGTTGACTGTGGGATCAGTTAGGCCATTGGCGAACTAGGCAAAAAATAGTGGTGGCCTTATTAAAGGTAGCCATTGTTGTGGGAACTGGCAAAGTAAGATTCAGGAGATACTGAAGAACTAGTGTTGTCAGGTCTTGGAAACTGATTAAATGTAGTGGGGTTGGTAGGGGTTGGGTGTGAGAAGAAAAGGAGTTTCTGGATTGAGCAGCTGGGTGAATGGTGGGACCATTTCCTGATGGAGGAAACCCAAGAATGGGAGTGGGCTCAGGGAAGGTAGGAAATGGTTTGCAGGGACTGTGTGATGGCTGAGTGGAGGCATCCAGTAGGCAGTCAGATGTGTGGGTCTGGAGTTTGGCGCCAGAGATGCGTATCCAGGGTTATGAGGTTAAAGGTAGTTTGCTGTGTGGGAACAGAGGATCTTGCTTAGGTAGAGTGTGCAGCTAGAGAGCAGGGCCTGGGACAGAATCCTGAGGACAGAGGAGGAGAAAAATCAGGAGATGTAGTGTTGTGGATGCCAGGGGTGTGATTGTAGGAGGAGAGAGTGCAGGAGGGGCAGTGAGAAGACCTGAAAGAGCTGAGTGGTTTAACACTAGGGTGGCACCTGACACCAGGAAGGTCTTGGGCTTTCTAGTCTGATCAGTTTTATTAGAAAGATGGGAGAGCAGGACTTCCCTGGTGGTCCAGTGGTTAAGAATCCACCTTCCAATGCAGGAGATGCGGGTTCGATCCCTGGTGGGGGAGCTAAGATCCCACATGCTGTGGGGCAACTAAGCCCGCGTGGTGCAACTACTGAGCCTGCAAGCTCTGGAGCCCCTGCGACACAACTAGAGAGAAGCCCGTGCGCCGCAATGAAAGATCCTGCATGCCGCAACGAAGATCCTGTGTGCCGTAGTTAAGACCCGAGGCAGCCAAATAAATAAATTAATCAATTTTAAAATAAAAGAAAGAAAGATGGGAGAGGAAGCAGTAGGCTGAGAAATGAACGGGTGGGGTGAGAACTGGAGAACTTGAGAGTGGATAGCTCTTGTAAGAAAGTTGGCTATGAAGGGAAGAGGGGTGAGCGACCGCTAGAGAGGGTCTGGGAGTCAAGGCTGAAGACGGAGAAAGGGACTGATGGCTGGAGGGGGGGTCCTGTGGCAGTGGGAAGAGGCAGATGAGGGGTCAGCCTTAGACGGGAGTGTGTATGGAGAGGCCGGCCTGTGGGTGGCAAGAAACAGAGGAGCTTCTGACTGCCCACTTGCCCATGTTCTGTGAAGGGCAGGGAGGTACCAGAGCGAAGGTCTGCAAGAGCTGTTGCGGAGGGCTTGGGAGAGCTGCTGGGAGACCGAAGGCAGACAGCTTGTAACTGCGCAGGAGGCTGAGGGCCATGTGATAGGTAGAGGGCAGAGTTTTCACCAGGCAGGTGTGAAGGAAGAATTCGACTCAAGGAGTTGACGTTGTTAGTTCCAGTGGTGCCCTGAGCGTTGAAGAGGATTGAAGACAGGTGGCACCAGCCAGTCCAGGACAAAGGAGAGAGAGGAGATGTGGTGACAACTCAGTATTACTTCTCTTGAGCTTTTGGAGAATTTTTTCCCTTACTGTGAATATTAGTCCAAAGGAAGAAACAGGATATTTATAGTTACAGAAGGAGGTTCTATGATTACAGATAGGAATCAATTGAAAGTAGACACTGGGGAGGTCTAAGAAATTGTCCAGGTGTCTGAATGATGAACCTTTATAGTACGTGTCCACACACTATAAAGTGGTCCAGCACATCGGCATCTACAAAACAAGTAAAACTGTTAAACAAGCTCCTCGGAACCTGACCCTGCTTCTCCCACTGCCCAGCACAGACCACAACCTGCCAGCCTCTCCTTGAACTTCACGGTTACCACTTACTGAGGATTCCTTCCTAGTATTCAGAGCTTGGATTTTAGTGAGTTTTTCTTTGTGTAAAGTCATGACCCATCCCCTTGAAACATTAATCCAGCTTTGTTACATGAAGGAAGAATACTAGTTCCCTTTTCCTAATTCAAATATATGCATCTTAAAGTGTACACACTGAAGTCATTTTACAGAAATAAGGGGCACTCAACTCCATCCCCAGAGTCTCCTCCAGACCTTGTCACCCCCGACTTGGTTATTTGTTGGTTCAGACATTCAGCCACTTAGCAAATATTTGAGCTTCTACCTCATGCTAAGCACTGGGGTTACAAAGATGAAAATACATAATCCTTGCCTTTAACACTTGTGTGTAATGAAGGTCTATGTGCTATTTTATTCTGTTTTTTTGCTTATGCCCAATTTTGGATATAAAATGGTTCCCCACTTGTCTTTTATAATGACTGCATAGTGTCCACTCTGTCAATTCACCAATGATTTCTCAGTTTGTGAGCATTTGACTTGTCTCCAGTCTTTGGTGTTATAAATATTACTGGGATGAACATTTTGTTCAAGCTATTTTTTCTTTGAATTTATTTGCTTGGGGCTTATTCCCCAGAGTGGGACTGCAGGGTCAGAGGCTGGTAACTGTTATCTGCCTTGTTCTGTGTTTCCAGATTTTTCCATGAAGTCTATTGGCAATGTTCGAGTTCATTCCTATTTTTCCTGTAGCCCCACTGGCATTGTCATTTTAATTTTTCTCATCTTTACAAGTTATTTCCATTTTTAAAGGAAGCTGTGCTTTTTTCCCCACACGTTAATTTGTTGTGTTAGATTTGGCTAGGTTAAGCTGCAGTAACAAGCCAACCCAAAATTTCAGAGGCTTACGTAACAAAATGTCTCTTTTGCTTGCTCTGCATGTCCCTTGTGGGGCATTGGGGTACAAGTCCACACAGTCACTCTGTGGCCAGGCTGACTCAGGAGAGCCGCAGTGTGATCCTCCTCAGTGGATGACAGGCAGGCAGGAGAAGGCTGGGGACTTTGCACGGGCTTTTCACTAGTTATGTGGCCTGGCTTAGAGAGAACTTCTGTGAGCGTCCCTGTCTGTGCCCCAGCTGTCTTCTCTCCTGTATATTCATCTTTGACAACTTCTTTATGCAGTGGAAATGGATCTTCAGTTTCATTTCAGTCTTTAGTATATTTTAGGTAGAAAGATTATCAGTTGTGTCAAATCCATTTTTCTTTGCTTTCTGCATTACACTTTATTGTGCAGACATTTAAATAATATAAGCTTGGGGCAATCGATCTTTTTCTCTGATATCTTTTGTTTCTTTAATATTACAAATTTATCATTTTCTAAAAGCCAGAGAATAAGCTATTTTCTTTGAGTCGCTTAAAGTAGATTTTTATTTGGCTCCATATGACACTTCAAACTCATCCAAGTATATAACATCAAGTGGTTTTAATCTAAGTTAACTTTGGTCCTTGGTCATACTTTTTTGTTCTGTAACAGTAAAAACAAAAAACAAAACAAAACACAAAAAAACAAGCAGAACAGTACAACACCCCTTCCTGATAAAAACATTCAGTGAAACAGGGATAGATGGGAACTTCCTCAGCCTGATAAAAGGCATGAATGAAAATTCAGAGGGTTAAAAAAAAACCTCACAGCGTTGCAAAGTAAAACACTGAAATGACAATGATGTCTACTCTCACCACTTCTATTCACTGCACTGGAGGCTTGCAAGGGCAGTTAGGCCAGAAAAAGAAATAAAAGGCGTACAGATTGGGAAAGAAAAAGTAAAACCATCTCTGTTCACAGATGACATGATCTTATGTATAGGACATCCTAAGGAATCCACTTAAAACCTATTAGAACTAATATACAGGTTTAGCAAGGTTGTAAGATATAAGATCAATGTACAAAAATAATAGTATTTCTATGAACTGACAATGAATAATCCAAAAATGAAATTAAGAAAACAGTTTCATTTATAATAACATCAAAAAGAATAAAATGTTTAAGAATAAATTTAACAAAAGAAGTACACAACTTCTGTACTGAAAACTATAAAACATTTTTGAAAGAAATTAACGGTGACCTAAATAGAAAGATATCCCACATCCATGGATTAAAAACATTGTTAATATGGCACTACTCCCCAAATTGATCTACAAATTGAGTGCAACCCCTATCAAAATCCCAGCTTCCTTTTTTTTTTTTTGGTAGAAATCGACAGGTTGATTCTAAAGTTCACATGGAAATTAAAATGCAAAGTACCCAAAATTGAACAATTTTGAAATAGTAGAACAAAATTGGAGTACTCACACTTCCCAATTTCAAAAAGTCCTACAAATCTACAGTATTCAAGACAGTGTAGGGGAGTTCCCTGGTGGCCTAATGGTTAGGACTCTGGGCTTTCACTGCCATGGCCGGGTTCAGTCCCTGGTTGGGGAACTAAGATCCCATAAGCTGTGCGGTGTGGCCAAAAAAAAAAGACACTGTGGTATTGGCATATAGGATAGACATATAGATCAATGGGAGAGAATTTAGAGAACAGAACTAAACCCTTAAATTTATGATCACTTGATTTTGGACAAGGATGCCAAGCCAATTCAGTGGGGGAAAGAATAGTCTTTTCAACAAATAGTGCTGGGACAACTTGGTATTTACAGGTAAAAGAATAAATTTGGACCTCTACTTCACACCACATACAAAACTGATACAATAAATCAGAGACCTAAATGTAAAGAGCTAAATTTATAAAATTCCTAGAAGAAAACAGGCATAAATCTGTCACCTTGGATTAGGCAATAGTTTCTTAGATATGATACCAAAACACAAACAACAAAAGAAAAAAACAGATAAATTGGACTTTATAAAAATTAAAACATTTGTACTTCAAAGCATGCTATCAAGAAAGTGAAAAGAAAGCTTGCAGAATGGGAGAAAATATTTTCAAATCATATCTCTGACAAAGGACTCATACCTAGAATATATAAAGAATTCATTTAACACTCACCAATAAAAAGACAAATAACGCAATTTAAAAATGGATGAAGAAAAAAAAAAATGGATGAAGGATCTGAATAGGCATTTCTCCAAAGATGATGTACAAATAGTCAATAAGTACATGAAACGATGCTCAACAGCATTAGTCATTAGGGAAATGCAAATCGAAACCACAATGAGATGTGACTTCACACCCCCTGTGATAGTTATAGTAAAAAAGACAGACAAAGCAAGTGTTGGTGAGTATTTGGAGAAATTGGAACCCTCACACACTGCTGGTGGGGATGTAAAACTGCTTGGAAAACAGTCTCGCTGACTGTTGGAAACAAGTAACTTTGGAAAACAGCTCCTCAAAAGGTTAAACATAGAGTTACCATGTGACCTGGCAATTCTACACCTAGGTACCTGAAAGAAATGAAAACGTATATCCACACAAAGACTTGTACGCAAATTCTCATAGCATTATTCATAATAGCCAAAAAGTAGAAACAACCCAAATGTCCATCAACTTGGTAATGTATAAACAAATTGTGGTTTATTTATACAATGGAATATTACTTAGCAATAAAAGGGAATGAACTACTGATAAGTGCTATAACATGGATGAACCTCGACAACATCGGGCCAGGTGAAGAGGCTAGTTGCAAAAGATCACATATGATCACAAAAGATCACATCGTATGATTCCATTTATATGAAATGTCCAGAATAGGCAGATCCATAGAGACAGAAGTAGATTAGTGGTTGCCAGGCACTGGAGGAGAGGGGAATGGGGGTACAGAGTTTTTTTGGGGGGGTGATGAAATGTTCTAGAATTGACTGTGGTCATGATACACAACTCTAAACACACTAAAAATCATTGTGTACGTGTCAAATGGCTGAATTGTGTATGAATTATATTTCAATAAAGGTGTTGAAAAAATAGCAAAAGTTTCAGGTACTTAAACCATTACCCCTCCCACAACTTCTCCTGGCAAGTAATATCATTCCTTTGTCTTTTCTTGAGATGTGTCCAGGTCTTTTTCACTTGTAGAAACAAAATTTTATTTTTTCTTGAACCTCCTGAACTGTGATTTCCCGGGTTAAACACAAAACCCCACAGTAAGGGAGGAGGAGGAGGAGGGAGGTGTGGCTGCCAGCTTGAAGGGGAGGGACTGGGACTGGCGGGTCTCCATCTCCAGGCCATGTTAGTTTCCCTGTCCTTAGTGCAGGGCTCCATTCTGGTGACACCACTTCCTACTGAACTCATTGACCACGGTGACTCAGCTTCTAAGTCTGTGAAAGGACAAGCAGGTATTAAAGAGAGTGTTAACAGTCCCTGGAGCACCACAGGCTCTCTGCTGTACCTTCATTCTCGCCAACTGTAGGGGCTTAGTCAGCAGTAGACACGTAGTGACCCTCTGCCGTGTGCAGATTCTGAGATTCAGAGGGGAAGACGACATGGGTTGCCTTGAGCAGATCACAATCTAATTATTACTTCGCAATGCATTTCTTTCCTTTTGATGCATAGAATATAAAAATCTGTATTTGGAGTAAAATGCTGTCTTAATTGCTGAGTAGTTAAGAAGGAATTTGAGGTTTTAAGCCAGCATTATTTCTTTCCATTTAGTTTTAGTTTTTGTTCTTTAATGGCTATGTAATAATAGTAATAGATAACATTTGTTAGGCTGATCACAGTCATCATCCTGCTCGAGCCTCACCACCCTCTGAGGAGCTTCCCTGCAACAGGCTGCACTAATGCAGCGGGCCAGGGGGAAAAATTCCAACTTTATAAATCTACTAATTGGGTCTGGTGCTAGGTGGAGCATTCCCAAATTCAACAGTTTATCAAAGGCCTGGTATATGCAGATCCCACATTTAAAATGCAAGCTCTTCTTCCAATCCAAGAACACGGACGTAGACGTAGAGAACGGACATGTGGACCCAGGGGGGGAGGGGGAGGGTGGGACCAACTGGGAGATTAGGTTTGACATAAATACACTACCATGTGTAAAATAGATAGCTAGTGGGAACCTGCTGTATAGCACAGGGAGCTCAGCTCCGTGCTCTGTGACGACCTAGATGGGTAGGATGGGGGTGGGGTGGGAGGGAGGTCCAAGAGGGAGGGGATATAGGCATACATATAGCTGATTCACTTCATTGTACAGCAGAAACTAACACAACATTGTAAAGCAGTTTTACTCCAATTAAAAAAAAAAAAGTAAGCTCTGTGAAGTCAAAGACTTTATCTTGCTCATGTGATCTCCCCTACCTGAACATAGTAGGTGTACAAGATATGTTAATTGGTAAATAAGCGAATGACCAGAGGGGACTGGCCTCAGTGCAGTGATACTGTTTGTGCAGCAATTTCTAACAGTCCTTCCATCGTCTGAGAGCTAGTCAGGGCAGGGAATGTGTCTCTTTTAGTAGGTGAGGAAACTGAGGCTGGCTGGGAAATGGCTTATGCAGGTAAAAGCCAGAGTGAGCACTAGAGTCCAGGTCTCCTGGCTCTATGGTCTCACTGTACATTCCAGTCCCACCCCAATCTAAAAACATGGGTATATTTCTCACAACAATATTGCCCTGTGGGGATGTGTCCCATTCCCACTCTGGGGTTGGCTCCTCATAGGGGCTGTGGGGAGGGGAGTAGATTTGAAAATGTGTCATTTTTAAAGTAACTTTCTCTATTTTTAAACCTATGGAGCATCAACTCAGTATTTAGCTTAGGGAAATCTTCAGCCTGAGTCTCCACGTTCCCAGGGTGCTTGCCAACCAGAGGTCTAAAAAAGTATCACTGCAAAGAAGTCCAAGGCTCGGACCTGTCAGCTGACATGTTTCCATTACATAAGAAAAATGAGTTTTGGGGACACATCTAAATTCTGTTTGCTCCAGATCCTCAGTAAATCATGTGGGTGAACCAGCAGCTGATAGGCTGGACTGAGGCCAGGTGACTTGGAGTCTCATCCTACCTTTGCTGCCGATTCTCTGTAACCTGAGACAGTTATTACCCAGAACATGAAAAGCCATCAGAAAATGACCAGGGAGCTGGCCATCACTTGTTTTCTTTCAGCTATTAGGATGTAAAAGACACGAGGGGCAAAACATAGTCATTTTAAGGGTGACTACATGACTGCAAATCTAGTATTTTTTAATACTGATTTCTTGCACAGAAAATCTGTCACCTTCTCTAACCTTCAAGATCCAACTCAGCACCTCTTCTCTCCCCTTCTCTTCCCTTCACCTTGTGGTCCTGTCTCATTTCTTGAGCACCTGTTTTGGATTATACATAGATAAAGACGGCAGAGTCCTTCCCCTGTGGAATTAACAAGTAAAGTAGGAGACAGACCTTTGTGAGCCTGTGCAGATGGCGCGTGGCAGGAGGAAATGGCAGAGCCTAAAGGACCCCGGGAAATTGCCAAGTGGCCTGTTTGGGGCCATGCATGTTTGTACACCCTCTTCTTGGGGTGGTCCTTGACACACAGTACATACTCAGTGAGCCCTTCTGAAAGAAAGAACTTCCCTAACTGCTTCTGAAGCCAGCTGTGTGATAGAACAGTTTTAAGATTTGAGTGCATTTCCTGTAAGATAATCGGAAAGGAAAGGTCAAGCCTTTTGACACCTCCTTGCATATCCCAAAGGTAGAGGCTTCTTTAAGCTTTTTCTGCATCTGGGGCTTTACTTGCTTCTTCAGACACATCTTTCTCTGGATCTACAGAACCCTCTTAATTTTCATTCCCAGGCCTTAGGAATTCACAGCTGAGTATTCACTATTCATATCTTCTGCTGCTTCGTGAGTCCAGAAAACAATTTAGAAACTAAAGTCCTTGTGCCGATCCAGAGTGAGTGATTTCAAAAGATCTTCTCTAAACTTACCTGAAGTGACTGGTGTGCTTCAGAAACATTTTACATTCTGCTCAGTTTCAATGGCATTGGTTTTTAGGACTGTCAGCTTGAATCTAGCATTCAGCAAGATGATTTTATTTTACTCTGTGCATGTATGGGTAGGGGTAGTGAGGAAACGAGCTTGGGAATAGTCTGCTGCACAGAATAGGCAAGACTTCTTACCTCCTGGTCTTGTTCTGAAGTTACTGAGTGGAAGACTGAGCCTTCTGGAGATGGGGGTCCAGGACTGCTCGGTGGGGAGGAGAAGCTGCTCTGGTTCATGTCTGTGCAGCTGGCCCTCCAACAGTGTGGGACCCACAGGGGTACTGGACTTTTCCTGCTTCTTGGAACTACGTGGCTTCAGCGGAAAGGGCTCGGGGCCCACATCCCCGCTCCTTATCCGCATTGGGCCTTGAGAAAGTCTGGGTCAGGGAGAGCTGAGCTCAGGGATACACAGGGCACGATTGCTGCTGGGCACATGTTTGTTGAATGCTTGCACCCGGAAACCTAGTCAGGGAGTTGGGGTAGACATTGTGGTATGACAGAAGTTGAAAGAATGAGGCCATTTTGTTTCATCCTTGGTATTCTTTCAAAACTTGTGTATCATTGTTTCTACTGCTGTCTGTGTGGTCTCAGCCACCATCATCCCTCCCTGGGAAATACTAAGGTAGCTGTTTCGCTGTTTCTCAGACATGCCAGACAGGCCTTCCGTGCCATCATATGTGATCTTCCTTTTGCTGGGGGCCTTCTCCCTAGAGGTCCTCACGGCTCCTCCTTCGCATTTTGTCTCAGATGTCTCCTTTTCAGTGAGACCTGCTCTAGCCACCCTACTTAAAAGTACAGTCTCCTTTCCACGTCCATCCTCATCCTTCTTCCTTGCTTTATTTCTCTGCGTAGCTGCTACTGTGTGATTTATTTTCTTTGTCAGTCATCTGTGCTAGAGCATAAACTCCGTGACGGTGGAGAGATTTTTGTCTGCTCCATACCCTGTTAGATTCCCTAGCACATCATGTGACTATGGGTGTGGAAAGAATGGAAAATAAAAGCAGTAGGGTGGATAGATTACCAATGCATTCCCAATGGATATATTTAAAAATAAACCTCCTTTTGGTTGCTGCTTTGATTTATTAAAAAAAATCATCTTTCTTCATTTGTTTTGAAACAAAATGCATAATACACATTTTCACTTAAAACTTTGAGCCAATGCCAGCCCCATCTGTCCTTTGCCTGCATTCCCAGGCTCCCCTTAGCATGTTAGAGTCTATGCAGAACTTAAAGATCACCTACTTTATGAACAGGGAAATCGAAGCCCCAAAGAGTCTTGTGCTGAGACCAAGGTCATTCTGTTCCATCTCACTAAATTTGCCCCAGAGCCAGGGAAGGGAACCAACATTTATTGTTTGCCACATAAGAGACAGGCACTTCCTTGCATTATCTAAGCTAATCCTTGTTAAGTCTGCAGGGTGTTCATGGTCATCCCCCTTTGTTTTATGAGTGGAAAACCAGAGGCACAGAGCAGTAATGTGATTTGCTTGGTGCACACGACTAGTCAGACCTGGATGGTTGGGCCAGTCCTATTCCCAGCCAGTGCTCTCAGTGACACCCCTGAAGCCCCTCACGGCATGCACAGGGAATCTCCTCCTCAGTGGTGGTGGGGAGCATCGAGAGCCTGCTGTCCAGACCTGGTGGTGTTTGATGCTGCTGCTGGTCACCTGTGTTTTCATTGGCTCAGTGTGTTCCATTTTCTTGCCGTGAGCCCGTTCTCAAGTTGACCTTTGTCTCTGTGGGCAACATTTTCCATGGCTCAAAGCCAGTGTGTGTTGGGGCGGTTCTTCTGGGCTTTTGGTAACAAACCAAATTGGAATTGCAGTGATTATGGGACTTGATAAATAATTTATGTTGCAAAAGATTAAAAAATTAGCCCTAAACAAACAAAGTGAATTTTAAGGGATGCCTAAGTACAGTTTCTTCATTGAAACTGTTTATCAGTTGGCAGCAAAGCTGTTTCTCAAACAAGTTTTTCTGGTGCTCTTGACTCCAGACAGAATTGTAGGTGAGCATGTAGTATGTCCAAAACAGGTCTTTGGGCATGTGAAAGAGTGGCATTTTGGTCAGGAGAATAATTACTTTCGTGGGGGATGAAGAGAAGAGACATGGTGAGTAGGGCTGGGGAAGGGGGAACAGGGAGGAGCCAGGCCCTGACTAATGATGAATATGGCACAGACACGCCGGGACTCTGAGGTTTCCTGAGAGACGCATTCATTCCCTGGCTCCATTTCTTCCTTCAGTGACTGTCACTGAGCTTCAGGTACTGTGATAGGCACCAGGGTACCCCCAGGAGCTAATAGTCTGGTTGTGGAGATAGAGTTATAGCAGCCAAATAATAGCTCCATGGAGGAATTATACTGGGACAGTGCTAGGCAGAGGGTCATTGGCATGGTTGTGAGGCTCCTCAGAGAAGATGACACTCACACTGGCGCTTGCAAGGTGAGTAGGAGTTGTTGAGGAAGGTCAGTCTCAGGCAGCACTGTGCTGCACATGTGGGGCCCCCAGGCCGGAGACCTGTGGGTTTATTCTCTGTGTGGGCCCAAGAGGGTCCTCTGTGTGAAGCTGCACATTAAAAGGTGTATATGTGTAGTTAAAAGACATGCAGTGGAGATGGGGGTCCAAGACAGGGAGATGGGGTGTTCATGCAGGTGAAGAAAGGGAGAACGTGGTCACACACACACAAAATGCCTTGAAAGGTTGTACATTAATGATAGAAATTGTGCTGCAGTTCTTTACCACATTTACTAGTATTTGAGCACTTCGTATAGCGCACTCTGGGGCCTCGGTTATTTTTGAATTAGTTTGGCTTTTATTAAAAGCCTCAAAAAAGTTCTTTCTTCATGAATGTACATTTCCATACTCCCATCAAACTTTAAAACCTATAAGGTCCTATTCATATCAAGTTGCTCATAAAATTAGAGAAAAATTTCAAAGCTTCTTTAAACTTTCTTTGTCTCACGTTTCTCCAATGGGGAAAATGCCTGGAAGACTGTCAAAGAACTGGCTGTTCTCATAGGTATTTGAGGAGAACAGTGTGAGTCATTGTAGCTTTTTGCTGGTATTTTAGTATCCGGTTTATTTTTAAACAGTTCTGTGCAACTGGAGTTTCTTCCATGGTTTCTGTTACCATGGCTTCATAATATTTCCTCAAATCTGCTTGTTCATACTTTCACACACTTTAGTATCAAATTTACAATTCCTTAGAATTAGAATATCTTATTCATGATATCCAAGAATGTTTTTCCAGCTGCAATAGCATTTTTCTCCAAATGGAAAAAGTTAGCTGTTTTTCCCACTACGGATTTTGGAGAGAGAGAAGGCTTGGTTTTGTGAAGGACTGTGCAGTGAGCAGGGTGGGTAGAGATTATTAGGGGGTGCCCATTGGCCACCTGAGCAGGGGACCAGTGGCGTCTCTCTAGTCACTTCCCCTTTAGGTCCCATAGTGAGCGTACAGGATAGACGGGCTGCTGCTACCTTTGCTTGGGAAGTGATGGCACTGGATGTTTTGGTCCAGACATCCAACAGACTTGGTTCTCCTTAAGCACAAGTGTGTGTTTGTTCTCTTGCTCTTATTTGTTTATTCATTTATTTTTGGACTTGATTGAGGCTTCCACTTTGGGAAGGTTTCTTGTTTTAAGATTTGCAGTCAAAAGAAAAACAGTGCTGGTCCTGGCAGTCGCTGGTGAAGTTTGCCTTGCTCTCTCTTCCTGGCATTCAGGACTATTCAAGGAGACACTTTTCTGAATTTCACTGCTTTGAGAAATGTGTATTTCTTAAAGGACTGTTCAGGATTTAGAGAAAGTCCCAGAGCAATATGGAATTGTAGAGGTAGTTTGTTTCCAGTCTCTTAAAGTTTTTGACCTCTTCCACTTTTCAGGGATAACCAGGTTTTCCTAGTATCAGACTAGGTTCTGGTCCTGTATCTAAGGCATATATATATATATATTTTTTTTTTTTTTTTTGCGGTACGCGGGCCTCTTACCGCCGTGGCCTCTCCCGTTGCAGAGCACAGGCTCCGGACGCGCAGGCTCAGCGGCCATGGCTTACGGGCCCAGCCGCTCCGCGGCATGTGGGACCCTCCCAGACCGGGGCACGAACCCATGTCCCCTGCATTGGCAGGCTGACTCTCAACCACTGCGCCACCAGGGAAGCCCCCTAAGGCATATTATAGGGGACTCGTCTGGCCAAACATTTTTAAATTCTACTATAAATATTAATGCTGACTTAATGATAGAGCAATTCCTAATACTTGAGAATTTAAAGTATGTTATCACTGACTGGACCTTTGGTTACTAACACAGCTGCTTCTGCTGATTCAGAGAGGACCCCTTTTCCAACAACAAAACCAAAATAAAACGTGGTTCTGAGTGCTCTGGAGGCTGCCCAGGAGGCTCCACGTGGGAAGGTCTTCCGACTGAGTGACTGTATACAAGCTGGCCATTATAGAATAATTGACTTTTAAAGAATCACTGAAAAATTAAATTTTGCTTTCAGCTCAAGAAGCATTTGTGATTAATAATCTGAAAAACTAGTCGTTTTTTTCTTTCTTATGTAATCCAAGAGATGTCACCATATGGCTTCATGAGTGAAATTACTAACAACAGTATATTATTGTAAAGATCTTATAGATCTCATAGAGGTGATGGTGGTGGGAGGTAGGGCTGGATGAGAGAGGATGGTCAAGGAAGCTCCTTTCAGGATTTTTGGGCAGAGGCTCCTGTGGTGTCAGGGAGCTGGCCACACACTTACCTCAAGGAAGAGCGTTCTAAGGAGAGGGAACAGCATGTACAAAGGCTCTGAGGCAGAGATGAGCTTAGTGTGTTGGAGAAACAGCAGGAAGATAATTGTGGCTGAGATAGAACAGGATCAGCCAGTGGGTGAGATCAGCCAAAGTGGCAGGCAAGGGCCAGATCAGGATGGGACCTGTAGCAAAGGTGACGAATTAGGGTTTAGCTCTGAGTGCGACGGGTTTGGAGCAGGGAAGTGACAGGATTTAAGCATTTTTGAAGGTTGTCCTGAGGGAACTAGAAATTGAAAGTGAGGGTAGATTTTCTGTTCTACATAACATTGGGGTTACTTGGAAAAACATTAAACTTTTGTTCTCATTTTAGCTTTGAAATTTTAGAGCTATTAATACCACCTGTATTCCTAGTGATCTGGGATTCTGTGAAGTTTTCTGGGTTCTTTTTGAGGAGAGGTATTGTGTAAGTAAATGTACTCTGGTTGTTGATAAAATGATCTCTGCATGATCCTGTCAATTAAAACATGTAATTATTAATACAGTAGTGTGTAAAATAGTTCCCAGCCTAGCCAGCAGCTGGACGATTACAAGTTATGAGAAACTCATCAAGTTTAAACCACATGGGGATTTTTGTATAGAAGTGTGATACCAGTTCCTCCTTCCTTCCTCACTGTTCCTGTTTCAGGGTGGGCACCCCACCATGCTGTCTAGATCTCTGAAGACTGGGTGGCCTGTGCCCCCTCTCTACCCCCATCTTCCCCACCCCACCCTTTCCCCAAGGATTCTTCTGGCTGGGACACCCTGCCCCTGCTCCTGTACACCTGCCTGATTCCCACTGGCTCCTCAGGATTCAGCTTGGCGTCCCCAGGCTAGGAAACTGTCTGCGCTGGACATTCCTATTCCAGCCTTCCTCAGCACCGTGGTGGAGAGCAGCCATGTCCACCCTGAACTAAGGTATTTCATCCGCCCAAGAACCCCAAGGAGTAATAGGAAGTATTAGTTTTATTTTCTAGATGAGGAAGAGGTTGAGGCTCAGAGAGGTTAAGTATTTGCCCATGGTTATCTAGCTAGTGTGCGGCAGGGATTCATTCACTGTTCATTCATTCTCTCATTATTGCCTCGTCATGCTGGGCGCTGTGCCCACCTCTGAAATACACCTGTGAGTGAGGCAGGCGTGGGCTATGTGTCTGTCTCCCTTCCCAGCCACCCTGAGTTGCTTGAGCAGGCACACTTCCAGAACAGGACTCCTCCACAGGTGCTCGGTGAATGCTGAATGAATGAATGCGTGAATGCTAACATCCTACCCTTACTGGGGCCTTGGTTAGAGCGCCATCCCATCAGGCCCCCAACCTTTAGTTTAGTCGGAGTCATGCTCATGTTCCTCCCTTCTCCCTCTCCTTCAGTCTTCCATCGCCCCTGTCTCACCCAGGAGGAAGTGTAGCCTGGCAGCTACAGGGCAGGCTCTGGGGTGCCTGGCCTGGGTTTGAATCCCAGCTCTGCTGCTTCCTGGCTCTGTGGCCTTGATTAAGTTATTTAAACACTTTTGTGCCTTGTTTCTTCACCTGTAAAATGAGGGTGATAATAGCTGCCTTGTAGGGCTGTTCTGAGAATGAATGTTGCCTAGCACCTAGGAAGTGCTCAATAAATATTGACTTACTGTTATTTCTGCCATCTAGTGAGGACAGGAACCGTGTCCCATACAACTTCGAGGGCAGTTGTGAACCCCTCACCACTCTTACCATGGTGTCTGCAACTGGTTCGGGGCTTGTAAACGTTGGATGAGGGAAGAAAAGGTGGGAGACGGTACTGGACTGCACGTGACTGTCCAGGTTAGAGTTCCACCCACACTGGTGCGCGTCTGATGGCTGTGGGGCACGTGGATGCCGACCCTGTGAGACCCTTGTGAGGGGCAGGACTGCCTGAATGATGGCCAGCTTTTGGCCCCTTATTTTTCCTGCTCTTTTCTCCTACTGTCCTAGGTTTGGCAGGTTTCCTTGTTTTGTCCTACTTGTTTTCTCCCTTCTACCCATCCTGCTCCCTATCAGTCTTGATGTTTTAGTCCAGTAAGTTATTATATCAGCTCATGTTGCCAGTACCCCTCTTAGCAACAGTAACTGATAACTGAAATGACCCCTCATCACCTACTTTTGCCCAGATGCTGTTATGCCTTTGCTGTGTCTGCTGCCGCCTTAGTAGTGATGTTTCTAAGATTATTACTTTCATTTGCTTAATATTTTCATTCTTTTAGTCAGTGAAGCACATGGAAATACATTTAAGTTACAGAGAACATAATATATCAGAAACTTGAATATTCATTCAAATCTGAGTGTTCAAGCTCATCTAACATCTCATTAGAAACCATTACACTATACATTTAGCATCTGTCTCTAAGATTAGGAATATCAGTAAGAAATAAAATACAGTTACTTCAAGGTTAGATTTACTTTTGTTTTTTAAATTTTTATTTTATATTGGAGTATAGTTGATTTATAATGTTGTGTTACTTTCAGGTGTACAGCAAAGTGATTCAGTTATACATATACACACATATCTATTCTTTTTCAGTCTTTTCCCATATGGGTTATTAGAGTATTGAGTAGAGTTCCCTGTTCTGTACAGTAGGTCCTTGTTGATTATCTGTTTTATATATAGTAGTGTGTATATGTTAATCCCAGCCTCCTAATTTATCCCTCCCCCTACCTTTCCCCTTTGGTAACCATAAGTTTGTTTTCTAAGTCTGTGAGTCTGTTTCTGTTTTGTAAATAAGTTCATTTGCATCATTTTTAAAGATTCCACATGTAAGTGATATCATATGATATTTGTCTGATTTACTTCACTTAGGATGATAAATTTACTTTTGAACCTGAACTGTCAGAAGCTTTCATTTTGTAATTCTTAACTTTTCCCATTGACTCAAACCAGGTTGAGAGATTGGATCACCCAAATCATGGAGGTGTTTTTTTTGTTTTTATCAGTATGCTGTTTATTCTTTTTTTATATATATATAAATTTATTTTTAAAAATTTATTTGTTTTTGGCTGCGTTGGGCCTTTGTTGCTGTGCAGGCTTTCTCTAGTTGTGTCAAGCAGGGGCTCCTCTTTGTTGCGGTGCGCGGGCTGCTCATTACAGTGTCTTCTCTCGTTGCGGAGCGTGGGCTCTAGGTGCATGGGCTTCAGTAGTTGTGGCTCGCAGGCTCTAGAGCACAGGCTCAGTAGTTGTGCACAGGCTTAGTTGCTCTACGGCATGTGGGATCTTCCCGGACCAGGGCTCGAACCCGTGTCCCCTGCATTGGCAGGTGGATTCTTAACCACTGTGCCACCAGGGAAGCCCGGAGGTTCTTTTAAAACATTTTAAACTCAGGGACATCTAAGAGTTTGCTTAATCCCACACTCTTTAGGTGAAGGTAGTGGGATGCTGAGAAAATGCCCTAGGTCCCGCAGCTGTTTAGTGGCAAATTTGGAGCGAGTCTTCCAAATTTTGGCCCTGAGAGCCCTTTGTAAGAGTAAAACATGACTTCAGAATCATCAAAAATTAAATTATGTTCAATGCAGCTTTACCAAGTTCATTTGTTTATTTGAGGTATATGAATATCTGTCTGTAATTTTCTTTAAAAACTGGCATTCCCAGCAAGGTGCACCCAGTGATTCCCTAAACCAGACTGATAAACCACCACCATCGCTGCCTCCTGGGGGGAATTAATTGTGTTCAGGCATTCACAACATCCCACTAAGATTAAAGGACATCGGTCCACCAGGATATCCATGCGTGGGTAACAGGTGTCCAGGTAAGGTTGAATGGAGTGAGTCCTGAACACTCTGCAAATGTATACATCAAAGTAATTTTATAAGTTTCATAAATGTTTATTTACTTGAAGCTTTTTAAAAACAAACAAAAAACTGCAGCCAATCTGATTTCTGTATTTACCAAGTGAGAAGTTAGAAGCTGTGATGAGGCTCATTTGTCCCCACTGCAGCTGAAGTCTCCTTTTCACATGGGCTTATTCTTTTCCCTTTTCTGTCCATTTCTTATTCACGTGTAATATTATTGGTGCTATTTCATCTCCTAAAATATCCTCAGGGACTTTCCTGGTGGCGCAGTGGTTAAGAATCCGCCTGCCGATGCAGGGGACACGGGTTCGAGCCATGGTCCAGGAAGATCCCAAATGCCGCGCAGCAACTGAGCCCGTGTGCCACAACTACTGAGCCTGTGCTCTAGAGCCCACGAGCCACAACTACTGAAGCCTGCACGCCTAGGGCCTGTGCTCCACAACAAGAGAAGCCACCGCAATGAGAAGCCCGTGCACCGCAATGAAGAGTAGCCCCTGCTCGCTACAATTAAAGAAAGCCTGCGCGCAGCAATGAAGACCCAACGCAGCCGAAGGAAGGAAGGAAGGAGGGAGGGAGGGAGGGAGGGGAAGGAAGGAGGGAGGGAGGGAGGGAGGGGAAGGAAGGAAGGAAAGAAGGAAGGAAGGAAGGAGAGGAAGGGAGGGAGGGAGGGAAGGAAGGAAGGAAGAAAGAAAGAGAAAGAAAGAGAGAAAGAAAGAAAGAAAAGAAAGAACGAAAGAAAAAGAAGGAAGGAAAGGAAGAAAGGAAGGAAGGAAGGAAGAAAGAAAGAAACAAAGAAAGAAAGAGAAAGGAAAGAAAGAAAGAAACAAAGAAAGAAAGAAATATCCTCAGATTCATTGTGTGAAACAAGTAAGACTCCAAAGGCCAAGGTGTGTTTTGGGGTCATTTTTTCTCTGTGCCTCTTAGGGTGTCTTTCTACCCTTTCTCATGGGTGTGTAATCACCCCCTTAAATGTAGATTGAGGATGTCAGGTTGAACTCTTGCTTTTTTTTTTTTTTTTTGCGGTACGCAGGCCTCTCACTGTTGTGGCCTCTCCCGTTGTGGAGCACAGGCTCCGGACACACAGGCTCAGCGATCATGGCTCACGGGCCCAGCCGCTCCGCGGCATGTGGGATCGTCCCGGACCAGGGCACGAACCCGTGTCCCCTGCATCGACAGGTGGACTCTCAACCACTGCGCCACCAGGGAAGCCCTGACCTCTTGCTTTCTAAACTGTATTTGAGAGGTTCACCAAATATCGTTAGAACCTGTGAGCCCAGAGCCCCTAGTGAAGTAACTGGATAGAGTCAGAGTGGGAAACCGTATGTACCGTGACATTCCCCCAGTCTTGGCTCTGACTGGGAAAGACCCAAACCCCCGAGGTGTGACTGTGAGGGCCTGGCGTGGTCGTGTGGGGCCAAGACGCGATGCTGTATAGCTGTTAGGAGTGATGGGGAGACGGCGTGGACAGCAGTGGAGGTGCTCAGGGTGGCTTGTTGGCCATGACTGCAGCACAGACAGACAGTGGATGACAGGAGAAGAAAGGGCTGAGTAATGAGAATGAAGGCTAGCAGAGCAGAGCCCCGCCACGAGGAGCCCTCATTGGTTTTGACGGCCTTGTGGTGACCAAAAGAGTAGATATTTGGACTTGAAACTGTCACGGGCTTAGCAGTACAGGGTACGTTGAATGAGCAAAGCTATGGAGGCCGGGTGGTCACACCTGAGTGGGAACACACCTGCTTTGGAACTGATGCTGTGCTGAATCAAAGCAGCGCCACATTTGATATTGTGGAATAGCTTCCCTGTTTAGAAAATTTTGTTTTTCTTTAACTTAACCCAACATGATTTTTTTCTGTGGGAGGAAGAGGCCCTGTAGTGTTGGCTAAACAAAATAAGATGTGTTTTTTCCCCCCACTCTTTTTGTCTTTTCTTCTGAACTGTGACATTCCAGGGTCTGAGCCATGTTTGTTTTTGGCAGAATGGCTGTGTCCTAATAGAGTTCTTGAAATTCCCCTTCCTCTCACCAGCTCTTACTTCAGTTTGCAGCAGGCAGTTCTGTGCCATCAAGTGGATGCGAATCCTTTACTAGTTTCAGGAGGTGGTTTTCACAGCAGCACCAAGCTTTGTCTGTGAGAGATGCTGACTGTTTTTTTCATCTCTGGAAGTACCTTTGAGTGTGTTCGGCCCACACTGCCCGCCCTTGTAGGTGCTTCTGGAGGACCCTTCCCTCCCGGTCTGGGGCCTGGGACTTGCCCAGTTGTGGCATGTGCTTCCCTTGGTAGCGGACAACCTTTAAAACTGAGCATCTCGCAGTGCACAAGCTGCTTTCCATTGTTGAAGTCAATGCACTACACAATGTTCCAGAGATATAAGTCTCTTTATTTGCTGATCTCTATCTCTTCCTTTGAGGAATGTTCACTTTTCCAGATGAAATCATTGGCAACAAAATAGTCTGTGCTGGACATTTGAGCCATTAAAAAAAAGCGTTCCTGCTTTGCTAATGGTGCAGAGGAGTGCATTACCTCAGGCCCTACTCCCTGGACACCGGCCGGGTGGGAGGTGGCTTGAGGGCCAGAGAGAAGCAGGAAAGCCCGTCCTTTCTCTGGAGGGACTGACTGGACATACAGGAATAGCCTGAGCTGGAGGCAGAGAGGACCCAGGAGCTTGTGGGCGCCCATGGTGGTCAGGCCCCGCGGCTGAGCAGGAGAAGGGCTTCCTGTGTGGCTGCTGGTAGACAGCCGGGACTGAGCCACGCATCCCGCACGGTGGTTACTAAACCCAACTGTGGTTTAGTTTAACATGTGCAGAGTGTTTATAAGAGAGTTCTAACCAGTAGAGTTAAAGCATCTTCATAAGTTAAAGCATCTTCATACCTGGGCATAAATGCCCCAGCATTTTCCATCTGTGGATCTTCAGTCTGTATGAATCAAAACTACCCAGACTTTTCAGTTCAACTTTTCTCCTCCTGAATTCATCCAGCAAGTTTTTACTGAATGACTGCTCTATGGTCTGACTTGAGTTTTGAAAGCATCCCTGTGAAGGGCAGTGGGGGAGCCAGGACACCACTGGGAGATGACTGCGGTTATGCAACGGAGAGGTGCCGGGGCGAGGGCTTTGGACACCTCTGAAGAGGAGGTGGTCAGTCCTCTCTCGAGGCTGTGGTGCAGTCACGTGGCACAGAGGGCCCCTCCTTCATTCCAGCACAGGCCATTAACAAAACAAAGTAGGGTATTTTTTATTAACTAGTTGCTGTATCCTAAAAGTATTACATGGTGATAGTCAAAATTTTCAAACTGGTTAGAACGAGATGAAATGTGAGAGCCCAACCCCCCCACGTCTGAGACCCCGCTGGGACTTGCTGTGAGTTGGCACACTTTGGTGGGTACCTAATTGTGTTTTAATACAGTGGGATCAGATTATATCACCGTGCTACAACCCACTGATGCCACTTGATATGAGGGAACACCGATGTGCCATTCTTTCGCGTCTGTGCACACAGCTCCCCGCCCTCTCTCTCCTCTGGCTACCTGTGTTCCACTCCAGAGGTGTATCGGCACTTGTGACTCTTGATGGACAGTGAGGTGGTTTTCAGTGTCTTATTTTTCTTGCTGTTGAAAACAGGGCCACAGTGAACATCTACCTTTAATCCTTGGGTGAGTTTATCTGTAGGAAAAGTTTTAGAAGAAATAGTTGGGTCAAAGGCTAGGTGTTTCTCTGTGGTTAAATATATCACATGTTGAGAGGCAGCACAGGTACAGATAGGTATGGAACACTATGCATATATATGTGCTTGGTTTTCAATAGCATATCTTACAAGCACTTGAGGCTTGAATTTTTATCTGCTAGCACAGATACAAGATCTGAGTTACCAGGCAGCTCACCAGTGATGCCGACCATTCCTCCCTGGAGTCCTCAGTGGCACCTCAGGCAAGCCTGTGGGCTCCTGCCCTGCTGGGACTGGAACAGTGACCTCTGTTCCCTGGGGCCTCCCTCTGCTGGAAAGGCCCCTCCCCGTCCTTCACACCCCCACTTGCTCTCCACCTTGGGTCCTCCCGACCACTCTACCTTCACAAGTCCTTCCCCCTGTTCTTCCCTCCACTCTCTCATAACGCCTTATTTACCTCCGTTCTAGCCCTTTCCACACTCGTGGCTGTTTTTACTTTACTGTGTGTCAGTCTGCCCTATTAGGACGTCAGGCCCAGGCAGGCAGGGACCGTGTCTGTCTTGTACACTGCTCCAAACCCTGGACTTAGAAGAGTGCCTGGCGCATAGTAAGTACTCAAACATCTGTTTGTAGAATGAATGGGTAAATCCACTCCTTACTTAAGGATTGATCCTCTCCTCACTCCAGGCCAAACAGTGGCTTAGAAGAAATTGTAGTCACTTCTAATGAGTGAAGAATTTCCCACCCTGGGTAATGAAGGAGGAACAAACCTTAGATCCAGTGTGTGCTCACAGCGAGGTCTGCAGGGCAGTACAGGCCGAGCCAGTGTTGTGTGTGGGCAGCAGTGAGGACGCCTTCCTTCTGTGCTGCCTTCTGGAGTTACAGAGATTAGAGATGGCTTCTCCAAGGCTGACTTTCAGAGAGATGAGCAACATGTGCCTTCTCTCGGAATGTTCTTTCTTTATAGTAATAGCCTTTTGGCCTAATGACCTGTTCTGTTTTTATTTCTTGGAATGAATTAAGGGCATTAAGGGCGAGCTGAATGTACTTATGTAATTTGTACCTTTCTTTACTTGATATATGTGTTATCAAGCCCGGAGGGGAGGAAAGATGTTATGCCAGCTCCCAACCTGGACCAAGGGCACCCTTGACAGCCTCTGTTAACCTCTGATACTCTGTGCACCATTTTGGGAATGGCTCTGACTCATGGTGTGTACTTACATCAGTGGCAGAAGTCATTGGAGTCCAGAGATCTGGGAACCATTTCCCCCACCTCGGTCATTCCTGGATTCCTGAATGTATTCAGCAAGCATCTTTTGAGGGCCTACTGTGTTCCCAGGACACACATGAGGGACCACGAATGTGTTTTTCAGGACTGAGAGGGGAAGGAGGAGGGGGGATGATTTGTACATCTTTACACTTAGGATTTTCTTGCTCTCAAGGCTCAAATTTGTTGCTTTTACACCTTCAATGGGCAGAAACACACTGCCCCTACCCCTTGTGCAACTGGAATTTTAAAGTCTCTGAGGGGAGCCTGCCCACTCCACTGATGACCAGCAGTCCCCTGAGTGGCCACAGCAGAGCTTCGCTCCTCCCAGAGGCCTCAGAAAAGGAGGGAGAGGTTGGAAATCCCCACCTGCTATTCACTCACTCAGATCTTTGTTGAGCACCTATTGTGTGCAGCACTGGGGGGCACTAGAGCCGAGTGGTAAGTGAGACACGTGGCAGAGCCTGCAGTCCAGGGCTTCCCCTGCACCTCCCCACCTGTGAGACCTCCAGCCTGGCCTCCTCCCTGTCCTTTAACCAGTCTCCTCCTGTTTTATGTGACTGGAAGTCCCTGTGATCTTATCATCTAGGTCACTAGCTTCCTCTTTAATCTTGTCATTCTCTTATACACACCAAACATTAAAATGTTTATTTTGGTAATAAGGTTCTTAAAAATTAAAAAAAATTTACTTACTTCCTAATCACTCCTTTTTCATAGCAGCCTGTTCCTGTTTTACGGGTGCAATAACCCTTGACTTTCTTGGAGAATTCTTACCAGCGTTTATAGAATTTCTCTCTTGTTCCCTGAAATATCTGTGTTTTCCCCAGAGATCAATTCAAAGTAAAAGTTGTCCTGCTTATCCTGGTCCTACTCTTTCATGGTTTGGGTTTTTATTTCATTATTATTTATTTAATGGTTGAAGATCCTTGGTTATCAGTTCATGTTCATGAAAGAAGAGGGTTGATTAGCATTAGAGGGTTGGAGCATTAGAAGCTGATCTGGGTTTCCCTGTTGGCCTCTGCCTTAAGAGGGAGGATGTCTGCGTTTCTGCAGAGGCTGGGCAAGGCCCCAGGTGGGCCTCCCTGAAGGGTGTCTGGACCTGATGGTCACAAGTGCAGTTTTAAAAATTACTGTGATGATTGCTCCTCGGTCCCCCTCCCCCAGCTCTGTGCTCTGTTCGGCACCCCTGCCCTGGGAAGGCTCGTCCCCACCCTGGCCTCTGGGATGGTTTTCTTAGTTTCCTCCCAGCCCAGACCTGTCTGCTTTCCTCTGGCACATCCTGCCTGCTGCTCTGTCGCTGCACTATTACAGGTTCCTTCTTGTCAACCTAGTGGGCCCTTAGGGGCAGGGAGGGAGAGATGTGTGCACCTCTTTTGAACTGACTGTTTTAGTGTGATTTGGGGGAGAGAAACAGAGTTGAAGGAAATACATGGGGAACATATATTCTTGTCTGTTTCACCTGTTGTGATGGGAAGGGATCAAGAATAACTCAGTATACACTACCTCATCCCAAAAGCTCATTTCAGAGCGGTTGTTTGGGATTCAGATATTTTCCTGTCACCAGGTTAGAGTGTAAAAGCCTGTTTCAGCGTGTTTGGTGCGCAGTGTAGCCCACAAGATAGAATTAGGACCGGGCCCACGAGCAGGAAGAGTGTCTGACAGGAGCGCTCTCCCTCACGTGCAGCATGTGTTCCGAGGTAGCGGAACTCATTCAGCATTGTCGTCGAGTCCTGTAGTTCAGTTTCTTTAGGGAGAAATAGTCAGTCAACTGCTGGGTGCTAGACAGTCTGAAATATACTACAGAAGTGCCAGACTCAGTACCTGTCCTTGGGAAGAGCAGTACTAACTCACTTGTCTGTCACTTTGCACTTTCCCAAAGCTCTTCCATATCCGTTATCACCCCTGAGCCTCTTCATACTTGGGAGGGCAGGAGCACCAGTGCTGCCCTTGCCTTCCAGAGGCGGACAGGGCCATACGGAGGGATGGGGGCCGCGCTCCCAGAGGTGAAGCTAACACTTGTTTTCCACCCATCCTCACGCTGTCTTCTAAGGAACTTCACCTTCCTGTTGAGATGCACCCAATTAATTTTTAAATATACATTTATGTTGTTGGCATTGATAAATGGATCTTAGGAGCATTCAGTACTATTTGGCATTAGCGACCGGCTTGTGCCATAGCAAGTCTTTTGAGACCCTGAAAGAATGAAGGAAGCAGAACTAGGAAATGTGCCCAACCTGATCTCCCTTTGAAGCAAAGTCTGCAGGTTCTCTTGTTGTCCTCAGAAGTCTCAGGTTCCCCAACTTACATGTTTCTTTACCCAGAGTGTACTGAAACCAGGTTCATTTTTATGGTTAAAGATGTTTGTGTGTGGAAAAAAAATTCTGAGTAATATTCCCTGACAGGTCAGGGTCTTTGGCCCTTAATAAGACAGCTCTGAGAATCAAGCCCCCTTTCTAGGGAGCAGCCTCCCAGCCAAGCAGGCTTCCCAGAGCTGGGAATGACTCAGGCTGGAGTTGAGGTGTCCTGCTAGGGTTGGGCAATATGGAGTCAGACAGGCTGGGTTGAGTCACGGCCTCGCATTTGCAAGCTGTGGGGCCCCTGGCGAATGGTTTGTACCTCGGTTGCCTTCCTGTAAAATGGGCACAGTAATCCACTTTTGCAGGGTTTTTGAGGAACAAAAATAATATGTCTAAAGCTGGTGCTAAGATATGCCCGGTATGTGGAAGCTGCTTAGATGTTGGTTTATGCCTATCCTGGGCTCCAGGTGGAGCAACAGAACCACACCTGTTGAAGCAGGCTTGCTTTACTTGACACAGACATGGCTGACTTCAGCCCAGGGAGCCTTCTTTGGGGCCGTCTTTCAGTCATTAGATAGTTACTGAACACCTGAGTGGTGCCATTAGGCAGCTCTTCTAGTTCCTTCCTTGGTGGCTTTGGTTTCACTGTGGGATTGAGCGTGTTCCTGGGGTGCGACCTGGTCTGTAGCTGGTTCCCCCGCAGGAGGGGGGCATACTAAAGTGAACCTGCACACACTAGAACAGAGCACCAGTGTGTGGCTGGACATTCAGGGGCTTTGTTCAGAAATCTTATTTTTCTCTTTGTGTGTAGGCTGTGCCCTGTGCCCTCTCCTCTTACCTTAGACTTATTTGTCTGCAGCTTCAGGCCCCCTATTCACACATGTCCACCCCTATTCCCACCCCACTTTGCACTTTAAGGAGGGAATTAAGTGATGACTGGAAATAAGCTTTGAGGGAAGAGCATGCATTGTGTTGTCTTTGAGTGATGGAACTATGGATAATCTTTCTTCCTGTTCTTCCTTTCTCTCCCAAAATCTCTTCTCTGAGTTTTCTATGGAAAACATGGGTTATTTTTGTTTTTATAAGTTACAAATACATTAAAAGAAAAAAACGTCGCAAGTTGATTGGTACATTAAGACCCCATAGCATTGAGTATCACAGTTTTTCTTGTCTTATATAAATTTGTAGAGCAGATATCCTGTGATTTTATTTAGATTGTCATCAAGCATTTACTACCAATTTCACTTTAATTACAGTACTAAAAGGGCAAAGAGTATTCTGTTTGTGTTTGACAAATTTAACGTTTGAGTATCTCCTGATTTTCCCATTATTCTAGTCTAGTTTAGTTTTTCATTTTTACTTAAAAGAAATTGAGGTCTAGCCTACAAGCTGTTTGTATTCCCAGCACTAGTTCAGTTCTTGAAATTTATATCTTTATTGAATGCATGAATGAGGCTCCCCAAGAGCAGCTGATGGTGACAGGTTTTCCCTTCTTTCCAGTTTTAAGTTGACACAAGACCAGTGTGTCATTAAGCCACATGATGCTTTCTGTGCTCCTTTCTTCCAGTGCCCTCCTGACCATCTCTGAGCTTGGCTATCGCTGGTATGACTCAAGAGGTCATGTGGACCCAGGGATAGTGGTTGATCGTGATGCTAGTCAAATCCTGGCCATAAAAGAATGAATCTAACTGTTCGTCATGGAGAACAATTCTTGAGTGAGCCCTGAAGGCTGAGAGCTGATTCTGTTACTTTTATAAAATCACCAATCATGGATTTCCAGGGACAGATGAGATTTTCTTGGCCTCTCTTAACCCATCTTGTCAACCCCTCTTGCCCCTCCCCTCTTCCCCTGCTTACAGATAGGAAGCTCTTCTCCTGTGTACCTAAGCAGAGCCTATTTGCCTGTAAATCCCTTTCTAGCTTTTCCCACATCCTGTGGAGGAAGAGACCTGACTTTGCTTTCTTGATATTTTCATAGCATTTTATTCATAATACCTATAAACTACTAATTATATGTAATGTACTATAATAGGAAGAACTTGAATTTTAGAAGCACAGAACCTGGTTTTGAACCTTGATTTCACAGTTTGTCACCATTTATAATTTTAAGCAAGTTACTTGACCTCTAAGTCTCCCAAGGCATTAGAAATAAAAGCAAAAGCAAAAAAAAAAAAAAAAAAAGATGGAACCCACTTACAATCTTTTGTACAGCAAAGGAAACCATAAACAAAACAAAAAGACAACCTACAGACTGGGAGAAAATATTTGCAAATGATGCATCCAGCAAGGGCTTAATTTCCAAAATATACAAACAGCTCATACAACTCAACAACAAAAAACAAAACAACCCAATAGAAAAATCCACAGAAGATCTACATAGACATTTCTCCAAAGAAGGCATACAGATGGCCAACAGGCACATGGAAAGATGCTCAGTGTCGCTAATTATTAGAGAAATGCAAATCAAAACTACAATGAGGTACCAGTCAGAATGACCATCATTAAAAAGTCTACAAATAACAAATGCTGGAGAGGGTGTGGAGAAAAGGGAACCCTCCTACACTGTTGATGGGAATGTAAGTTAGTGCAGCCACTATGGAAAACTGTATGGAGATTCCTCAAAAAAACTAAAAACAGGGCTTCCCTGATGGCACAGTGGTTGAGAGTCTTCCTGCTGATGCAGGGAACACGGGTTCGTGCCCCGGTCCAGGAAGATCCCACGTGCCGCGGAGTGGCTGGGCCCGTGAGCCATGGCCACTGAGCCTGCGCGTCCGGAGCCTGTGCTCCGCAGCGGGAGAGGCCACAAGAGTGAGAAGCCCACGTACCGCAAAAAAAACACACAAAAAACAAACTAAAAACAGAACTACTATATGATCTAGCAATCCCACTCCTAGACATATATCCAGACAAAACTATAATTCAAAAGATACATGCAGGGACTTCCCTGGTGGTCCAGTGGGTAAGACTCCATGCTCCCAATACAGGGGGCCTGGGTTCGTTCCCTGGTCGGGGAACTAGATCCCGTATGCCACAACAAAGGATCCTGCATGCCGCAACTAAGACCCAGTGCAGCCAAAATAATACTTTTAAAAAACAAAAACAAGAAAACAAAAGATACATGTACCCCTTAGTTCATAGCAGCACTATTCACAATAGCCAAGACATGGAAGCAACCTACATGTCCATTGACAGATGAATGGATAAAGAAGATGTGGTATATATATTCAATGGAATACTACTCAGCCATAAAAAAGAATGAAATAATGCCACTTGCAGCAACATGGATGGACCTAGAGATTATCATACTAAGTGAAGTAAGTCAGGAAGAGAAAGACAAATACCATATGATATCACTTATATGTGAAATCTAAAATATGACACAAATGGGGGACTTCCTTGGTGGTCCAGTGGTAAAGAATCCTCCTTCCAATGCAGGGGACACAGGTTCAATCCTCCAATCCCTGATTGGGGAACTAAGATCCCACATGCTGCGGGCAACTAAGCCCGTGTGCCACAACTACTGAGCTTGCGCACCTCAACTAGAGAGCCCGTGTGCCGCAAACTACAGAGCCCGTGCACTCTGGAGCCTGTGTGCCATAACTAGAGAGAAGCCCGTGGGCTGCAACGAAGAGCCTACACGTCACAACGAAAGATCCCGCGTGCCACAACTAAGACCCAATGCAGCCCAATAAATAAATAATAAATAAATAAAATATTGTAAAAAATAAATTAAAAAAATAAAATATGACACAAATGAACCTATCTATGAAACAGAAACAGACTCACAGACATAAAGAACAGGCTTGTGGTTGCCAGGGGGAGGAGGGATGGATTAGGAGTTTGGGATTAGCACATGCAAACTGTTATATATAGAATGGATAAACAACAAGGTCCTACTGTATAGCACAGGGAACTATATTCAGTATCCTGTGGTAAACCATAATGGAAAAATATAAAAAAGAATGTATATATATGCATAACTGAATTACTTTGCTATATAGTAGAAATTAGCACAACATTACAAATCAACTGTACTTCAATAAAAAATATTTTTAAAGTTACTTGACCTTTAGTTTCACATCTGCAAAAAAGAAAATAAAAATGCCTACCCCATGGGACTCTTATGAAAAAATAAATGAGATTGTAGAATATAGCTAAAACTGTGCTTAGGGACTTCCCTAGTGGTTCAGTGGGTAAGACTCCGTGCTCCCAATGCAGGGGGCCTGGGTTCGATCCCTGGTCGGGGAACTAGATCCTGCATGCATGCCACAACTAAGACCTGGTGCAGCCTAAATTAAAAAATAAATAGTAAAAACAAAGACAAAAAACACAAAAAAACCAAACCAAACAAAAAAACACTGTGCTTAGAAGGAAATTTATAGCTTTAAATGCATACATTAGAAAAGAAAGGCTGAAAATTAGTGAATTAAGCTTTAATTTCCAGAAGTTAGGAAAAGAACAACTTGAACCTAAACATGGTAGAAGAAAGGAAATAATAAAGGGAAAAAAATCAAGGAAAAAGAAGACAAATATTCAACAGACAGTTGAAAGAAAGCTAAAAGTTGATTCTTTGGGGAATTCCCTGGCAGTCCAGTGGTTACGACTTGGTCCTCTCACTGCCAGGGGCCCGGGTTCAATCCCTGATCAGGGAACTAAGATCCCACCAAGCCACCCGGCGTGGCCGGGAAAAAAAAAAAAGGTTGATTCTTTGAAAAAAAGAATAATCAATAAACCTTTGATGAGACTGATGAAGAGAAAAGGCACAAAAACCTAATGTCAAGAATGAAAAGGGGAACATTACTACAGGTCTTTCAGTCTTTAAAATGATCATAAGAGGATAATATAAACAGCTTTTTGTTAATATATTTGAAAAAATGAACTGGATTCTCTAGAAAACCACAACTTTACAAAATCATCACAAAGAAATAGAAAATATGTGAATAGTCTACTTTTTAACTAGAATCTGTCATTAGGACTGCTTAAAGAAAACTCCAGGCCCAGATTATTTCACTGACAAATTCTGCCAAACATTTAAGGAAAAATAAAGCCAATCTTACACAAACATCCATATGTGATAAAAGCTCTTAGTAGAATTGTAGTAGAAGGAATCTTCCTTAACCTGAAAAGTGATATATTTTTAAAAAATCCTATAGCAAACATTATACTTAATGGTGAAATGTTGAATACTTCATCTTTGAGACCAGAAAGGATCTCCACATTTTATTGTAAGTCCTCTCCGGTGCAAAAAAGCAAGGAAAAGAAATAAAAGCCCTAAGAATTGCAAAGGAAGAAATAAAACTGTCATTATTTGAATATGATATGAATGTGTATATAGGTCATCCAAATGAATTTATAGATAATTAGAAATAATAATTACAAAAAAAGGAAATAAATAGTGCAAAGTTGGTGAATACATGGTAAGTATACAAAAACCAGTTGCTTTATATGTTAGCAATAAACAGTTAAAGTGAAAAAATTTTTAAGTACTGTTTATAATATCCATGTCGTATTAAATGCTGAGTAGTGCACTGACCAGAGGTGTGCGTGAACTCTATAAAAAGAGTACAGATCAATATTGAGAGAAATTAAAGAAGGCCTGAACAAATGAAATGCATTCCATGGATTAGGAGACTCAGTATTGTAAAGATGTCCATTAACTCAGACTGGTCTGAGGATTCAACGAGATCCTGATCAAAATCCCAGCAGAGTTAGTTGGTTCGTTGGTTGGTTGGAACTGAACAAGGAGATTTTAAGGCGTATATGGAAATGCAGAGGGCCGTGGGACTTCCCTGGTGGTCCAGTGGTTAAGACTCTGTGCTCCCAACACAGGGGGCCTGGGTTCGATCCCTGGTCAGGGAACTAGAGACCTCATGCTGCAGCTACAAGATTCCCCCATGCTGCAACTAAAGATCCCGCATGCTGTAACTAAAAGATCCCCCGTGCCGCAACTAAGACCCAGTGTAGCTAAATAAATACGTACATGCATACATCCAAGCATAGCCAAGCTGCTCTTGAAGAATAAAGTCGGAGGACTTCTTCAGCTAGATACCAAGAATTCTTATAAGATTGTGGTAATTAAGACAATGTGGTATTGTCACAAGAACAAACAGAATACAGAATAGGGAGCCTACATAAAGATCCACACATCTGTGGACAATGGTGGCACTGCAGAATATGGAAGTAAATAAGCTCTTTTTAACAAATAATGCTGGAAAGTTGGATATCCATATGGAAAAAAATGAAACTTATATATCATATCACATATAAAAATAATTTCTGGGTATGAAAAGTAAAAACCAACCAAAACAAAACCATTTAAAAGATAATAAAGGTAAATTAATATCTTTATGACCTCAGCATAAGAAAAGACTTCTTAAACAGGACATAAAAAGCACTAACTATAATAGAAAATATTGATGTTAGACTATATTAAAATTAAGAATATTTATGCAACAGATGACACCGTTAAGCAATGAAAAGGTAGGACATAGGGCAACGCATACAATTTATACAAGACATTAGTGAGGGAAATCAGATTAAAATCAGTGTCGCAACTCACATGCACATGAAGGCTAAGATCAGCAGACTGTCCGTGAGGACTGGACTTTAGTAGTAACTCATAAAGAAACAGCAGCAAGTGTTTGTTTTTCACATTTTATGTTCTAGAAGATTTGAGCTCAGCACTGAGGTAGTTACTGTCAGTGGTTAAGAGTATGGCTGGTGTGAACCCGCCTTTATTCAGATCTCAACTCCACCACTTGGGCAAGCTCCTTACCCTTTCTGTGACTCAGTATCCCTTTAACAAGGAGCATGTTGCTAACACTTCCCTCAGAGGGTTGTCATTAGGATTAAATGAAGGCCCCAGGACCCCAGGTCACAGCCCATGGCAGGGCCTCCCTCAATGGAAGCTCATCCTAGGCCAGCACCCTTGCAGATTGCCAGCACATGCAAGACACTTAGTGCAGTGTCTGGCTCATGAGGATGTCTTCCCAGGCATTAGGTGATGACTGGCCTCCCCATTGCTGAGTGAAGGAGGGCTGGTGATAGTATCAGGGTGGTAGGGGAAGCCTCGTACAAGTGCTTATCCCAGTAGCAACAATCATGGGAAAACAAAAAGCAAATCCAGCCCCAGTCACTGGCATTTCTCACTATCTTTTGGTGGTTTGCTGGTTGGTGATTTTAAGAGCAATGGCTACCACTTCTAGGGTGTCAGATGTATGCCACATGACTTTGATTCCCTGTCTCTAATCTTCCTTCAGTCCTGTGAGGAAAATATTCTCATTCTTATTTTATTGAGGGGCTGACTCTTGGAAGAGGTGCCACTGCTTCCCACATATTAGTGACATTTGAAGTCATAGGAAGGGATGAAACATTGCTGGGAGGTACAGGAAGAGCCTCAAGAATGGACCATGGGGCGTACCAGTGATGGGGAGAGGGAGAGGGGGTTATCAGAGAGGGAGGAGAGACCAGGATCACTGAGGGTGGTACAGGGTGCTTTGGGAGGGGTGGACGGTTGGGCAGGACCCCTACTGCAGGGCAGGAAAGGGGAACCTTGGGAGATGCTGGTTGAGAATTCCGCTTGGGCGACCGCGGCGGCCTGACCTCAAGCCCCACAGAAGTTGGTGTGGCTCTGTGAATGTCAGAGATGAGTTTTCAGGTCAACTGGTGCTTTAATACCAGTTGGGTTTTCCTCTGTGGTACAGACCCTGGTCCCCCAGGCCCCTCTTTTTTTTCCTGTCTGCCTTACGGCTGTCATGTGGAGCCGAAGGGAAGAGTGAGGACACTTGGAGCCAAGGGTGTTGGCCTAGGACGAGGCTCTCACTGAGGGAGGCCCTGCCATGGGCTGCAACCTGGGATCCTGGGGCCTTCATGCACCATTTCGTCTAACCCTCACTCAAACCTGGTAGAACACAGCTCAGGAAGCTGGGGCTCAGAGACCAGAATGGCTTTCCCATGGTCACCTAGCTCATCAGTGGTAGAGCTCGTGAATCTGAGCTTTCCTGATTGCCACCATCCTAGGCTTTCATCTACATTATCTCACTAACTCTTTGGGCAGGAGATCTTCAGTTCTTCCTCTTACTTTCTTTGTCTACTTGGGTTTTTTTTTATGCCTTGCCTCGGTTTCCTCTCTAGGACTTTGAATGTCTTTGCTGACTTCTGACCTCTTAGAGGAGACTGAACAGATCTGCTTTGAGGCTTCAGAAGGAAAGTGTCATCAATTCTGAATTATTACAAGTCAGAAGTGAAGTGGTGGCACGGAGCTTCCAAAAGTCAGTTATTAATATAAATGGAAGGCCTTGCACAGTTTTACAGAAAGAGATTGGCCTTCCTGATTTTGTTTTACTTAGATTATGGCATTTACTTAATGACATCCATATATAAGCTTGGAGAATGTGTAAGTGGGGAGATGGGCAACAAGAGCTGAGAATCTGTGCAGGGGAGCTGGTTCTGCATTAGAAGCAACTCTAAACAACACACACACAGATAGGTGAGCTGACTGCAGTCGTTGCACGTTGGGCTGTGGCTGCGTGGGGTGCTGGTGGGGTCAGCTTGGCCTTGATCTTGGGAATGTCGCAGTCGCTGAGCACAGTGCTTTGGTGAGAAACAGGTCCCTGGACTGACAGGGAAAATTACCAAGTTGCCACTCTGTGACTTGGGCAAAGAAAGATGGACTTTCCTTGTTTCCACTGGTCAGGTATACACATGCCTCATCTCCAGTGCCCTCTGCAGGTCTGGTGTTTCTTGGTTTTGTTACTGGGCAGGGCATCTGTACCCGGTGATTCAGTTTCTTGCTCCTAGAAGTCTGTGTCTGTTCGTGCTTAGCCTGGTGGCAATCTCTTCTTGGCTCCTGGCACTTAGTAGGCTCTTAATAAATCTTGTGCAGAACTCATCTTCTGTTAGTGTCTAAACCAGGGCTGAACCCAGGCAGAAAATGAATTCCTGAAAATGAGCTTTTCAGGTGTCAAGCTGCTTCTCTGCCCAGAGCAGGCCCCCGATCTCCCTGCACCTGTCCCCTGCAGCTGCTCCCCGGAGCTGGCCAGGCAGCCCAGCCAGTGGCTTGATTTGGCCACTTTGAGACTAGCCTGAGCCGAAAGCCCAGATATTCCCTGAGGAGCCTGGAGCAGAGACCAGCTGCTCTGGGTAGAAAACTTTCTGCTGCTGCAACCATGGACTGGGGTGCTTCTGGGAGGGCCCTGGCTAAGAGCATCGGATTCCACAGGAAGGGAATGCTGTGAAACGTAGCACCAGGGCCCAGGCCAGAGAAGCCTGTCCAGCCTTTATTTATATCCCAGGGATGAAAAGGACACGCTGCCTCTGTGATTATGGAGCAGAGATCCTACCAGCATGCTGTCTGCAAGAGTGCGTGTGTGGCACCCATGCGACTCTGCCTGGTTACAGAGTGCGTGCATTTGGAGTATTTGGCTTCGAGGTACCATAATTTGCTCTTTACTTCAAATTTATTGTCCGTACAGAGCTGTATTCAAGTTTGGAAGCTGTGAAATACATCAGATTAAACCCTTTAATTAGCAATTAGATCTTAGGTTATAAGATACCTGATTTATTTAAATTTGAGATCATTTTTAGAAAACATCTTGGTATGATAGAGAGAACATCACCTTAACAAACAGGCACAGTTGGTGTCCTGCTGGTCTCCACCATTCGTTGCTTGGGTGACCGTGGACAAGTTACTTAGCCTCCCTTAGCATCAGTTTTCTGAGCTGTAAAGTAGAGATAAAAGTAATGATAGTGATAATAATTACTATCTAATAATAATTACATTATCATTTACTACATAGCACTTACTGGAGACCACGTACTGTTCACCCCTGTATGTCCTGCTGCATTTTTACCCTCACAGTAATTCCTTGCAGTATTGTCTCTCTTTTACAGATAAGGCCACTGAGGCACAGAGAGCTTAGGTACCTTGCCCACTGTTGCCCAGCTAGTGAGTAATGGGTCTGGGATTAGAGCCCAGGCAGCTGGTATTCCTTACTCTGCTTCTAGACTGTCTCACAGGGAATCACGAGGATTAAGTAGGATAACATGTGGGAAAGTACCTAGAACAAAGCAAAGTCTTGCACCTTGTAAGTGTAACAATGTAGATCACTCTGCCTACCCTGCCCTACCTTCTCCCTCCTCTGGCTAAGCTGAGGCTTTGGACTCCTGACTGCGGCAGTTAGGAAAGTTTCAGATCTCTGGCTGTGTGGTCTGAATGCAGGGTGATATATAAGGGAGGGTGGAATCACTTTTTCACCAAGAAGTCAGGGAATCTCATCTGGTTGTGGAACGGGTCATTCCATCAACGTGATTTGTGCTTGTGAATATAGCGGGGGGTCCTTCAACTTCTTCCCTCTGGCGAGGGAAATACTCACCCTGTTACCCTTGCTCGGATTTAGAACTTTACTCTTTCTAACTGACCCTCACACAGACTGTGTCAGAATAAACTGGTCTGAATTGGGGCATCAATGGCTGAAATGAGCCAGTCATGGAAAGGGGGAGACAGCGCCCAACACAAGCAAAGCCTGGTGGAAACTCGGTGGAGAGTGGAGTCAGGTGTCGAAGGTGGGTTATTTCCACTCACATTTTACCCCAGGTCCTAGTCCTGTCGGATGGGTAGGACAGGCTGGAACAGAGTGAGCCCCAAGATGCAGGGACTCTGCTTTGGCGTGTTCTCCTCACAGGTTCTCTGTCCCCTTCTCCAAGAGATGAGGCCAATTAAGGTTATCAGTCTGTTGATTTAAGCACAGGGACTGTTTGCAGAAAGCTCTTTGAGCTCCTCAGTTAAGATGTTGAAAGGTTTACTTGTTACTGTGAAATACACACACACATGCATATAACACACACATGTATGTTAGTGCCAAGTTTAGAGTTTATTGACTTTCTCCCACCAAAAGGAGACATTTTAGACTGCTCTGTACTGAAGGCAGTAATGGAAATGGAAGTTGTGAAATGGAGGTGGCTTGCTTTTTTACCTTGGGAATTTAAAACCACAATGATATGTTTTTCTTTTATAGGTTTGTCCACGGATTTTGAGCATCTGAAGCTGAGCTCTGAATTTAAGCATTCCCTGCTGCTCCCTCACCCTTTGAAGAGATGTCTGTCACTTATGATGATTCCGTTGGAGTCGAAGTGTCCAGCGACAGCTTCTGGGAGGTAATGCCCATGATTTCTTCTGGATGAATACAGAGACCAAGCCAATTGTGTCTGACACCCCCTCCCTCTTTTGTGGCCGGGATTTGGGGGATGAGATGAACATACCCCAAGACCAGCCAGGCATTTGTGGTCAGATCTAGGTGGCAGCAGGTATGGCTTAGCTCTCAGTGAAGGTGGTAGACTTACCTTGTTAGGAGAGTTGGATTAATGAGAGAGGTTAGAGGTGTTAATTAAGGTCTTGTCAATTTGTCCATTCTCAGAGCTTCCTTTCCACGTTTAGCCTTGATATGACTTGGTGTGACATACACTAATTACCGGGCTTGGCCTGAGAAGCAGCATTACTTTTGAGTTTTGTATGGAAAAATGGACGGCGGTGATGTGACATCATGTTGGACAGTACAGGCAGGTGGCCAGAGGGCTGAACACACTACCCTTGAGCTTGCTGGAGCATCTTCTTGTTAGTCTGTGCCCATGAGGAATTCCTTTCCTAATCAGATTATTTTGTGGTGTGTATGGTTTTTTTTTTGGAGGTTACTCTTCCTGAACCCCACTTACTTCCTGCCTGCTGGTTAAAGCAAAGTCCATGTTTGATAAAATTTTGTTCATATGGCAAAACCCCCGGAACCTTCCCCGCAGCTGTGGGCTTAGTGGAAAGAGCACTGGCTCTGTAGTTGGAAAGATCTGGGTTCTGATCCCAGCTGTGCCGTTACTAGCTGTCTGTGTGACCTTGGGCAAGTTGCTTGACTAATCTGAGCTTCAGGGTTTTCATCTCTAAGAGGGAAAATGATACTGGTCTTCGAGGGAGGTTGCCAGGATGAAATAAGAATAGAGACATCGGCGCCATGTGGGTGCTTTCCTGATACAAAAAGCTCAAGTGCTGCAAAAGACGAGGGTGAGGCCCTGGGGTTTGCTGGAAACTAAAACACATTAGTTCTATGAACTTAGATTAATTAGGTGTATAATTTTGTCTGACATCAAATACCATCTGATGTTATAAATTTATTTATTTTATTTATTTTTGGCTGCTTTGGGTCTTCATTGGTGCGCACGGGCGTTCTCTAGTTGCGGTGAGCAGGGGCTACTCTTCGTTGCGATGCGCGGGCTTCTCATTGTGGTGGCTTCTCTTGTTGCGGAGCGTGGGCTCTAGGTGCACAAGCTTCAGTAGTTGTGGCTCACAGGCTCTAGAGCACAGGCTCAGTAGCTGTGGCGCGTGGGCTTAATTGCTCTGCGGCATGTGAGATCTTCCTGGACCAGGGCTCAAACCCATGTCCCCTGCATTGGCAGGCGGATTCTTAACCACTGCGCCACCAGGGAAGCCCTCCATTTGATATTATAGTCTAACAGAGACAAGTGATCACAGGAGCCCAAGTTTTAAAAAGATGGACTCAAGGGCTTCCCTGGTGGCGCAGTGGTTGGGAGTCCGCCTGCCAACGCAGGGGACACGGGTTCGTGCCCCGGTCTGGGAAGATCCCACATGCCGTGGAGCGGCTGGGCCCGTGAGCCATGGCCGCTGAGCCTGCGAGTCCAGAGCCTGTGCTCCACAACAAGAGAGGCCAACAGTGAGAGGCCCGCGTACTGCAAAAAAAAAAAAAAAGATGGACTCAAAATTCTCTCAACCCTTTTCTTCTTTGGGTATTGGGGGAAATGTCATTATTGACTTTTAGCTGAATACTTCGTTTTATTAAAAGTGTATGTTTATTGAGCACCTCCTGTGCGCTAGGCCCTGTGAGTTCCAGTGGGAAATGTGACAGCCTGAGTCCCCACCCCTTGGCTGGTAGCAGCCTTCCTGGTGGGTGTCCAGGCTGGAGCTCAAATTTCAGTAGCCAGAGAGGCACATGTGGCCCGGGAAACATTTCACCGAAGGCAGCAAGAGTGACGGGGCAGCAACGGTGTCACGGGTGCATCCCAGCCGCTCAGCAGCAGCAGCTCCCTGGCATAGTCAGGTGCATTCTCACAGCATGCGGGAAGGTCGGTGGTAAAACTAGATAAAAATGAATCGGAACAGGCAGTTCCAAGATGCAGTGTGGAGGTGCCTCTGGGACATCGCTGGGATTCAGGACTGCCCCTCTGGTCCCATATGCAGTCCTGGGTTCACAGGCAGGCAAGCTCCACCTGCTGTCCTCTGGGGAGGCTGTGGCCTCGCCAGCATTGCAGAAGCACTTGGGGAGCTGGCACTGGCTGCAGAGACTTCCTGTGAGCTCCTGTGAAGCTGGCCTTTAGAAATGCAGGTTCCTGTTCTTCTCAACACTGATCTGAAACTATAGACAGAATCCTTTACAGTCGTGGGGAAACTTTCTGTTTGGTAACTGTTGTGACATTGCCATCAGCGCCTGCCTCGAGCGAGGTGGTAGTATGGAGAGGCTAGAGCACACGGATGGCCTTGTGAGGGATAGACCAGGAGAGGCAACAGGACAGGTTCAGACACAGGCTTTGGAGCTAGTGGCCTGGGTTTGACTCCCTGCCTTGTCACTTAACTGTGTGTGTGTGGCTTTAGGCAAGTTACTAATTTTTCTTTTTCTCACTTTCCCAATCTGTAAAATGGGGATACTAACAGTACCCACATCCTAGGATGGTGAGAGTTAAGGGAACAAATGCATGTAAAGTGGTGTCGGGCCTCAAGACAGGTGCTGGCTGGGAGCTCTGTCCCTCTGCTCTGGGGGATGGGGGGCCATCAGCACACACACAACATATAATCTGTTCCTCTGGGGTGTGTTGGTCAGCATTGCCGTAATTACCCAGATGCCAGAAGCTACTGTGGAAAAATTAAGTAGCTAAATATAGTGCTATTACAGAAGTCTTCAGCTGCTGGTTACAAAAGAAAAATGGAGGGCTTCCCTGGTGGCGCAGTGGTTGAGAGTCCGCCTGCCGATGCAGGGGACGCGGGTTCGTGCCCTGGTCCGGTAGGATCCCACATGCCGCGGAGCGGCTGGGCCCGTGAGCCATGGCTGCTGAGCCTGTGCGTCCGGAGCCCGTACTCCGCAGCGGGAGGGGCCACGACAGTGAGAGGCCCGTGTACCGCAAAAAAAAAAAAAAAGAAAAAGGTAGGTGAAAGTTGCCAGTGTGTATTGTCAGCATATATTAAGTCAAGTAGCTTGAACAAGTCCTGTCATTGATGTAAACCCTTAGGCACCCTGTTAAATTCTTAACTGCGATGTCAGTAGACAAGAACATCTCTTGTATGAAGAATCCTAAGGATTCTTCAGGCTCTGCTCATCTTGTGATGCTGTCCCTGAAATTACTCTTCATCTCATATAAATCAGCAATGCCGCCCTCCTTCTCTGATGGGTGTGCCCTGGATTGCTCAGGCTGAACCGGCCCTGCTTGTCTCTGAGCGACTTAGGCGCACGTTGCCAGGTGCACATCTCCAAGCTGCCAGCAAGTTCCCTCTTTCCCATGGAAGGCCGCTTCTCACTGGTGTGACCCACAGAGCTGTACAATCTAAAGAAAGCCTTGCGGTCTCGAGGTGGAAAAGTCTTTTGTGCTTAATTTTACTCCTTCCCACCAAAAGGTGCTAACTGAAGTGGGTCATTCCAGAACCATCTTCTGCATGCTGGCTGTGTGCCTGCACAGGAGGGACATGGCCCTGCCCTCCAGGAGCCTTTGGCTGTGACATTTGGAGGTAAGCTCCCAGAGGGAGGAGACAGATCATTGTTTGAGGTGCTGTAGAATTTGCTGGGGTGCAAGGGGGAGGTAGGGCTCCCCCTAGGGTGGGGGGCAGGAAAGGTAGCATGGAAGATAGGCAGGATCAGTACTTACTAAGCACTCAGATGTTTGCTAGATGAATGAGTGAACAAGTAGTGATCTTGGGAGGAGAGATTACCCACAGGGACATAATATCAGCCAGAAGTATTTAGTGGGCATTTGGAGGGGACACTTTCTGTATCCCCAACACCGTAGTAAACGATTCAGAAGAGAAGAGGGGTGGATATCTGATTCCCACCAGTGAAGGTATTGGGAGGAGAAAGGATGGTGGCCTCCATGGAGAGTGAGGGCAATGAGGCCAAGCCACAGCTCTGCTTCTCGGTGTCATGGCGTTCAGAGGAGAGGGGTCTGCTGCTGGCATCACCAGAGAAGATACGTGGGGTGGGTGGGGCTGGGCTGTGAGTTGGGAGCAGGGACAGCATTCTAGGCCAGATCAATGTCTGGAGGTTGGAATGAGCATGGCCTTGCAGAGGGCTGAGGATCTTGACCTCTTTGGAGCCAAGGGTCTGTTTTGGAGGTGAGAAGTCATGTGGGATTAGGTAGGTTGAGGCCTAGTGGAGGTGGTTCCCCAAGAGGATGACTCCTTTAGCCACCAGTTGGCTGAAGTTGGAGGCTGGCACATCCTGCGCACAGGCTCCCCAGTGGGGCGTGGGTGGCTCGGCCGCTTCTGGCAAGTCCTGGCTCGCGCGGGGAGCCTGCAGGTGTCCCCCGCGTCCTTCACTTCCAGGCCCTCTTTCTGGGTCTCCTCTTTGGCTCTTGGGGCTGGGGTACAGAGAGAGCCTAGGCTGCAGGCCATGGTGCTTTTCAAGTGTTACCAGTGCTTCCTAGGAAGCCTGGCCCCCTCTGCCCTTCATAGGCTCTGGGAACACGACAGCGGGTTTGGCCCCAGCAGGCCTGAGGGCTGCAGCCTGAATCTCTGAGGGCTCCTGAGGCCAGGCTGGGAGGGCAGACTGCTGATTTCAGGAACTGGGCCCTGCATCTGCCTCATCCCTGAGGCAGGAGCTCTGTTCAGCTGTCAGTGGTACGTGCAATTAGAGCTCAGATCTCCCCGGCTGAAGCCAGGCTGAGGCTGGCCTGTACTGCACTCTCTGTGGGCACAAGGAGCCTTTGAGGAGAAGGATATTTTGGAGATGAAGAGGACATAAATATCTTGCTGTAAAATGTTCTGGGATGTTAGCCCTAAAGAGTTGGCACGTGACTAGTATTTGCCGTCTCCTTCAGAGAAGCCTCTCCCTGCAGAGTCCTCTCAGACTCGAGCACTGTGGACACAGCACATCACATGAGAACATCTCCATGTGCATCAGTATTTTGTCTGGAAAGCCATCCATGTAAAATGGTGTGTACTTTTCCCATCCTTTTAGACCAATTTGGTAGGTAACATATTTAGAAGATGCTGCTGCCCCCGTTCATGGATTCCATAAAGCTTTATTTGGCACCTGCCATGATCCAGGCCCTGGGCTAAGTCCTGGGGTCCCAAAATGAGTGCACAGTCTTGGGACCCCAGAGCCAACATTTTTAGTGGCGGGCAGTCATGGGCAGTTGGGTGGGTGCCGTGAGTGGAAGCACGAGGTGTATGAAAGTAACTGTCACCTTGCCTCTCAGCAGCAGTTGTCCATTCCACGTGTTCTCCAGCCACCTCCCACATACACAGATCTGGATGGACTTCTCTGCATGGCAGCCTTGCTGTGCGTGTGTCAGCCTTATCACTATTCCACAGCACTTGGACATAGCTCCCAGCAGGCTGGTGGCTTACCTTTATTTCACTAAAGTTTCTAAATAGAACCATTAATTCATTCTTTCAAGCAAACTAGTATTTGTTGAACCATGACCAAGCATTAGGACACTAGCCTCCCCTGTGCCATGTTCCATCTGTTCTCTACCCTGCAACCAGGGTAGCTCATCCAGAAAAGCAAACCTGTGCAACTCCCTGCCCCGGATAGGAAGCTTCACTTTTCTGCATCACCTTCCAAGTAAAACCGCACTCTTTAGCATGCCTAAGACTTGAGCATGTGCTGGCAGCTGCTGGACACCTGGCCCTTCCTAAGGAGCTCTGCCCTGGGCTCCAGCCAAGCAGAGCCCCCCAGGCTCCTATCCACCAAGAGCTGTCTCCCTGCCTGGGAGGGTAGGGGCTGAGGGCGGTGGTCTTTTCTCCAGCCTGACCTCCATTTCTTTCCCGGGGAGCCCCTCCTCCGGGCAACCTTCCCTGGTCCTCCCTGGCAGGCCTAGGCAGCCTTCCTGCCTGCCTAGCATGCTGTACCGTTTGCTTCTCCCTCTAGGCTGTGAACTCCCTAGGGGCAAAGACGTGAGTCTTCCCTGGGAATCTGATACTTAGCACAGTGCTTGACACACTAAATGATTGTTGATTGAATGTACAAGTGAATCAGAGAAAGGATAAGGTTTGATGCTGGGTAATAAGATACGCCCTGCTCATAAGAAGCTTACAAACAAATATTTGGAATTAAAATATGTATGCAAATAGCCATAATACTGAACAGAAATCATTATTTCAGTAAACACCTACAGAGCACCCACCATGTGCCAGGTCCTATTCTAGGCCTTGAAGGTGCAGCATTAATAAACAGACAAAAGTGCCTTTTACATCTGGCAAATGCTGTGAGGATGTGGAAGAGGGCCCTCCCTCCTGAGCACGTGGACTGTGCTGTGTCAGCGGTGGCTCCAGGAGAGCAGTGACTTTCGCTGCCCCTTGTACCCCATGCATGGGTGTGTATGCGCTGCCAAGTCATGGAGCTGTGTGCCCATAAGCTCTATGCTATGGTCTGGGTACTCTCTGTGGGAATGTTAACCCACAACAAGAAGTTTAGCAATGAAAACCAGTGATAGCGGCTAGCATTTATTGCACACTTGCTCTGTGCCAGGCACCTACTCTGCTTTACGTGGGGGCTCTCAGTCCTCTCGACTGCCTCTGCGATTGTGAGCTCCACTTTACAGGTGGGGCAGCTGAGGCTCGGGTGGTTTGATGATGCTAGCAGTGGGTGGAGCTGGGATTTGGGCCCAAGCACCTGCTCTCTAGAACTGCTCTCCTGCCTCTGCTCTCAGCTTCCTGGGAGCTCCTTATAGTAGAGAGGTATTCCTTTGCAGTGACTGCCACGTACTTAAATGCCTCTGCTTCGGCGTGAGGAAGTAGCGTCCTGTCTGGGTTCAAGCCTGGTGCCAGCGTTTCTTAGTGTGTGACCCTGAGGACTCAGGGAAGAGAAGTAACCTGCTCACTGTCCTAGGCGCGAACATGGCATTGCTAATTCCTACTTCCCAGGATAGTTGTGAGAATTATAGATAACACCCGCAGCGCCAGGGTCCGAATGGCTCCGAGCCCGAGTGGTCTCAAAGCGTCACCTCTTCACGTGTGAGCGTCGCACCCGTGGAGACAGGCAAAGATGGGCGAATCAGGTGGCCTTTCACCTGGTCTGTGCAGGCTTGCCCCTCCCCTGCCTAAATGCCGTTGTTCTAGATGCCAGCTAGCGAGCTGCTCAGCTCTGGCCTTGAGAGAGTCAAACACTCAAGATGTTTTGCTGTCAAGCTTATTCTATGAAGATAGATTTTTATTTTCTCTCTTGATTTCAGTGATGTCAAAGTAACTTTTGTAAGCCCTGTAGGAGAAAACGTTTTCCATTTCTACTCAGTAACAAATAGAAATGCATGATTTTAGAACTGGAGAAGTCTTGGGCGCTCAGTTAGCCTGTGGTGGCCTGGCTGCACTGAGACACCTTTATACCAATGTGTGGGTGTGTATGGTGGGCCTGGTGCTGAGGGACCCAGGCATGGAGATGGGGCGGAGGCGCTTGTGTCCTGGGGCGGAGGGTTTTCTTTTTTAACAGGAGTCAGGAAGTTCAACCAGGGAGCTGGGGGAGGGACGGGGTGCTGTGGAAGCAGCAAGCTGGGGAGGGGGTGGACATGGTGGAAGCGGGGTGCTCGCTGGAGGAAGTGCTATTTATTCCCACTTTTCCAGCCTGATGACTTCCACACTAGGTCTTTTGGCTTTTTACCCCGGGGGGTTCACCGATTTCAGAAACCTCTCTAACCATCCCTGCCTCCTTTCACTGTTAGAGTTTCTGCCAAAAGCGGCTTGGTCTTCAGCGAGCCCTTACTTAACAGAGCCGGAACTTATCTCACTGTCAGGGCTGGCGGCAGCCCTTAGAGCGAAGAGGTGCCACTCATGCAGCACCTACTGGAGAATGAGGGGGAATAAGAGGGGGCAGCGACCTGGTCACCAGGCAGCTGTATGCTCAGGCTGCTTCCCGGACGCCTGGCTGAAGCATGAGTGTGTGCACGTACACTCATGCCGGGGAGACTGGGCGCTCCAGGGCAGGGTCTTCGGGGTGGTGGCTCACAGGTGGGGCATGTGCTGTGCTCAGGAACAAGTCCCCAGGTGTCGCTGGGCCTTTATCCTGACATCTGAGCAACGTGTGCCAAGAGGACAGAGCACGGTGAGCCTGGCTGACCAGTCTTGAGGAGGAGTTCAGGTCTAAAATAACTTTGTTTAAACACATCCTTCCTCTGTATGTTATTATCTGTTCTGATTTGAGTTAGATCTGAGAACTGGAGTTTCTCACTTTCCATTTCATCCATTTTTCAGCTTGTCATTTTGAACATTTAGATTAAAGATTGATAATGCAGTTATTTTTAACATTGTTGAAGTTTGGGATTTGTGCTTTAAAACTCTCAAACGGCAAGGGTGATGAGCCACAATTTCTTCACCCTCCTACTTGATGAATACAAATTCCAGGAACAGGGGATAGGGCTGGTAAGTGTTGGGGGTGAGATCTGAAAACCAGGAGTTGGGACTGAGTGAGGCCGAAGGCAGTGACAGGACTAGTTTGGGTCGGCACACAGGTCAGGCTCAAGGTGGCTGGAAACTGAGGCTGTACGTAAACAGCAGCAGCAGCAGGCCAGCAAGGAGCCTTGATGTCTAACGCTCTTGGGGCCCTGCCAGGTAAACTGCATTACCCTGCTTCCAGTATGGGGAGCCCGGTGAGGTCAGGTTCAGGGGAGCACTGAGGTGAGGAGATCCTAGACCTTCTGTTCCAGTGCAGGACAAATTGGGAGCCCAGATGGTGGGTGAGCTGGAAGGTAGGTTGGAGAACTGGAAGTGGAATCCTGTAGAAACGAGGACTGCCAGAGTACAGTTTGAGAGCAAGGCAACGAGTTCATGGTTCCCCAAGGATACACCTTACTCCTTGGTCCTTTCAAGCACATCACAGATTTTACAACCTTAAGATCGATTGTGACCCCTTTTTTGGAAAGGGAGATTCAGAGTAGGGGTTGGGATGGATTGAAGAAGGGTGCCTGAGACAGGAGGCCCTGCTGGTGTGTACGGATATGGCCTCTGCTGTGCACTCCGCAGGGAATGCGGGTGGGGAAGTAGTGGCACTGAAAGGCCCAGTCCTGGAGCCGTCTCGGCCTCCCTGGACATGGCGGGACGTGGAGATAAACTGACTGGGAACTGGAATTTCACTGAAAGCCGTGCAAGCGCAATGAAGGAACTGCGAGGCTCTCCTGCTGGTTTGTGCTGGCAGGTGTTAGTTGCTCACTTGTCATCTGTGGAGTTAATATCTGATGATGGGCTGAGAGGTGATCCTTTTTAGCTTTTGTGGGGAGAGCTCAAGGGACTCATTGGATTAAGAACTCAATAAATAAAGGATCGTGACTTACTTCATTGCCTGTGCCTCTAGCTGGGCACTCAGCAACTTCTCAGTCCCCTCCTGTCTACATGGAATGGAATCTCTGCTCCCAGCATCATTTGGGCATTGAGAAGATATTACAGGGTGCCCTCTGTGTGCCTGGCATGGTGGATGGAGAAGAATAAAGGCACAGTCCTTGCCCTCAAAACCCGTATGTTACCACATTTTGCATGTGACAGCAGACATCGCGGCAAAAGTAACAGGGAGGGGTGAGCTGCTGGGGAGGGGGTACCTTCATGGAGGGGGTGGCATCGCGTATAGCTCATGCTCTGTGGGCCTCAACATGCTGCCTCAGGCCTTCAGAAAGTGGCCTTGCCCCAGAGGTCCCTTGGCTCTTACCTCAAACATTGTTTCCTCCAGGCAGTCCCAATCTCCTGGAGTGTTCCTTCCAGGAATTGCCACCGTCTGTAACTGTTACTTGACCGAAGTCCCACAAAGGTAGGGATGATGACGGTTTGTTCACCATTGCATCCCTAGTGCCTTTCCTAGGCCTTGGCACGCAGTAGGTGTTCACCCCGTATTTGTGAGTGGCAAGAGGGTGTTGCCAGACCCTCAAAAACTGAGAGTTGGGAGTGCTTCGGGAGGTCGCCAGCCATGTAGCCAGCCAGATACCTGGAATTGTGAAGGTCCCTTGGAGGTCACCTAATCCTGTCCCCTCTCTTCATTTTGTGTCTGGAGGGACAAGATGAAGAAATGGCAGGTCTTGGGGCTTCCCTGGTGGCGCAGTGGTTGAGAGTCCGCCTGCCGATGCAGGGGACACGGGTTCGTGCCCCGGTCCGGGAAGATCCCACATGCCGCGGAGTGGCTGGGCCCGTGAGCCATGGCCGCTGAGCCTGCGTGTCTGGAGCCTGTGCTCCGCCACAACAGTGAGAGGCCCGCGTACCGCAAAAAAAAGGAAATGGCAGGTCTTGTCAAGTGATGGCTGCCCCAGGCTAAGAGCACATCTGACTGGGAAGAAACCCACCCTATGCTGTGAACTTACCAGTGCATACATCCTCACAGAATCCACCATACAACTGAAGGGATAGAAGCGCAGGCAGAGAGACCTGGTCATTTCTTTCAGGGCAGGACCAGCTCTTTGCTGCTCCCCTCGTGAGCAGGGGTAGAGGGAAGGTGGCCTCATCAGAGAGGGCCAGGGGCTGATGGCCACCTCTTCAGGCTTGTCTTTCATCCTTATCTTTCAGGCTGATTGAGAAGCTCCTGGAGCCTCTGGGCATACTGTAGCAGCTTTGGACAGAATGTTGGTCTCTGACTTGTGTGCACATGCCTGGAGGGGCACCACCAGTGGCTTTTCTTTCTTGTCCAGTCAGCTTGGCACAGCTGGCTCACTCTTGGACCTGCCTCTCCAGGGTGTAGAGGGAGCAGCTCTGGTGCTTGGGACTTCAGAGTCACAGGTTAAAGAGCATGAGCGTTCTGAGAGTAAAATCAAGGTCATGTTTGTCAAGCGGTCTTAGTAGTTTACAGGTTTGGGGGTCCTGGCATGAGCCTCACCGGCACCAAGAGGAATCAGGGGGATTCAGGAGTGGGATTCATATACTGCGTCACAGTCTTGAACTCTGTGGCCTTTCCTGGAACCTGCAGGGCTGGTTGGAAACATGCACATCACCTGATATGGACCCGTTAAGTCTTCATTCTACATGCTCTCTATTCTCAGCCTGAGGAAGGTTCTAGAAGGTGGGGTCTGCCTCCTTTTGGCTGCATGATTATGGGTGACTTTGCCTCTTCAAACCTGTTTCCTATTCTGTAAAATCCTCCTGCCTGGGATCATCACAGGATTAAATGAGGTTGCATGTAGAGCTGTGAGCACTCTGCCTGGCAAAGGGTAGGTGTGCTCTATTATGGTGCTGCCACTGATGGAAAAACTCTGTGTGCGGCACCTGTTACCAAGAGGTTTGCAGTCCAGCTGGGGCAGGGAGGCTAACATGCACACTTGTGACCCATGTGGAACAAGCTACGACTGTGGGGCATGGGGACAGTGTTTGGAAGGGCCCTCGTGGCCCCCAGGTGGACCAGCCAGCAGGACCCTATGGTGGGGAATTGGTGTCGCCTGTCTGCTAGCGCAGGCGATCCAGGCCCGCCCTCTTGGTAGTCCGGCAGGGATGGCAGGTGGTATCAGGGTAGCCTCTGTGGGGAAGACCAGCTGAGTCTTAGCAGAGAGCTGAAACTGGGGCAGGTAGGATGGGACTCGTTCAGCACCACCTCCTTCTCCATTTCTTTCCCTGCTTTTGGCACCTAATCCCTCCCCCTTTCTAATATTATGGCTTTTGTGAGCATGTGTTGTTGTAAACTGTACCCTTGCTTCATGTGCAGCTATTTTTAATTCGCATCAAGGCATCCTGTGCCCTGCCGTTCTGTTTCTTTTTCTCCTCTCTGCACTGTGTGTGAGGTCTGTTCCATTGCGGTGTCTACACAGTCCTGCACTTTCTTCTTGCTGCCACACTGGGGTGCCCCCCACATTCACCCATGCATTCCCCAAGGGGGAGACCCCTACGTGCCCTGTGACCTGAGCCAACATATCTATGGGGATAAAACTCCGGAGCCATGTGGCTGGGTCCTCCTAGGGCATGTGTATGCTTAGTGACTTAATTACTGCCTGGCTATCACAGGCTTGCCCCAGGCTGGTTTCCGCCATTGTATTCAGAAGGGATCCTGTGTGCCCAGCTCCGCCCCACACTTGGCATTTCCCGCTCTCTACAGTGTGCCAGTCTGTACAGGTAAAGAGCTACCTTGCTGCTCTCATGGGCAGTCCCACAGTGTGAGCATCTCACTCAGGCCTTTAGCCCCATGGACTTCCACTTCTCTCTGAAGTTACCACTTCATACCTTTGCCCGTGTTCCCCGGGGGACTCTCTTTCATGTTGATATGTAGGATTTCCTGGGATATTCCAGATTTTAGTCCCTTGTCAATTTGGACAATTTAGACAGATTAGTAGACAGTATTTGAATCTGTTAGCTTTGTCCATGTTATTGGTTTCTGAACAGAAATCCATAATTTTTGAAGTAATAAAATTTATTTGGACACGCACACACGCACACACACACACGGATGTGTGTGTGCGTAACCTTATGGCTTTTACTTTTGAAATTTTGTTTAAGGAATCCTGCCCTGCCCTAAGTCACAAAGATATTTGCCGACATTTTCTTCGAGTCGCTTTATGGTTTTACCTTTCACGTTTTTATTGAGTGCCTGACGAGACGCAGTGAGTGGAAGGCAGGTTGAGAAAGAGCGGTGAAGAAAGACAAAGGTGCTGCGGCACCATCGGAAGGCGTGTGGGGGTGGTGTCCTGTGTGCTGCGGGCTCTGGTCTGCCCAGGCCCGGGACGGCGGGCAGTGAGGCCGTCTGGGGGTGGCATGGGCAGAGGGGCTGGCTGGGGGAGGGCAGGGTGGTCCGGGCCGCAGGCCTAGGAGCACCCTCTGTGTTGTGCATCAAGTCAGCAGTGAGACAGCCAGAAGCTCACTGGGGTTCCTGGGGACATCCAGAGTCCACAGGGATTCTTTGTGATGTTGAGATGAGCCACTGGAGGGAAGAGGTTCATGCCTCAGGGCCAAGGCAGCACAGGGTGGGAGAGCGTGAGCTTTGGGTGTTCCTGCCTGGTTCGCTTCTCACTTGGGCCACTGGTTTCACCCTGGGACTTTGGTTGTAATCACGCAATTTGTCTGCGAGATGGGCTCGATGGTCACCGACCAAAGAGAAGGGTAAAAGGAATAACATGGAAGATGTACGTGAGGTGACCCTATAGGTCCTCTGACCTGAGCCCGCAGTTCACACAGGTAATGGTAACTGAGCTGGCACTGGGGGCCAACAGGTGGGAGGAGCTGCACGTCCGCATTCGCACTCCCTCTCATCCACCTGGGATCCCAGGGGTCCCACTGACCTGCGGAAACCCTCAGCTTTCCTGTTGCCTTTGGCCACTGTGTTCCACAGAATGGAGTTGGCCAAGGTAAGTAGGCTGTAAAGTCGGAGAAGGAAACATTCTCCAGTGTCCTTGTGAAAGGCACTTCCAGACTGTTTACACCCAGAGGATAAATGAGGAACTGGTGCGACCTGTTTGAACAGTCCTTCCCAGCACCCCTGTAATTATAAACCCGCTGTTTTTTAGGCAGAGCCCACTGTCTGTGCTCTGATTCCTGATTACGCAGTTTCTGCCAGGGGATGTCTGCAACTCCAGCCCCGGACTCATCTTAGCTGACTGAAACCAAGGCTTGTGTGACACTGGATTCTCAGGGCCTGGGGCAGAGGAAAGCCAGAGGAATGATGAGAGCCAGACTCACAGGCAGCCGGGAGGACAGCAGGCAGCAAGGGGCCTCTGGGCCCAGGTGAAGGGCACTGAGGGTAGAAGGGGGTAGGGCGACCCAGATTCCCGGGAGGACGGCAGGACCGGTCGGGCTCCTGGTGAGCCTAAGGCAGGCCTTTTGGTGATTGGGTGGAGGGAGGCGGGAGACTGGTTTCTGGAGGACTCTGGAAAGGAGGAGGACTCCACTCTCTCCGCCTGATAGGTCCAGCCTGCAGGAACCCCCCCCTCCCCCCACAACCCTGAGGTGCCTGGAAGTTGGGATCCTGCTACCTCTGTGCCGCCCCCATGTGCCACCTGGAGGACAGCGCACTTCCTTTTTCCTGCTTTCCTGCTCTCCTCCCCACTGCTGTGCCCCAGAGTCAGCAGGCTACTCATACCTCCCCTCCAGGGGCTTCACCTTCCTGAACCCCACCGTTCCCTGAGCACAGCACCCTTTCGGATGAAGGCCTGACCCTCAAGATTTTTCACCATCTGACTGACCCCACCTCGCACACCACTTGCTGTACCCAGCGCCCAGCTCAGTCTCTAGTCACCCCCTGCATTCTGTGGTCCACGTTCTTTTCCTGGTGGACTTCTCCCGGAGCCAGGTCTCCATGCTGTCACACTTTCTTCATTTTGCCAACATTGTCTCTGCCAGGAATCATTTCCCTCACCTCACCTTTAATCTGTCCACTTGTCCTTGAAAATTCAGCCTGGTTGTTGCCTCTAGTATACCTGCCCCACCCCTCACCCTTCCTTCGGCCAGGTGGGTTCCTGAGGGGAGAGTAGGGGTATCCCCCCCTTGCACCCAGGCACTTGCATGTTGAACATCTGTCTTTAGCACCTTGGTATCTGAGGGGGTGAGTCTGAATCTAGAGGAAGTTAGGAACATAGATGGCTTCAGACCTAGTTTTTAAAATGGGCATTTTATGAACAAATCAATTGATAATCAGGATTGGAAGAGAGCTTGTTTATTTTCAATTCCTACCTAAAGTTATCTGTCATTTGGCCATCTCAAAACAAGCTCGTATTTTGAGAAGCAAGAGAGAAGCTTTTTAATTACAAAACTGATAGAGCAGAAATAGCTAACCATGTATGTCCTGACTTTAATGTATTATCAGTTTATCATATATTTGAAATTAATTTTTCTTGCATTTTACAAAACAGTCATTATACCTCAATTTTAAAAAAGAGAACACACTCTACCAAAGGAGACACATGGATGGCAAATAGAAACAAGAAAAGATGCCCAGTATCATTAGACACTAAGAAAATACAATTAAAATCACAATGAGATGTTGCTACATACTAAATGGCTAAAATAATTTTTTTTAAAAACCTGATAATACCAAGTGCTAGTGAGAATGCAGAGCAATTAAAACTCTCATACGCTGCTGATGGGAATACAAAGTGGTCCAGCCACTTTGTCTTACAAAGTTAGACATACACTTACCATATAGCAATTCCACTTCTAGGTACTTTGTCTTATAAAGTTAGACATACACTTACCATATAGCAATTCCACTTCTAGGTATTTACCCAAGAGAAATAAAGACATATGTCTACACAAAGACCTATAGGAAATGTTGATATCTTCTTTATTTATAATTGCCCCAAAACAAAAACAATCCAAATGTCCTTAAACAGGATGAAAGGGTAAACAAATTGTGGTGTGTCCAATTTAGCAATAAAATGGAGTGAACTACTGATACAGGCAACAACGTGGATCAGTCTCGAAAGCACTGTGGTAAGTGACGGAGCCTGTCACAAAAGCCAGGCCGCATACAGTGTGATTCTACTTATCCTGGACATCGTGAAAACGGGACAAAAATCAGATTAGTGGTTGCCAGGGCCTGTGTGGGGAGAAGATTGACTGCAAGAGGGTGCAAGGGAACTCTGTGGCGAGGTAGAAGTATTCTGTACCTTGATATGGTGATGGTTATACACAGTATACATTCATCTGAACTCATCTAAGTTTATACCTGTAAAGGGTGATTTTTATTTTATGTTGACTGTGTCTTATTTTAGAAACACACAGTGGCTCTGCTGTTAGGCTGACCATCAGCGCCCTGCTCATCAAGTGGGAAATCCACATTGCTCTGCTGCTGTGTGTTTTATGGAGATGGAAACAGTGAAACCTGATGAGTGTCCCCACGTGTGGGCTGAAGTGATGGTCTGTCACAAGCCCATATGTAGCCTTTCACTGAGCAAAGGACAGCAAGGCCGATGTTGCTGGAGCATCTCAGTGCCTGTTGTCATGAGCACTCCCCTTTCCCCTTGGCCCCGGCATTTAAACCTAAAACACGTGCTTCCAGGAACAACCTTCGTATTCCTTGCTGCTTTTCAGATTTCAAGAGTTGTCATTTAAATATGAACAGTATCGAGGGAGGGAGATGAAAGAGGGAAGAGATATGGGAACATATCTATATGTATAACTGATTCACTTTGTTATAAAGCAGAAACTAACACACCATTGTAAAGCAATTATACTCCAATAAAGATGTAAATAAATAAATAAGAACAGTATCTATTTGTCGTGACGTGGATGGACCTAGAGTCCGTCATACAGAGTGAAGTAAGCCAGAAAGAGAAAAATAAATACTGTATGCTAACACATATATATGTATGGAATCTAAAAAAAAAAGTGGTTCTGAAGAACCTAGAGGCAGGGCAGGAATAAAGATGCAGACATAGAGAATGGACTTGAGGACACGGGGAGGGGGAAGGGTAAGCTGGGACGAAGTGAGAGTGCCATGGACATATATACATTACCAAATGTAAAATAGATGGCTAGTGGGAAGCAGCCGCATAGCACAGGGAGATCAGGTCGGTGCTTTGTGACCACCTAGAGGGGTGGGATAGGTAGGGAGGGGGACGCAAGAGGGAGGAGATATGGGGATATATGTATATGTATAGCTGATTCACTTTGTTATAAAGCAGAAACTAACACACCATTGTAAAGCAATTATACTCCAATAAAGATGTTAAATAAATAAATAAAGCAAATAAATAAATAAGAACAGTATCTATGGTACGTGTTGATGGGCTATACCAATGTGTACCTTGTTAAGAAATATCCTTTTCTTTTCCCTAAATCTTTTTACAAGGGTTTTGAAAATCAGGCGGGCAGGTTTCTGAAGAGCCAACATATTTTAATATTGATTGCCAGTATGAATATTATTGGTAACAGTGGGATGAAAACCAGATCTACATCGTGGTTTCCTGTCGGCTGTCAAGTCTGTATTGAGCTGTGATTATCTTAGCTCTTCTTGCCACCAGCTCAGCAATACTGAGTTGTGTTTTGTTGGTTATTTTTTTCATCCTGCTGTAAATTTCAAAATGACAGTAAGGCCCTATTTTAAGGGAAGTGAACATGTGATGTCACTTCTAATTGGTTGTGAAATGCTTGCTTTCTCCTTCCTAAAAAGGGGCTGCTGAAGGATGGAGTTGAAAACTCAGGTTCACCTTCTGTGTTTTGGTGAGCTGCTGACCTGCTCTCCTTGCTGCGGGTAGCAGCCAGGCCACGCCTGGGAGGGAGGGGTCTGTGGAGGAACCGATGACTGATCGTGGGGCCTGAGAGCTGTTTGTGCACTTCAGCAAGACTGCTGGAAATCATACCAGACCTCTGGAGAAGCCCACCCAGACACCTGCCTTCCAGGGATCCTCGCTGTTCCCATGGGAGTGGGGTCATCTCAGCCCGTCCAGAGCTCTGGCCTCAGGGACAGCCCTTCCTGGAGGGACCACAGTCCCCTTTTCTCCCGATGCCCATCTCCATGTGTTCTGTCTCTTTGCAAGGTCTTCCTGCCACTCCACTGTATCCTCTTCTTCACCTGGCTAACTCAGCACAAGATGGGAGGGACTCAGGCAGTTTGAACTGTTCATAAGTCAGGGTTAAACAGGCTACGTGGCAGAGAGAGGACTATACCCTTTTCTGTAGAGTGGGAACTAGTCCTCCATGTTCTCCAGGAGCTTCCAGATTGACTCTAAATGGAGATGAAATATGAGAGTGATTAGCCAGGCAGAGACATTTAGAAATGGAAAAACTGACAAAAAGGTGACTACAGTTTTTGAAGACAGTTGGGAGGAAAGGGTTGAAAATACAGTCGATCATTTTTCTGTCATATTTCCTCCAAGTGCTCCAGTGTCAGCTACATGGTATCCTTTCTAATCAGCAGGTCAGTGAATGGAACATATGGAATACTTTGATTTTTCACTCCAAATTAGCCGCTAATATTTTCTCAATTTACTCTTTTCAATTACTCTTTTATTATTTATAATTTAGATAAGCTAACTCTCCTCTCATATGTGAGATAAAGTAATCAAGCCTCACCTTGGCTCTCGTCAAAGCAGATAAGAGTGTGAGCTTTGCCCTCGAGACTCCTACCTGGAACCATTTGAAAACCTGCTTTCAGCTGCAGCCCAGCCTCTAGGACTGCGACTACGCATCTTAGAAAACAATGTAACTTCCCTGAGCTTTGGTTTCCTCATCTTAAGATGGGGACAGTTATTCCTACTCATTAGGGCAGTGGCAATTTTTGGGGTGTAAAACACCTACTGTGGTGCCTGGCATGTGCTCAGAAAGTGGGAAATAGTGTTTGTTGCTCTAATTGGGAAGTAATAATAATCTAGCATGTGGTGACATCTCAGCAGTAGGCACCTGAAACCTGCTTATTCCAGTAATGCTCAAAAGGCCTTTAGCCAAGAGTCTATAATGTTAATTATAAAATCATTTTAATCTGAGTTACTAAAAAATTATTTTTCTGTTTTTGTTGTTTTTCATCTTTCTAGTTAGACATTACCCACTCTGGGAAGCTGCGTGAGATGCCCTCTGGGTGCCCTCAGCCCCTCGCTTCCCTCCATCAGAGCCCTTCCCACTCTGGCCTGTCTCCCTCCCTGAACCACGGGTCAGAGCATGGACGCCGGCCGCATGGACATTGAGAAGCTCCGAATCACTGTTTTGCGTGTTTCTGCTAGTGATAAAAACGGGGAGCTGGTCATGTAGCAATGCAGGGTGCCTTTGAAACAGGAGTGGGGCATGAGCACCCAAGAGCCGGGCTGGCGTGGAAGACGTTTCTGCAGCCGCGGCCCCAGGCCTCACGGCGGGGCTCTGTTTCCTAGGTCGGGAACTACAAGCGGACCGTGAAGCGGATCGAGGATGGCCACCGCCTGTGCAGTGACCTCATGAACTGCCTGCACGAGCGGGCACGCATCGAGAAGGCGTATGCGCAGCAGCTCACCGAGTGGGCCCGGCGCTGGAGGCAGCTTGTGGACAAGGGTAGGGAGGCCACCGCATTGGGCGTCTCAGCCCCAGGCGCCCAGGGTGTCTCAGCTCCAGGCGCCCAGGGCAAATTGTCGACCCTTTCTGAGCCAGTTTCCTCTCTTGGAAGATCGGGGCAGGAGTTTGTCTCACAGTTTCGGGGGGCTGTGATTCGTCACCCAGCAGCATAGCCTGCATGAGCTTTCCTCCCCTTTCCTGGGGACACAGGACTCCTGTCCTCGAACAGCATACAAGACTCCTGTGGCAGTCCTTGTCGTCCAGAGGACGTGCTGCGCTTGCCAAGTTAACAAGGAGCAGCTCCTTCAGGGCCCAGCCTTGAGTAGGCTCCTATCTAGTCAAAGGCCTTGCTGCTCAGCACCGTGGTTTCTGACACTCAGGCTGTTTATCTGTAAGCTTGGCCAAGTAGTAAGTCAGATAAGACTAGATGGTGACATCTGGCAGGCTTTCTAATACTGAATTTTAACAGGAATAACTACAGGTGTCGTATGATGCAGGCTTTGCCTCCCCTCCCTCCCTAGCAAAAACTCAGAAGATTCTAGAGCTTGGTGACAATGCTGCTGTGGATATGGATTGTGCTCAGAATGCACTTCCCAGCAGTAGAGGGGGAGCTCGATTGATTACAGGATTTCCTGGGACAGAAGTGGGTTAGCGGGGGTTTCTCAGGGTATGTTTTGGGGCAGACTCTTCCACCATGACTGACTGTCCTCAGGGGAGCCGACCAGGGGAAACCAGGCTAGGGCGAGGGACCCCCAGGCGACTTCAGTTGGGTCTAGACCAGCTGCCCGTGTTTCACCTGTTGCTGAAACGGGTTTTCTGTGGAGCTTAGCACAGTGCCATGGTACAGAGTGGGTGCCAGGGAGTGGGGTAGCCATGCTTGGGTGAGGAGTGACTGGGGATGAGCCAGCTCCTTCAGGAAGCGGTAGCTGTTGTTATTTTATTTCCACCTGCCTGAATCCCCTCTCTCAGGATCCAGCTGTCAGCGCCGTCCATTCTGTTGATTCAGAACCTGAGGTTCATAAAGCACTCTTGCCCGCTCACTTTGTGGATCCTGCCACAAGACCTAGGCAGGACAGGGAGCTGCTCGTTTTGTAGACATGAGGGATTACAGGTTCAGAGGGTCTAATGTTCTGTGTTTATTCGTACATGCACACGTACACACACACACACTCACCCACCCGCATACACTCACCCACACACCATGCGTCTCTGTGTCATTACCCAGCTCCAACAGTTATTGACCCCCGGGAGCGCCTTGAGGGCAGGTGCTGGGTCTTCCCATTTCCGTCCTCAGCTTCTGTCATAGCCCATCTCTCCCTCCATCACCTCACTCAACAAAATGACGGGCCACATTAGGAGTTTTCTTCCTGAGAACAGTGAGTGGGGTGACCCAGGCAACCCCACACTGCTATCTAGAGAATTCTGTCTGGGCCAGAGTAGATTCCTGTCTCCTCCTCTCCTTCCCCAGGACAGGGCTTCCATTCTGCTGAGGAGACAGTCCTTCATTCAACAAGCAGTTCCCAGGGTCCTGCTCTGCATGGAATGAATGGGCCTTGGGAGAACGTGTGGTCCAGTGGAGGGGGAGCCAGGGGCCAGCAGGAGCCCGTGTGGGTGGGCTCCGAGTGGCCTGGCAGAGAGGTCAGCTCATTCCAGAAGGCCCTCCTTCTCTAGCCAACCTTAAGCAAATCAAAACTTCCAAGATGAGGAAACTTGAGTTTTTCAAGAGCTCAGTGACTTTACAGAAAGGAAATGTGTGTAATCCCCCAGTTTCTCTAACACAATAACAGATCCAGCTTCAGTTCCTTATTCTTTTCTTCATCCCAGGAACTGAAAAAGGAACGGCACTGAGAGAAAAATATCTGAAACAACCAAAAGGAAACCTCTCAGCCGGGCAGCCAGCCTGCCGGCCTAAAACCCCATCCCAACAGCTGAGGGAGGTTAACAGAGGAAATCCCCTCCCCCAGGGCCTGTCTGGGCCCCACAGTGCCGAGTAACCCACCAGCTTTTCTCCTGTGCCAGGGCCTCAGTACGGGACGGTGGAGAAGGCCTGGGTGGCCGTCATGTCCGAGGCAGAGAAGGTGAGCGAGCTGCACCTGGAGGTGAAGGCCTCGCTGATGAATGAGGACTTCGAGAAGATCAAGAACTGGCAGAAGGAGGCCTTTCACAAGCAAATGATGGGAGGTTTTAAGGAGACCAAAGAAGCCGAAGATGGCTTTCGGAAGGCACAGAAGCCCTGGGCCAAGAAGCTGAAAGAGGTGCATCCCTCCTGCAGGCCCCTGCCTGGCCCCCACAGCCTGCTTCTCGCTGGCCAGGCCTCCCACCTGCAGCGCCCCCTCCTGCACTCCCAGGGGTTCCTGCCTCAGCTTTAGGCACAGAATGCTGCAGCTGGTAGCCAAAGGCCCGCGCTCAGGCCCGAACCCTGTGGTGCCTAATGTTTACCCATGTTCAAGACTCTGAGTGCTTTATGTGCCTCCTTTACATAATCCGTATCAACCCATTTCCCAGTCTTGGAAACAGGATGAGAACCACACACAGGGCGTAGAGCTCAAAACCCAAACTCTCTCTCTCTCTCTTTTTTTTTTCCCCCAATAACTCCATGTCATGAACCTTCTGGTCTATCAAGAATATTAAATCGATGCAAACTATTACATTTAGAATGGATAAACACCAAGGTCCTACTGTATAGCAGAGGGAACTATATCCAATCTCCTGGGGTAAACCATAATGGAAAAGAATATTAAAAAAATAACGTGTATCTGTGTAAAACTGAGTCACTTTGCTGTACAACAGAGATTGGAACAACATTGTAAATCAACTATACTTCAAAAAACAAAAGTTAAAAAAAAATTAAATCCACAGTTGCCAAAGGTTATCTGAGGTTAAACTATTGTAGAATAGTGCTTCTTAAATTTAAGCAAGCTTGCTAAAACCCAGATTCCCAGGCCCCACCTCCAGATATAATGATTCAGTAGGTCCGAAGTGGGGCCTATGGGACTTTCCTGGTGGTCCAGTGGTTAGGACTCCGTGCTTACATTGATGAGGACCTGGGTTCAATCCCTGGTCGGGGAACTAAGATCCCGCATGCCACGTGGCACCATCAAAAAAAAAAAAAAGCAGGGCCTATTAATGCTCAGTTCTAATGATCTCCCAAGTGATGCCATGCTCACTGGTCTAAGGACTACATTTTGAATAGCACAGTTTCAGAAGACCTGTTGGTAGCACTCAGGAGCTAGTAAGTAATATCCTAGATGGAAAACCCTAGCTCTTAACCACTAACAGTGCCTCCCACAGCCCTGGGAAATTGTCTATTACAGAGACTTAAAAGTCCATTTGGACTAGTAAAAAGGATAATTTTAAATTGTTCTTTCTCTTGTATGGGTTTTTCTCTCAAATTTGCAATGATACTGATATTCATTTTTGTAAAAGTAGCAAATGGAAACCATTGAGTCTCACCCAGCCTTGGCTTGCTGGAGGCTGTCATACCTACCCCCCAGCCTTCAGCACGCGAGGACCTGCAGCCTGGTCTGCCCAGGCTCAGGGTGGACATGCCACTTCCCTCCAACCCTACTCCTGCCACTGGCTTTTCTCAGGAGCTGCACTGCCTTCCTCCTTCTCAGAATCACCCGGAACAGACCTCCGTCTTCAGGTTGTAGCAACGGACTTTCCTTCTCTGCTCTGTGCCTTGGCTTTTGCCACGTCTCCTTTCTCTTCCTTCTTGTCTCTGGTCCCATTTGTAATGACACTATCTCCCTCATGAGGCAGTGGTTACAAACTCATCTTTCTTCTCTAGAATGAAATCTGTGACTTTGGCTCAAGTAAGAAGTGTCTATTAAATTACATATATACACACACATACACACACATCCATATCTATATATATACATGTGTGCGTGTGGAGTGTGCCCATAACCCTGCCTCCCAGCATTACACTCCTCTTGCGTTGGGTTTCCAGCTGCCTGCCGGCTCTTGCCTCAGATCCACACCTCCATCACATTCTTGCTCCATGTCACGTGCGTGGTTTTCTCTAACCGTTCCATGTACCGCTCTGCCAGCCCAGACCCACCCAGTGCACCTGCCTCTCCTCCCTGCTTTATTCTCCTCCTTGGCACTTGCCACCTTCTAATTTACTCTGTACTTCAACTGTTTCTTGGGGTTGCTTCTCCCAGCTAGACGGTAAGCTCCATGAGAGCCCAGGCTCTTTGACTGGCACTGTACCCCTATTGCCTACATGTTTCCTGACAGCAAAGCAGATGCTCCATCAATAGTTGCTGAATGAACTCCTCTGTTTTACTTGTTGTAATTAATACTGAACATACAGCTTTGTACCTGCTCTTTCCTCTCCTCTTGAGAGCGCAAGCACTTCCCACAGTCTTTGTAACCTCTAGCGAGGATTTTGAACTTTAAACGTGGTGTTCAGGAACTCATTCTCCCTGTAGGTAGAAGCAGCAAAGAAAGCCTACCACGCGGCGTGCAAAGAGGAGAAGCTGGCAATATCACGAGAGACCAACAGCAAAGCAGACCCGTCCCTCAACCCTGAACAGCTTAAGAAATTGCAAGACAAAGTAGAAAAATGCAAGCAAGATGTTCTTAAGGTAAATTGTGCACTTCTCTTTACATATTAAGAGCACACGCCTCACCCGTTCACACATCTGGCATGCAGTGCACCTTTGCCGCTGCTTGGTCAGATGCTCGGACAGACGGCTGCATCAATGAAACACATTCCTGCCCTCAAGGTCACGCCTTACCTTACCAGAGCCATTAGTGCCCACCTCAGGACCAGGGCAGACCCGAGTTCTGGGCAGGCAGGGGCAACGGGTGACTCCTGTGCGCGGGGGACAGGGCAGTGGGGCAGCGGGAGGGAAGAGCTTGTGCAGGACACGAGTTGTGGATGTCAGCAGCGGGGAGCTGATGGGTGCACTGGTTCAGAGGGTCATGAGGACCAGACGGCCGGCGGCCTTGCAACGCAGGAAAAGTAGGGCGCTTGGGGTTTTGCGGCAGGGAGCCACCGGGAGAAGGTTCGAGAGCCTGGGAGGGGAGGGCCGACGTGAGCAAGGCTCTGGGCCTGTGCCCTTGGCTCCCAGCTTGGCCCCCAGCCCCACCCTCCTCCTTTGCTCTGTTCTAAGGGCTGGGCGGCCGGAGGCTACCCCTGTCAAGGGCCTGCCCTGCTGCAGTGTTCACGGAAGAGAGTCCCAGCCTGGATTTGGAGAAAGAGGTGATGTTAGAGGGGAGGTGTGCTTCAGGAATAGGTCGTGACCCCGAAAGGGGAAGCAGGAGTCGCAAGCTGATGTGTTACTACCTGCCCACCTTTTCGGGCCTCAGATGAGCATCACTGAGCCCCAGGGAATTAGGTGGTGTCATCTCTGTTTTGTGACGTAGGAAACGGAGGAACCTCGGAGAGGTTCAGTCAGGTGCCACCCAGTGATGTGAGCGTGGGAGAGCCTATGCCCTCTCCAGTGCTCTGTCCTCGCATAGCAAGGAGGGTGGGAGACGGGGGTTCATTGCTCAGAGCGAGTGTCAGAATCCCTCGGGGAGAATCCCTCCACGCCTGTCTCTAAGACTGGGCCTGAGCCAGGAATCTGGGGTTGTGGAGCAGCCTGGGGGCCTCCTCCGTGGGACCAGGTGAGGAACCTGGGACCACCTGCTGAGTGTGGGGGGCACCTGGACTCAAGGAACCCAGGCTGGGGGGACTCTAGGGGCTGCCTTCATCAGGTACACAAGGAATTGGGTGCCCAGGAAAGTGCCTAGAGGAGAGATGAGGCATCTCCATACCCAGATGTGTGTGTGTGAAAGAGAGAGTGATGCATGCCTTTCATGTTTTACAACCACCCAGAACAGACTCCACCAAATTGATACACTGGCAGGACAAACCCAGGGCCTGAGGTCAGACGCAAGGCACGTGTCAGGATGACCAGGGCACTTTGTAGAGGGTTCCCTCCCTGCCTCTGTGGTCTGGCCAGTGACCTCGGGGCACGATGGTCCTTGTAGGCTGAGAGCTGGCCTGGAGAGGAGGGCAACTCACTCCCGCTGCCCTTCTTAGCAGTTTCTAAAAACCAGCACTAACTGGCTGCACACGTCCTTCTGTGTTTCTTATTGGCCAGGCAGTGACTGCATCTTGCAGCATCCATCAGAAAGGAACCGCTCACGTTCTGTGCTAAGTGTCACAGTCCACGTGAGGGTGAGGGTTGCCTCTCATTTCACTCCGTGAATATTTATTGGGAACTTTCTCTGTGCTAGCAGTTCCCCGAATGACGATGACCAATGACCGTGTTCTCTACCTGGCCCGTGCTGGGACGGGGCTGCTCGTGAGCACAGGCCGGGTGAAGCCCACCCCCACCCCGCCACCAGGGGTCCAGGGAGGTTACCGAATGGTGAAGGATCCCAAGAAGTGGTTGCTCTGTGTCACTCTGATGGCACCACTGGCGTCTGAGCTCAAGCTGCTGCGAGGCGCCTCGCACGTACAGGCGTGGGCAGTGGATGATGATGCACAACCAGAGCAGCTGTGGAGCCGTGCTCCTGCTGGGATGCCCAGACTCTGGCAGGGATGACCTCTTTCTGGGGTCATAGAGGACCCAAGCCCAGCCAAGGCAGGAGGCTTAGAAGAGAACAAGGAACCAAAGATAGCAGGCGAGGGGCGAGGGGCAGAGGTGGGGACTCCGGGGGTGGGCAGGCCTGCTCTCTGGAGGTTGCGGAAGGCTTCAAGAAGAGGGTCTCTTTGGAGCATAAAGGGGAGTCTTCCAGGGCATGAGTCAGAGAAAGTCGCCTGGGAGAGGAGCAGGGGAGGTGGCGAGTAGACTTGGATCCCAAATGGGGGCAGAGAAGCTGCTCTAGAGGTGGCAGGGGCCGGGCCCTGAGTCCAGGACTTGATCTTAAAAGCACGGGGTCCTGCAGAAGCTCAGGGGGGGTTCATTCCTTCCTCAGAAGGCCCCACGCTGTCGTCAGGAACAGAAAAGCAAAGTTCCTAGGTGGCCAGCCCATCCATCCGTGATCAACCCCCATTTTTCAGGGTCTTGATAGTGGAAAAGGCTTGTGATAAATGAGCGGCCCCAGCCCTGCCATCCCTAACTTTACCCTAGGAGGCTACCATCACTTTGATGGTCCCACCAACTATCAAAACCATGTCGGGGTGGGGGGACTTCCCTGGTGGTCCAGTGGCTAAGAGTCTGTGCTCCCAATATAGGGGGCCCGGGTTTAATCCATGGTCAGCGAACTAGATCTCACAGGCCACAACTAAAAAGATCCCACATGCCACAACTAAAAAAAGATCCCGCATGCCGCAACTAAGATCCCATGGGCCGCAATTAAGACCCGGTGCGGCCAAATAAATAAATAAATATTAAAAAAAAAAAAAAAAAAAAAACCATGTGGGGCGCAGGGAAGACTGCATGGGTTTACTGACCCCCAGCACATCCCTGCGAGGTAAATGTGCTAACTTTAGCCATGGCTCTTAGGCTAAAGACATGACACACTGTCCCTAGACACCCTTGAGAATAGGACATACCTATATTCATATTTTCTTCCTGGTAAAACCCCTTCTTGAGGACAGTCTGGGGAGGAACAGCTGTGTTGGGGATGTCTTGGGCTGGAGGAAAGGGGACTAGGACTCTTTTGAATGCCTTGGTGCCGCTTGGTGTCCTTGTCTGTCACCTCATTTAAGTATCAGGATACTGTGACGTAGAAGTACTTCGTTTTCTGAGAAGGAAAGCGAGGCTCCCAGAAAACGAGCGGCACAGGCTTTGGCCACGGGTTTGTCTGGCGCTCGGAGCCCTGTGATCTTGCCTTTAAGGTAACTGTCGAGCCACTGCTGCTGTGGGCAAGATCTGAGGCTCAGCCCTTCCCCGTGGGAGAGAGGACACGGGTGAGTGACGTGGGGCTCGAGGCCATGCACACTGGGCTCCAAGTGACCGCCTCTTCCACAGTGGCTACCTGTTTGGGTCTTACTCCAGCTGAGAGCCCTGGCAGATGCCAGGAGTGTGATTTGCATTTCAGAAGTGGAGGGGCTGGGACTTGAACTTGGAACTCTGTCAGACTCTGGAGCTTGTTCTCTTTGGGTTTTGGAATCTGGGGCGGCTGGGGGACGGAGCAGCTTTCCCCAAGGGCGACATTGGTGGTGGGGAGAGCATCCAAGATGAGCCTGGGGGGCCTGGCGTGTGGAGTGCGGAGGGCTGTTTCACAGCCAGATTGGGTGGGTGCCCCTCAGGAGCAGAGGTGGGGCGTGAGTCCTCTGGGCAGGAGCTTGCGGGGCAAAGGAAATAGATCGGGTGCTTCTTGGATGTGGGGTCGCCTGAGGAGTAGTCTAGATGCTGATGGATTCAGAAGTGGTGGAGGGGGACAAGGGCCGGGTGATGGACAGGGTGGTACAGAGCCGGGCTCGCTCACTCTCGGTCAGAGGCAAGTGGGCTGAGTGGAAGTTAGTCTTCAACTCGTGTGCCTGGACTTTCTCGTAGACCAAAGAGAAGTACGAGAAGTCCCTGAAGGAGCTGGGCCAGGGCACACCGCAGTACATGGAGGGCATGGAGCAGGTGTTTGAGCAGTGCCAGCAGTTTGAGGAGAAGCGCCTGCGCTTCTTCCGGGAAGTTCTGCTGGAGGTTCAGAAGCACCTAGACCTGTCGAACGTGGCCAGGTAAGTGTCCCTTAGCTGAAAAGCACATCCCAGGGAAGTCAGTGGAAAGTTGCTTTGGAATAAAGATCGGTTGCTGCTCTCCAGCCTTGGGGTGGCAGTGCTTGTCAGAAGGTCTTAAGTTCCCCTGTCCAGGGAGGGCCCTTTGGCCAAGCCTGCCTGTGGCCATGCAGTGTCCTGCTGCCTGGGACAGCTGCTCCCTGGCCTGAGTCGGGTGGCCGCCTGCCACTCTCTGCCAGCTCTGGGTGCAGTCCTTTGCATCTAGGCAGGAAGGGAGGGCCGCGGCTTGGACCCGCCACAGTTGCACGTTTGAAATCAACCCGGGAGCAAGTCGAGCAGTTCCGGGGCTGGCACACCCTGCCCCCGGGATGGCCTTTCTTTGAAGACCTTTACGAGGTCTTTTCAATCCAGAGCAGCTGGCTGCCAGCTTGTTCCTTGACTTCCAGTGGTTCTGGGCCTCGGGCAGCACAGACCCTCAGAGACTCGGTTCTGAACGGAGACGTGGAGGCTGTGATATTCCTTCCATACTTTCCTTGTCTTTGGTCCCATGACACCTTCGTCAGGGCAGAGGCCCGTGCTAACCCTGGACCTAGACTTCTGTCATCCACATAGCAGAGCCATTTAGAAATGACTCACAAGTTAAAGCTTGTCGTGAATAGGAAATTACATTCCTTTTGTCTTCTTCTAATAGGAAAAACATCAAAAGCAACCGTTATTGTTCAGCTCCTCTGCCAACAACTAACGGATCCTTATGAGTGTCTGTGAAGGAGGGGCATTATTCCCCATCTCGCTGATGAGGGAGCAGGCTGGCGTGGTTAAGGGACTTGCCCAAGGCTGCACCGCCGGCTGGGGCAGGGCTGGGGCTGCCAGGCTCTTGTGCGGGTGGAGTAACTCCCATCGTGTGAGGGCTTGTCCTCGGTTGATGTGCCTTGCTTCCCTTAGTCCTCCAAGCCACCCTGGGGAGGGGATGGTGTAGTAGTGTTCTAGGGCTGCCATAATGAAATACCCAAACCTGGGCAGCCTAGAACAACAGAAATTTCTTCTTTTGCGCTTCTGAAATCAAGGTGTCAGCGGGGCCTCACTCCCTCTGATGGCTCTGCTGTAGGGGAGGACTCTTCCTTGCCTCTTCCAGCTTTTGGTGTTTGGAGTCAATCCTTGGCCTTCCTTGACTTGTAGACGAGATGCATCACTCCAGTCACATGGCCGTCTTCTGTGTCTTCACATTGTCTTCCCTCTGTCTCTGTACCCAAATTTCCCCCTTTTTATAAAAAGGTGGTTTTTTAATTTACAGATTACCTCTGTAAAGATCCTATTTACCAATAAGGTCCCATTCCGTGGTACTGGGGCCTAGGACTCCAACATTATCTTTTTTGGAAGACACAGTTTACCCCGTAACAGGTGGCATTATGCACCCTCAGCGGAGGAAGACACTGAGGCCAGGCCCAGAGAGGGTAACTGACTTGCTAGCCATACAGCCTAGAAGTGAAAACACCAGGACCCGCAGTGGTCATACTCCTATCTGACACGGTCAGCTTCCTAGGGAGGCGAGCTGCTCTGAGCGGTCAAGCAGAAGCAGGAGTCCCCCCAGGTGGCTCGTGGGGTGTGCAGCCACCACAGCACTGGCCAATCTTTGTTTACTGTTTTTGCACAGCTGAGTGTAAACCTTCCTGCTTTTTTGAAGGGATGAGGGGGAGCTTTCTGACACTGAATTCTGGACCTGGTTAAATGGGACCACACAGATTGGTGGTCCGTGTGGCCCAGATGCCAGCACCTTTTGTATTATCTGACAGAGCAAAGCCAGGTTGTTGCCACCTGGTTTGATTTGTCAGAAGCTGAAGCTATGGCTTCCACACCATGGTTGTTGTTTGTCCCATTCTGTGTGCATCACGGCCAGATGACCGTCCAACTGAGCCAGGGCAAGGGTCTGATCTGCCCTGTGAAGTCGACTCTCGTGCGGCTGCAGACCATGGCGCCAGCTCTAGGCAGGCCCTGGGCGAGGCTGAGGGCTGGCCTTCCCGTCCTTCAAAAAGAGTCACGCTTCTGTCTCTGATTTAGCTACAAAAACATTTACCGAGACCTGGAGCAGAGCATCAAAGTTGCCGACGCGGTGGAGGACCTGAGGTGGTTCAGAGCCAACCACGGGCCAGGCATGTCCATGAACTGGCCACAGTTTGAGGTAAGAGGGGGCTCTACCTGTGACCTGTTGGCCTGGGAGGGGCCTAGGCCCACAGGGTCGAGTCATACACCGTTCTTTCTCCATCTAACTCAGAGCTGGCCTGTGCCCTATTTATGTGGCAGCCTTTACACATGGCAACCCTAGAAACCAAGTGGATGTTTAATGTTCTGGGGGGCTTCAGGATTACCGAAGGGCCTTCTGAATCCCTGGTGAAGATGCAATTATGTTCTTTGTAATTGAGAACTTTGATGGTCACTTGTTGACCATCTGGCATTCCCTTCGTGGTGAGTCCCAGGAGTTGCAGGAGTTACAGTTCCCTGCTCAACCCTGCGAGATGGCCAGGGAAGGAGTGGCCACAGTGCATTCCAGGCCTGGTGGGCCAAGAGCACCAGTTCAGCAGCCTCTGGTCCAGGACGAGAGGGGAGCATGGTCTCAGTGTGTAGCTGTTTTTACCCTTCACTGAAGGCTTTTCCTTATCTTCTTATATAAATTCAGCCAACTTTGGTGTAGGATTAACTTTCTTCTTTTCCCATTTTCATGGGTCCAAGCTGTCCAGTATCTTTACATGCAAAATTCAAGGGCCTGGGGATCTCAAGGCTCTTCCAGCCCTAGAATTGGGTCCCCAGGCCCCACCTGGCCTCCTGTTGATAGCAGAGAAGGCAGTGGCCACAAGTCCCACCACCCTGTTCTCTGAGGGAAAGGATTCTCCCCACCTCGTGGCGAAGCAGGGGCTGGGAAGGGCCCCACAGTGCCATGGCTGCTGCCTCCCCCGGGGAGGATGCTGGAGGCAGCCCCCTCTGCCTTGGGCTCCAACCACCTGGCCCCACTGACTCGGTAGCGGCTGGAGCCCAGGCTGCACTCAGATCCTGCCTCAGCACTTACTAGCTGTGGGATGCTGAGCAAGTCATCTGCCCTTTTTGTGACTCAGTTTTCCCATGTGTAAAACGGGGATGACAACAGCCCCGATCTTCTTGGAGGCTGGAGGTTCAGTGACCTGGTCCATACTGGGTATTGCCCCTGGACCCACCACACAGAAACTTGTTTGGCCCCATCCCAGCCTATAGTTTTTTCAGTCCACATCCCTGTGCCTCTGTTTTCTGGAGTTTCTCAAGAAAGCTTCTCCAGATGACAGTGGGTCCCTGGAGCTGAGCATTCCCCCTGCACTGCCTTTAGGACACCGGCTCCCAACAGGGACCAAGAGCAGAGGCCTGGGGCCTTCCCAGGTGGAAGTGGACCTAGAGGAGACAGCACAGCCCGACTTCTCCTCCCCTTAGTGATGGCACATGGGCAAGAAGCGAGTTGGTGATGGGACTTGTGCACACACCTGGATTCTCCTCTGCGGGGAGTGTTTGCTGCTCTCAGGAGAGGCTCAGGAAACCCTCTGTGACATGTACCCCCTCCAACCCCCAGGTCCCTTAGGGTTGTTCGTCCCTACCCAGAGAACAGAATGGTCTGGAAAGGAAGACTTGACAGGCAATCTTGCTGGGGTGGGTGTCCTGGCCAGAGCCCATGGTGGCCCTTCTCTCTGTGGGTCCCACGGGCCGGGAACCCATGCCTGCATGTGTTGCATGCTTGCAGCTCTTACAGGATCATGCTTCCTTTCTCTAATGAAATTATTTGTTTTTATTTTCCATGCCACAAGGATGAAGTAAGTTCCTATTTTATGGCTAACTTATTGAATTCCAAACCTCTTGCAGTGTGTGTTCAGCCCAGGTGGGTCTGTGTGTGGCATCTGCAGCCTGATTCTGACAGGTTAAAGAACCGTGGCCACAGTGTAGCCCAGGCGGTTTTGTTGTCCGAGTTAATAGCGGACCCTTCCCTTCAGAGTTGGCCTGGTGTTGATCACGTCGGCCCTTGGAAGCCACCCCGTCAGGACGGATTTATATTTCAAAAGGTCCTATTTGCAGGGCAGAAATAGAGACACAGACGTAGAGAACAAACATATGGACACCAAGGGGGGAAAGTGGGGGGCGGGTGGTGGTGGGATGAATTGGGAGATTGGGATTGACATATATACACTAATATGTATAAAATGGATGACTAATAAGAACCTGCTGTGTAAAAAATAAATAAAATTCAAAAAAAAATTTTTTTAAAGGTCACTATGGGGATTCTGAGTTCCAGTTGAGTTCTCAGTCAGCTTATTTCAGTTAAGGAAATAATTAACAAATAAATAGGTGACCTAAGTTTGGGGTTGAGGGCCCAGGTCTGCCACCAACTCTGCATGGGCAAAGTCACTTTTCTTTCTGGGCGTTGGTTTCCTCATCTGACAAATTGGCAGGTTAGACTTGAATGTTTCTAAGGTGGCTTCTAGCCTTGAAATTCCATAACTACACATGAGCAAAGCTCATGACTCAAAGCACAGCTCAAAGTCATCCCAAATATTAATTCAAATAAAGTTGTTGGATAATAGGTAGAAATGGGGCAGGGGGAAGAGTTCATTAAATGTGTACACACACATGCTTTTCTCCCAGTGTTTTCAGTGCAGTTGATAAAAGCCTGTTCACATGCTGGAAAAATAGTGAACCTCTGGGGAGGTAAACACTGCTTTGCTTTGTTAGCTAGCCCCCAGCACGCTGCTCAGATGGGGGAGGACGTTCTGGGCAGGGAAGGGCACTACTCCTTGGAGACTTGAGTGGCTGGGTTGCCCCTGCAGTGATGCGGGAGCTCCCCTCGGCCCCTGATTTTGTTTGCACCCAGGGCCCATTTCCCACACTGCAGGCTTGCTCAGGCCCCCACGCCCAGCTCTCTTGCCCTGCTGACGGTTCAGGGCACAGATGAGAGAGTCTTCAGCACTGAATGCCAAGCCCCTCGGAGGGTGGGCTCTGTCTCCTTTGGAAGCGCGAGGAAACCTGGCGAGGCCTCTGGCTGCTGCTGCGGGCCTGAGGGTCCGGAAGCTGAGTGCCACAGGGACAGGGGTTGGATGGGGAGGCTCCCTGGGACTGGAATGCAGGATCCCTGAATGTCGGCTCCAGTCTTCTTATTATCCATCCGTCCCTGCAGGCTGGGCCTGGTGCTGACCTCCAGGCCCCCTGAGGAGTCCACACTTTGCACAGTGAGGAGGGGTCAGTGGTGGGTGTCATGAGCCCGGGGTCTGCTGGGTAACAAGGGAGAGCAGAGGCAGCAAGGGTAGATGCCACTAACTGTGCGGGGCAGGCCACTGGCTCGCTGGCCGGTGTTTTAGACTGATGTGGCCTCAAACAAATGAAATTCCTGATTTCTCTCCCTCGGTACCCATTGCTCAGGAGTGGTCTGCAGACCTGAATAGAACTCTCAGCCGGAGAGAGAAGAAGAAGACTGCTGATGGTGTGACCCTGACGGGCATCAACCAGACCGGGGACCAGGCTCTGCAGAACAAGCCCAGCAGGTGGGCACTGGGGCGGCCTCAATCCCTGGAAAGGTCCCCTTGGTCCTCTGCACGGGCTGGGACGCCCCCACCTGGAACACCGGGAGACTCCCCGATGGGGCCTCGCAGGGAGCCCCAGGGCCATCTTTCCAGACACTCCCTGGCTGCCTGCGCTCTGCTGGGCAGTGGCCCAAGGTCATCTCTGGAGAGAATCATCAGTCCACCTGGTGCCAGAGCTGCAGAAAGATCCAGAGGGGGAGCCTTTGCCACAAGTGTGCTTTGGGCCCCAAATGAGGGGAAGAACTGATGTTAGGGGCTGGTCATTATGTGTCCCCAGTGGTGCACACGGGCAGGTGGAGGTCACTGTCGGTGGGGTCCTTCAGGAGGGTTCAGGTGTCCTGGCCAGGTTTGTACTTAGTTCCCCGTGCCGTATGCAGGTGCCTGATTTGGGGGTGGGGCATTGTCAAGTGCCCCCTTTTTCAAATTACCTCTTTGCTGAGAGCACTGGTTATTTCTGACCTCATTGTTTGCTAAAACTGAGTTTGGATCAAAGAGGTGGCACTGAGGTCCTTTAGAACCTCCTGGAAAGTGTGTGCCAGGTGAGGCCACAGAGTTCCCAGCAGATAATGTTGCTGTCCTCTGCAGAGCTGAGGCTGCCCTGCAGGCCCTGGGCCCAGAGGCCTCCACGGCATGCTGGGTGATAACACACCTCAGGCTCGTGGCTTCCTAGGAAGAGTCAGCGCAGGTTCCGCAGGCCTTTCTGTAGCCCTGGGCACTGAAGCCCCCGCCCAGTCTCCCTGGGCTGACATGGCCACTTGTCATTCAGCTGCTGTGCCACCATCTGGGCAGGTGGGCCTGATTAAGTGACTGCAGCAGTGAGCACCGTGCCAGGGGTCAGGCCAGCACCTGTGTGACTATGGGCAGGGCGGGGCGGCCTAGGTTGGCCAGGGCTGCTGCACAAATTCAGCTGCCCAGCACCAACCCCCTTTCAGATCAGCTGGAGAAAGGTGCCGAAGAGGGAGGAGGGCCTGGTGGTCTTAGACATGTGGCCCGGATGTAGGCAGCAGGCAGGCATAGGCCCAGTGCCTCTTGCCTGGCCTGAAACCAGTGAGGCAGTTGCCGGCCACTTGGGGTCACTCTGGTGGCATTTGAAGCATTTCCTTGCCTACCCTCCTCTGTTCTGACTGAGCCATCCCCCCAGCACTTTGTGGGCCCGCTCCGTGCCGCCCTGGCTTGGGAGGTGGTGCTGGCCTGGGGAGCCCTGCCCTGCAGCTCAGTGGTGCAGTCCCTCAGCTCAGAGTTCTACAGTGGGGTGCCTGGGCTCTCGGGGGCCTGTCTTATCTCTACCATCTTGTTCTACGCTCTGCATTTCATCACCTGGCTGTCAGCACTCAGGCCAGGCTGGGGTCAAATTTCTCTCTGGTCCCCTCTGGGCCTGGCACACAGTAGGCAGTTGATACAGTTAAGCAGATGGATTTTCCCTCTCTGGAGCACAAAAGGGGTCCTTTCTTCCCAGAAAGGGCTATTCAGCAGGCTTTGGTTCCGATTTTGGAAGTTGCAGACCCAGAAGAACCAGGGCGGAGGCTGTTGGGCCCTTTTGTAGTCAGAAGGAGAGGGTACGCTGCTCTGTGGGGTCTGGAGAGCTCCGGGAGCCTCCCTCCTGCCCTCGGCAGGGCTCTGAGCCTCCCCGGCTGTCACCCTCGCCAGGCTGAGCCCCACAGGCTGTCAGCTGCCAGCTCTCAGCAGAGAGCCAGGTGGGGCGGACTATGGAGAGAGAGAACCCCTGAGCCCAGAAGCACTTTGCTCCAGCGACAGCCTGTGCCCACCTCAGGGCTCCTGTTCAGGATAGACTGTGTTCAGACACAAGGAGGGCAAAGGGAAACCTTGTTCTCTCTTAGACACTTAAAGCGCAATTAACAGCCAAAGCGTTGCCAAGCGTTTTGCTAAAACAGGCTTTCTGCGCAAACAACATATTCCTCCTATTTGACGGGGAGCCGATTTGTCCCTTCAAACCCTGGCCCTGTGATCCTGCAGCTGGGAGCGCCCGGGACCTTGGGGGCCACCGAGTTGGGGTCCCCTGAAAGCTCTCTCTCTCCCCGTAGCGACTTTAGTGTCCCGAGCAACCCCGCACGGTCAGCGCAGTCACTGTCCAGCTACAACCCCTTCGAGGACGAGGACGACACGGGGAGCACCGTCAGTGAGAAGGAGGACATTAAGGCCAAAAAGTTGGTGAACAAACGTTTCCCTCTGGCTTCCACCTCGCTCCTTTGTCTCTCCTCTCTGTCCAGGGTCTCACCCCCTCGGCACTCAAAGCAATGCATGAGGCCTGCAGGAGGTGGCCCGGCTGCCAGCTGGTGGACGGTCTCTGGCTTCTCGATCTCTTAGGGAGGGAGGCACCAGTTAACAAGCTGTGGTTGCTTTTTCTCTGCCCTCTGTTAACCCATGTCAAGGTCCCGGCACACCAGCACAGGAAGATGGGCATGCCGGGCGGCCCCACAGGGAGCCTGCCCACACAGGGCTGCTGAGGGGGCTGTGATCCTGCAGAAGGGGTCCCAGCCCAGCCCCAGGGCTCCCTCGGCCGCCTGGGCGGGGACCAGGGCTCCAGGCAGGGCTTCAGGCCTCTGCCAGCCCCACGCTCAGGGCCCCTGGGCCGACCCTTTCTTGCAGTGTGAGCAGCTGCGAGAAGACCCAGAGCCGCCCCGCGGACTGGTCAGATGATGAGTCTAACAACCCGTTCTCCTCCGCGGACGCCAACGGGGACTCAAACCCATTTGACGGGGACTCGCCCTCGGGGGCGGAAGTGCGGGTCCGGGCCCTTTACGACTACGAGGGGCAGGAGCACGATGAGCTGAGCTTCAAGGCTGGTAGGTGGCCCTCCCGGCAGGCATCTGGGGCGAGCGCTTCCAGCCTGCTGGGGGAGGTTGTTGTTTTTTAAGTCTGCTAAAATTTCCTGCTAGTTTCATTTGTGTGTTCGCCAATCCACCCCCCATTTTAAAAGTAGCAGATGGGGCTTCCCTGGTGGCGCGGTGGTTGAGAATCCGCCTGCCAATGCAGGGGACAAGGGTTCAAGCCCTGGTCCGGGAAGATCCCACATGTTGTGGAGCAACTAAGCCCGTGCGCCAGAACTACGGAAGCCCGCTTGCCTAGAGCCCATGCTCCGCAACAAGAGAAGCCACCGCAATGAGAAGCCCACACACCGCAATGAAGAGTAGCCCCCGCTCTCCGCAGCTAGAGAAAGCACGCACGCAGCAAGGAAGACCCCACGCAGCCAAAAATAAATAAATAATTAAAATAAATAAATTTTTAAAAAAAAGGTAGCAGGTGCTCAACACCAAAGCTTAGAAGACAGTGAGGTGCCCATGTGCCTTTGCCCAAGATGCTACCTCAGCAGGGCTAAGGCCTGTGCACAGGAGATGCTGATCACCAGGCTCCCTGGAAGCAGCTGCCCTATGGGTCCCCAAGGGAAGCCTTTCTCCAGAGGCCCACAGCTGGCAGAGGAGCCCAGACCCCAGAATAGCAGGCAGCGTGTCCGTGGGGCTGCAGAGCCTCATCTTGGGGCAGTGCTTTTCACACTCTTTCTGCAGCCATGCTGTGTGCACACCTACCACCAACACACCTTTGCTGCCAGTAGCTGAAACCCCAGTTTTATAGACCAGTCTGGATCCTGATTGTATGAGCTCTGTGGGTGGAGATTTTCTATCCTGTCCTTTTCTTTATTTTTAAATGCTGCAGCCCTCCATTTGAAGAGCACTACCTTAGAGCCCGTCCAGAGACGCTTGATCGGCCTGTGCCAAGTGGGCCCAAAGGGAGCCAAGTTCCTTCCTTCTGCCTTGCCCCTCCTCAAAGCCAGCCCAAATTCAGCATCCATCCCTCCAGGGCAGGGGCTGTGCTGGGCCCTGACTCAACCAGCACAGGCTAAAGTGTGCCCTCCATGCTTCATCTCTGGGACAGACCCTCACTTCTGACCCCACCCCACCCCGGCTGGGGCTGTGTCTGGAAGCCCTTCTCTCTGCACTCAGCAGGCCGGCCAGCTCTCCCCAGACACTCGACCCCAGGGTTGGTCATTGGGTGCCTCTGGCTGGTTGTAGAAAGTTCTTTTCTCTTCTTTTTTTTTTTTTTTAGTTTAATTTATTTATTTTTGGCTGTGCTGGGTCTTCGTTGCTGTGCGCAGGCTTTCTCTAGTTTTGGCGAGCCAGGGCTACTCTTCATTGTGGTGCACAGGCTTCTCATTGCGGTGGCTTCTCTTGTTGCTGAGCACGGGCTCTAGGCGCGTGGGCTTCAGTAGTTGTGGCACTTGGGCTCAGTAGTTGTGGCTTACGGGCTTAGTTGTTCCACGGCATGTGGGATCTTCCCAGACCAGGGCTCGAATCCATCTCCCCTGCATTGGCAGGCGGATTCTTAACCACTGCACCACCAGGGAAGCCCTGGATGTAGAAAGTTCTTACGTGTCTTTTTTTTTTTTTTTTTTTTCCTGTACGCGGGCCTCTCACTGTTGTGGCCTCTCCCGTTGTGGAGCACAGGCTCCGGACGCGCAGGCTTAGCGGCCATGGCTCATGGGCCTAGACGCTCCGCGGCATGTGGGATCTTCCCAGACCGGGGCACGAACCCGTGTCCCCTGCATCAGCAGGCAGACTCTCAACCACAGCTCCACCAGGGAAGCCCCTCTTACGTGTCTTTAAACACCTTTGTTGAGTTTTCTTTTCTTTTCTTTTTTTTTGGCGGGGTGGGGGGGTGTGCCTTGAAGCTTGCGGGATCTTAGTTCCCTGATCAGGGATCGAACCCACACCCCCTGTAGTGGAAGGGTAGAGTCCCAACCCCTGGACCGCCAGGGAATTACCTCGAGTTTTCTGACATCTTTGGTTGGGGTTGTTTCCCCCCTGCTTTGTTTGTTGATTGATTGATTTTTAATTTCTCATTCTTTCTAAATCTTTCTTTTTCTCATTTGGCCCCACTGTAGAGCTTGTGGGATCTTAGTTCCCTGACCAGGGATTGAACCTGGTCCCCAGCAGTGAAAGCACCAAGTCCTAACCACTGGACTGCCAGGGAATTCCCTCTAAATTTTACCTATTGGATTAGTCAGCAGTTTTATAGATTTAAAATGTTTCCTTCTGTTCCCAGTGAATTACCAAAAGCAAACTGAAATGAATGTTTCTAGTCACCGGTTTACATTTCACAACTTGGAAGGTTCCTATTAGTTTCGTCTGTTTTCTGTGTTATTTTTCTTTTCCCCGACGTGACATTAGTTCCCGGCCCATACTGCTTCCTCTGTCTTAAGCACGCTCTGGCCGCTCTCCACTTCTCTGGGCCTTGGGAGCCTGCAGAGTCTTCACTTGGTGCACTTTTCACCACGTGACAGCATAATAGAACTGGTGCCCCGTCGGCTCCAGGCAGCCTCGCTCATCAGGGCCTGATGGGAGAAACACCAGTCGTCAGTGTCGCCCCTGCCAGGGGCCCACGGGGGCACCTGGGGGTGGGCGAAGATGAGGTTTACCGCTCAGCACGCCACGCCTCGGCCCCCTGCATTCGCTCCTGATGTTGCCAAGCCAGACTTGCATGAGCACGGGTGCTGACAGAAGCGGGTCAGGTGCACAGCAGCGGGCAGAAGAACCATCTCGCTCATGGGAGTAACGGCAGCCCCCGTTTACCGAGTGCTCGCTACGTGGACCCAGGGCCCTTTTGTGTTTTAACACTTAGTCCTCACAGTGCCCCCCCACCCCTTCCCCCGGTCCACAGATGAGGCAGCTAGGCCCCAGGGACGGGGCCTTGGCCAGGTCTCCCAGCAGCCCAGGTATTGGCCCCCCAGGCATCTGGATCAGTATCGCTGCTACACAAAATAAGGAGTCAGGGAAATGTTGCTAAACAAGGCTTAATTGCCTGAGGGGAAAAAATGCAACTGAGCCTGAAAAATGGACCAAAATGCCAACAGGAAATACAAAGTTGCAAAGTGACCAATAAGGACAGGCCTCAGCTGGCCTGTCTTCTGCCAGTTCCCACAGCCATCTCTGCAGGGTGGTCACCGGCCAGAGCTCCTTCCTGTCCCCTGGTCTGGGCTGCTCTGTCTGTCCTGAACAGGAAAATGCCACGCCTGGACCTCCCTCCACCTCAGCCCTGACCACACCTTTGGTCCTTGTCCCCTGGCCTGTCTCCTTGAGGAAACAGGGCTCCATCTGTCCCTCTCTCATGTCTGTATCTCCTTCACCACCCAGGGCCTTGGTGTGATGTAGAGGTTCCTTCATGCTTGAACAAACAAAAGATAAATCAAACTGCACTAACACAGAGCCATGGGGAGATTCCAGAACCGTGCCAACACTCTCAGTGTTGGGCGGGGTTGATTTCCTTAAGTCAGAGGACAAATGTTCTGAGCTAGCTGCTGGGGATGGTATAATGGGTCCCCAACGCTCCCACAGCCTGCAGTCTAGACACACATTAAATGAAGGCACCAAGACCATGGCAACAAGTGCTGGAGGAGACACAAGAAGATCAGGCGGACCAGGGCCCAGGGGAAGGAAGGATGGCAGTACAGGGCTGTGAGGGAGGTGACACAGACCCTGTGAAAGGATTCCTCTGACCTGGCCTGGGACAGTCGGAGGCAAAAGTCCTGCAGTGTTTAATTCTGCAGTCTCTGTGGGAGCCCCGCTGGCAACTGAGAACGGCTTGCTTTAGGATCACTGTGTGAAAGACCTGGGTCTTTAGATCTCTCAGAGGCCCCCATGACTAAACACGAAACCTCAGATGCAACTTGATAGAGAAAGAGCCAGGCCCTCGGGCCACGTTGCCCCCAGGAGAATGCCTGCCCCTCCCACCCAAGTTAGGGACCCTCTGTGGGCCCAGGGTGGGGGCTAAAACATGAGGGTGATTCTCTGACCCTGTGGTCACCAAGACCGCTTCCTTTTTGTCTTGCAGGGGATGAGCTGACCAAGATAGAGGATGAGGATGAGCAGGGCTGGTGCAAGGGACGCTTGGACAACGGACAGGTTGGCCTGTACCCAGCGAATTACGTCGAGGCGATCCAGTGACGGGCTGGTGGGCTGGCTGGCGGAGGGGTGGAGGTGGAGGTCCCAGGGGCTCTGTTAGCCATTGGCCCCGGGCTTTGGTGCCTCCAGCCAGCTGTGTGGGCATCCACTCCTTTTCCTGCAAAAGATGATGGTTCCATTGCTCTTGGCTTCATGGTGTCTCTTGAAGGCAGACAAGCTGGTCCTTTTACCTGGGACTCGGCACCCTTTCCACAGTGCAAATGGAGAGATCTGAGCACAGGAAGACGCAGTACAACAGAAATCGCCGGGACCCTCCCCTGCCCCCGCTCCCCCACTCGCTGTGTGTTGGCTTATCATGGATCTGTATATTCTTGACCTTGTCTTTCCTCCTCTCCTCCAAGTCCATGGTAATGGTGGGTTACACTGATTCTAGTTCCACTGATTACTTTCTCTGATGAGTCCCATCACCTGCAACTTAGATGAACAAACTTACATGCCATTTTCTGAGGGAGGACTTTGAGGTTTTTAATTTAAAGGCTGTGTACAGTTACTTTTTTATATACGTGTTCTTCCATTCATTTATACTTAAATTATGGCATAGATGGATGTACACCAGTCCTAAGGAAATATCTCTATTTCCATGTCGTACTGTTAATCAACCATGCCACTGCCTGGGGCAAGCTGCGAGAGCCAGTAGCTCATTTGGACAGACAATGTTTGAGACAAGAGATTGCAGTAGAAAGATGGGAACACATGGCTGGATTCCTGTTGTGAATGCTGTCCACATTTGGGGCATCCAAATGTGACTTTCGCAAGTAACCTTATGTGGAACTCTCTAAAGTCACCATATTTAAAAACTGTTTTCACTCATGCAAATTAACAATTTTATCAGTGATTTGAAAGGTTAAAAAATAAGAAGACTAACTTTTCAAGTGAATGCATCTATAGTTAAGATGCTTTATGTTAGACTGTCATGTCTTGGTGTATATCTGTATATATTATTTGATATTCAGAGAATCTAAAGAGCTCGTCTACTGTGTTAATGAGATTTAACAGCTTTTGACAGTGGGTTTAATTTGTAAACTGCTTAAAGACCGTGGCATTTGGGCACAGGCCTGGCTGGTCAGCTGAGACCCTCTGGGCTCAGGCCCTGGGCCTCTCTGAAGTGGAGCCTGCTGTAGGGAAGTCTGTCCTCACTGGCTAGCTGTGGGTCCAACTTCTAACTAGCCTTAGTCTTTCTGTAGCAGAACACTGTACAAACCTCCCGTGTCTTTCCAGCAGTTGAAGATTTCACTGTCATCTGTATTCCTCGTGAGCAAACAAAAGCTGGGTCTCACCCCCCTAGCACAAGGGTCTCTTCGCAGTATCCTTAGTCATCAGGGAGCAGGCGTGCTGGGGCAGGAAGCTACACTGTAATCATGGGGCAGGGGAGGGAGGGATAACCTTTATTTTGTGTAACTCAGACATTGGAGAAATGGCTGCTGCCATCACAAGCTATGCATTTTATTCAATGTTTCCAGGGAGCTTGATGCCTTGCTTGGAAAATGGATGTGTGTCTGTCTGTCGTGAACACTTACCAGCAGAAATCCTCATTCCTTTGCTACAGATGTACCAAAAATTGTCACGTCTTTTCAGTTTAGGTGTTTCTTTAAACGCATAGTATTTTAGAAAAAGAATCAATAAACAGTTGATCTCGTGAGTATGACAGTCTCTGTGCTGTGCGTGTGCCTCATGCTCTCATCAACTGGTGGACGTGTCTTCACTGGCATTTATGCACCAGCTCTGGAGCCAGGCAAGATCCCAGGTACAAGACCACTGCCCAGGGGGCCGTGTCCCTGTCCCACTGCCCCTGCCAAGCTAGAGGTTGGGGATTTGAGGCACCAGAGCCCCTTGCAGTTCTTCTCTCCCCCAAACCTGCCGCTGTGTGGCCTAGGCTCCCCCTGTGTGGGCAGCAGGCTGGCGCCTCCCTACCCACTCCCCAAGGCCCAAATAGCAGGACGAGACCAGAGACCACTCATCACCCGAGCTTCCTTGAACGTATTTCCTGAGCACCCGCTGTGCACTGAGCCCTCTCTACTTATCTGCAAAGAACATGCCCATCTCCAAACACGCTGTGAGTGAGATGAGCCTCCCCGTTTCCATTTTACAGAGAAAGAAGCAGAGGCTCCAAGAGCCAGACTCACCCAAGGAGTCCCCGCTGGTCTGTGGCACCAAGTAAAATCCCTGAAGAGCCCTCCACCCTCACCCTCGGGGGTGACCTGAGTCGGAAGGAGGCCAGGGCAAAGCGGGAAAGGAGAGATGTGAGGGCTGCTGGACTCACTGACGTCGGTCAGGCTGCCAGAGAAGCGCCCCATCTGGGCACCAGGCCCTCACAGGGGTGCAGGAGTGAGGGGGTAGCCGCCACGGCAGTGTTAAACTTTGCCAGCTCATTAAGGGCCAAGGATGAATCTGTCATCTGCCACCTGGTCTGATGGTGATGGGGCCCCTGCTCTCCACTTCTGAGGAGAAGCTGGAGCCCATCGCAGCTGCCCGCTGCCCAGGGCAGTCACCAGCTTCTGCCTCGCCAGCCCCAGGCTCCTCCGAGAGACAAGCTGGGCCAGAGCAGAAGGGAGGGGTCAGAGCAGGCACCCAGTCCTGTCTCCTGAGCTGGGCCTGCTGGGCTTTTGGTGAGCTCGTGTACTATGATGCCAGTGCGTGGGGGAGGCTGGAGTCACCCCACTTTGCAGAAGACAAAGAAGGTCTGGAAATTCAAGTCCAGTGACTTGCCCAAGGTCCTGTGACCGAACCGTGATTCAAACCCACATCTGCAGGACTCTCGAGGGCAAGCCCGTCCTCGCTTTCTCCACTGGCGGATAAAGAACAAGGTGGGTAAGCAGGAGGAACCCTCAAAAGTCAGGCCGAAACAGCTGCTGCTCAGCGAGGCCCTTTTCTCAGCTTCCTGTATCCTCAGAGCTCCTGCGAGGAAGCCTGAAGGGCCCACACTGCCCACCCGTCCTCTCCTGGCCCGGCCCTCGGGGTGAGCCTGGAAGCGTTAACTCGCTCCTGGGCCTCATCTTCTCAGGCAAGAGTGATACCTGCCTCCCGGGTGGGGGTTAGGGTAAAGGGGTGAAAGGCCACAGGTGCTCGGGAGATGATAACTTTTGCCATGATTATGCGTGACATCTTACCCTCCTGGTCCCCGGTCAGGACCCTCTGGCATCCTTGGCTGCCCCTCCCATGCCCTCCATGCTGGGCCACTGAGCCCTCTTTGCCTCTCTGTCCTTGCCCACCCCCATAGCCACTGCCTGGGCCAAGCTGCCCCTTCTCCCCCTGGATCACTGCTGCATCCACACCACCCGCAGGGGTCCCCAGGGCTCTCAGCAGCCCACCCCACTTCCCTCAGTGGGGCGGGGGGGTGGAGTACTTCCTGCTCTCCAAGCCCCCCAGTAATGACCAGAGGGAAAGTGACCTGTGGCCTAGTGACCTGGGCAGGGATCTGATGCTGCCACAGTACGAGCTAAAACACTGGGTCTTCTGGAGTCCCTGCACATGGAGGACAGGGCTGGCCTCGGTGTCCCAGGCTTCCCTGCAGGGCCCTTATCCACCTAAACACAGGCAGGCCAGTCCCCTTGCCTGGCCTGGCCTTCTCTGGGTGGCCTGTGGATCTGGGCTGTGCCAATGCCTCAAGTCCTAGGGGGCAGGCTTGGGGGGCCACTTGCCATCCATGGGATAGGGGTGTGGGAAGCTGAGGGGCCCCTCCTTGTTCCTGGGGAAACTGAGGCCAAGTGAGGGTCAGGTGTGACGTGCCTGTGGCCACAGAGCAAGTGGCTGGAGTAGCTGAGCCAGGTCTGACCCCGAGTAGCCCCTCCTGGCAGGCAGTTGCCTCCCTCCCTCCCTATTTTCTGTTCCTAGGTTGTATTCATTCATCAAGCAGTTCTTGAGCACCTACTGTGTGCAAGACTCGGTGGTGCCAGGACAGACATGAGGAAGGGCCCATGTTTGCCTTCAGGGGACTCCAGAGATCAGGGAGAGACGGAGTCACTGTGATACTGGCCGCAGTGGCCAGAGATGAGGGGGCAGGATGGTCTCCTGAGTGTGCGTGGTGGATTCTGGAGGTCAGCCTACAAGTCTCAGGAAATTTGAACAAACAGGGCCTCCCAACCCGGCTCCAAGACCCTAAGGAGTGGGCACTATGGGGTCCTTGAGCTGTTTCCCCCACTTCCAGCGGGAAGTGTCCCCGCCTGGGTGGAGGTCAGGCTGGGCTGTGGGCAGACTGGGGGGACCTCCACCCCTGTGGGCCCTGAAGCCCAAGCAGGTGCCTGAGCCTCTCTGAGCTGGGTGTCCAGAAGCGGGAGAACTTGCCAGGTCGGGGCCCTGCCCTCAAGGTGTCCTGGAAACTGCCTCTCATCCCCCCACCCCTTCTCACAGCCCCAGCTCTCTCCAGGGTGGCAGCTGCCCTTTCTGCGCCTCTCTGCACCCCTGCCCAGACACCGGCAGGAGGTGTGTGCCCCTTTCCGGGCCTTAGTTTTCCCTTAGACAGGCCCGCAGTGACCTCCGGGCTGGATCTCTGTGGTCTCTGGAGGGAGCGAGCAGAAGGGCCGGGCCACAGCGCCTCAATGGACAGACCTGGGGCCCCCTGGTGGAGAGGCCTGGGCCCTCCTGGTGGAGAGGCCTGGGCCCGGGATAGAAGCAGCTCTGCTGCCCGGGGAAGGACAGACCCAGGTTGAGGTATGAGGCTCATTCATGCCCCACCAGGCAGGGCCACTGCCAAGCACAGGGTCAGAGGAGCCAGGCTGACCCCGGCACTCTTGGGGGACAGGCAGCTTCTCAGCCTGCTGTTTCCAACCAGCCTTGGGCTAAACATGTATCAGCTACATGCCAGGCCCTGTGCTGAGCACCTTTCCCTGCAAAGGATCACAGAAATCTCCTCACGATGTATGAGCACCATTTTATAGGTGAGGAAACAAACGAGAGAGCCTGAGTGACTTACACCGGGCCACACAGCAAGTCAGGGTAGAGGTGGGGTTTGAACTCCGATGCCCAACTCCAGACAGCAGATGCTGTTGTCTAAACTGCTGGTTCTCAAACATCTAGAGGGCTTGTTACAACCCAGCTTGCTGGGCCACATTCCAGAGTTTCTGAGTCACCAGGTTGGGGGGCGAGGCCCAGGGCTTGCACATCTAACAAGTCCCCAGCTGACGCTGACCCAGGACCACCCTCTGAGCAAGTCAGAGCTGCCCAAAATACCAGCAATTCCATGTCCTCCTTGATTTGTTCATATAGCCAGCAGATGCTCCTAACCCAGCTCTGGGGACCCAGAGACTGATCAACCACAGTCTGGGCCGAGGAGGTGGGCACGCTATGGACAAAGAGAGCCCAGGGAGCAAGGGACACAGGCCAATGTGACCTCCCATCCCTGGCAAGGGGCAGGGAGGGTTAGGAGGCAGCCACGTAGTAGAGGGAGAGGTGCCTCATGAGGGTTGGATGGGTACCTTGTGAAAATGGTCTCACCCCCAAACACCATCCTAACTCAAGCCAGAAATAACCAAAGCATGCAGACCCCAGATGGAGACTCCGGACCCTCCCTAGCCAGAGGCTGGGCGTGAATGCTTCCTCCAAGCCATATATTCATCCATCTCTGAAACTGTACAGAAGAAGTCTGGGTTTTCCACACCAAAACCTGACAAAATATTTTTTTCTTCTCTGAAAATTAATGAGTCTTACAAAGGTGTAAAAACGAAGCCAGTGGTTAAGAGCATGGACTGTGAGGTCATATTCTCTGCACTCAAACTTGGCTCCAATTGTGGGGCCTCACTTAGCTATGTTACCTTGAGCAAAATACTTAATTTCTCCGAGGCTTGGTTTACTCATCTATAAAATGGCAATAATAGTAAACATTTGTATTTCACTCTGTGCCAGACCCTGCTCTAAACTCTTTAACATTTATTAATATTTAACAAAGCAGCCCTATGAACTAGGTAAATATTATTATTCCTATTTCTATAGATAAGGAACCTGAGGCACAGAGAGGTTAGGTAACTTGCCCAAGGTACCATACCATACAGCCAAGCTAGCTAGGTTCAGACGTGGGTAGTGCAGTGCAGTCCCTGCCCACTAGGCTGTGCTGTTGGACAACGAGGTCGCCTGCCGCAGAGGGCGAGGATGTGCCTGCCCCCAGTGGCGCTCATTAACATACCTACCAGAATGGGAGTTACCCCATTTCCGAGACGCCGGACCTGAAAGGCCCTCCTCCGTGCTCTGGAGCACCTCAGTGCCACTACTGGCACATCTTCTTGCTTAAACAGCAAGCTCCTTGGTGCAGACACTGCACCTTAATCTTCTGTCTAGCCCCAGTGCTTTGGAGTGAAATTGAAAAGAAAAAATGAAATCAATTTTGGACCACCCAGTAAAACTCAGATTGGACTGTTTTAGACCTCTTCAAATCCTCTGTGGAAAAAGCTAGGAAATGAAGGAAGGAAGGAACAGATGAACAAATGAACTGCATAAATAACATCACTGTCTGAGGAAAGGATAAGTAACACCGGCCGTCAGCGGGCTAAAGCCCTGACGTGCAGCATGGCAACCGAAGGCCACAGAAACCCGAGTGCCTGGCCAAGAGGTCTGAGAACAAACAGCCCCGAGCCGGATGGCATTTGATCAACAAGGTGAAACTGACTGCAAGCGAACTGTGTGCAGCTCATTGGCCACTTCCTGGTCAAGATTAGCCAGCCTGCTCCTGCCCCTCTATAATAGTTTTCAAATAACAATGTTAATGACCACTCAGTAGTTGTAAAAGGAACAAAGGTTCAGATGAAAACTTGGAAACTAAGCAAAAGTATTCAGAAAAACATTAAAGTCCCAACATCCAGAGGTAATACTGCTGACATTCTGGTGCATTTTTTCTAGTCTTTTTTCTATACATACACATGTGCCCATGTTTCATTGTCCTTATCATTAATGTGTGTGTTTTTTACAAAATTGGGATCATACTCTAAACGTAGTTTGGTACCCTGCTTCATTCTCTTAATATTTGATCATGAGCATTTTCTCCTGTCCCTAAATATGCTTCCACTAAAAATGTTTAATGACATTCCATGTGTGAGAAGTCTCATATTGCTGAGCACGTCTTTGTTTCCCATCTTTTTTTATTTTTTAAGGTATAATTTACATACAGTAAAATGCACCCTGTTTAGTGTATAATTTGACAAATGCACATACATCATGTAACCACCACCACAAACAAGATAGAGAACTGTCCCCTCACTCTCTAGATTTCTGCCTGGTCCTCTGTAATCAACCCCTCCTTGTATTTCCAGCCCCTGGAAACCACTGATCTGTCTTGTTTCCACAGTTTTGCCTTTTCCAGAATGTCATATGAATGGAATCATACAATATGTAGCTTTTTGAAATCGTCTTATCTTTCACTTCACATAATTCGTCTGAGATCCATCCACGTGGTTTCATGGATCAGTTTGTTACTACTTATTGTGGGTAGTTTACATTGAATGAATTTACCATGGTTTGTTAGTCCAAGTGAAGGATATTTGGGTTTTTTCTAGTTTTTGATTACAAATAAATGTGTTATAAACATACAAGTACAGGTTTTGTGTAAACATAATTTTTCATTTCACTATCCAATTATTTTTTATAATATTGTAATGTTGCAAATGTCGCAGTAATGAGGATTCTAAATCTTTTATCCCATTAAAGGCGGTAATGGCATCAGCTTAAATTTCTTTATTTTTTTAAATAAATTTATTTATTTTATTTTTGGCTGAGTTGGGTCTTCATTGCTGTGCGCGGGCTTTCTCTAGTTGTGGCGAGTGGGGGCTACTCTTCATTGCAGTACACGGGCTTCTTGTCACAATGGCTTCTCTTGTTGTGGAGCACAGGTTCTAGGCCTGCGGGCTTCAGTAGTTGTGGCTCATGGGCTCTAGAGCACAGGCTCAATAGTTGTGGCACACGGGCTTAGTTGCTCTGCGGCACATGGGATCTTCCCGAACCAGGGCTCAAATTCATGTCCCCTGCATTGGCAGGCGGATTCTTAACCACTGCGCCACCAGGGAAGTCCTAAATTTCTACTTTTAAAAGATCAATCAAGGGGCTTCCCTGGTGGCGCAGTGGTTAAGAATCTGCCTGCCAATGCAGGGGACACGGGTTCGAGCCCTGGTCCGGGAAGATCCCACGTGCCGCGGAACAACTAAGCCCATGCGCCACAACTACTGAGCCTACGCTCTAGAGCCTATGAGCCACAACTATGAGCCCACGTGCCACAACTACTGAAGCCCACGCACCTAAAGTCCGTGCTCTGCAGCAAGAGAAGCCACCGCAATGAGAAGCCTGCGCACCACAATGAAGAGTAGCCCCCACTTGCCGCAACTAGAGAAAGCCTGCGTGCAGCAATGAAGACCCAACTCAGCCAAAAATAAATAAATAAAATAAATAAATTGATTTAAAAAAAATCAATCAAGGTGAATTCCCTGGCAGTCCAGGAGCTAGGACTCTGCGCTTCCACACAGGGGGCACGGGTTCGATCCCTGGTCAGGGAACTAAGATCCCGCAAGCCACACAGCGCAGCCAAAAAAACGGGGGCGGAGAGGGCATTTGTGAATTTCCAGAAGTGTGAAACCAAGCAGGACTCCGCAGGGCCCTCCTGGGTACAAAAGCCCCTCTGTGTCACCTGTCTCTTGTTTGTGAAAAACGGCCTTAGTCTCCCAGAACTTCCCTGAGTTCCAAACACCAGACTCAAGCAGCTACTAATCAAGGAAGTGAGGAAATGTAGAAACAAAGGAAAAGCAGTCAAGAAACTAGTTCATCGATAGAGCAGAGTCCTGGTTCATCCTCATAACAACTGTCAGAACAATCTGATGCATCTTTGAGTTGTTCTGCAGAAACTAAGACCCCACGCAGGTGGAGGTTGTTGACTACATGCTGACCCCAAGCACATTGACCCCAGACTGGTTGGAACCAGAAGGTTCCTGAAATATCACCCTGTTAACTCACCACCAACCAATCAGAAGAAAGCCCACGAGCTGAAACCCTCACCCCAATGTTGCCTTTAAAACCCATTCCCCGAAAACCATCGAGGAGTTTGGGTCTTGGAGCATGAGCTGCCCATTCTCCTTGCTTGGTGCCTGCAATAAACACTGTGCTTTCCTTCACCACAACCCAGTGTCAGTAAACTGGCTTTGTTGTGCAGTGGGCAAGCAGACCCAAGTTCAGTTTGGTAACAAGTGCACTGCCTGAGCATATACGGATTGGTGGAAATCAGATAAGACTGGGAATTCCGTGGTGGCCCAGTGGGTAAGACTCTGCGCTCCCAATGCAGATCCCTGGTCGGGGAACTAGATCCCGCACGTATGCCACAACTAAGAAGCCCGCATGCTGCAACTAAAAGATCCTGCAGGCCGCAACTAAAGATCCCACGTGCTGCAACTAAGACCCGGCACAGCCAAAATAAATTAATTAATTTTTTAAAGAAAGCAGATAAGGTTGCTCATGATTCCGTGAGCTCATTTTCAAAAGTACCTGACCTGTACAGAAATGGCATGTCTGAGATAGTGTTCACTTCGTAAGTTGCCTGCCATCCCAGTTCTACAAGGATTAAGCCAAGAGCCACTGCAGTCACCCACTGACAGTGTAGCTGAGGGGAATTCAGGATGGTGAAAAACAGGAATCATTCTGTCCTTTGGATACTGGCCCTGAGATAGTTAAGATACACAACTAAGGAAAAATTTCAGTAACCCCAGATTCTTGTATCTTCCCATACAGAGAAAAGCACTAAAATCATTAACTTGAGATGTCTGTTTTTGTGATTCCCAGTAATCTTTTGACGTTCAACTACATGTTTTTTTCCAGCCCCCCCCCTCCCAATTCATATATATCCTGGCTCCTCCCTCACCTCTTTGGAACAGTACATCAAGCCTATCTGAAAGGCTGTCTCCTGGGTTAGAGTCCTCAGGAAGACACTGAATAAATTCAACTCACAGCTCTTACATTGTGTGTGTGTGTTGTTGTTGTTTTAAGTCAGCAATTTGTTTTCTTTTCAGCACTAACTAAAGTCCACCAGGGCAAGGATGAGATCTGTGCTTATTCTGACTTTGTGATTCACCATATGACTATGTAAGCATGTCTGGTTTTTCCTAGAGTGGCACTTGGCTTTCAGCAAGCTCCTGTCCGACTGGATGGACTAAATAAACTAAATGTTGTCTCACTTGGCCAGAGCCACACCAGGATATCCCCATAAGACACAGATGGCAAGGACAGTACCCAGAGGGCAACGTGGGCCTGCCTGTTGGCTGGGCCCTTCTTTCGAAGCTCTTCTGTGTTCTATTATACTCAGATCTGAAGCAATGGATTTCTGCCTACCCTCCTTTGAGAGCAAGAGGATTTCCTATCCTCTTCAGGATTTGGTATTACTAGATTTTGCTTCTACTCCTGGCAGCAATGGATCTTTGCTTGTAGCCTGAGGGAGAGTGAATTTGCTGCTTTTGCTTTCTAAGAGAGAAGGGAAGCGGGTGGGGTTTTGTGCCCATCCCCCAAAAGTTGGGTGCCTGCCCTACCAAGGGGTTTCTCTCTGATGTCAGAGATCTCTGTCTCCATCTTTCTCATGAAGAAAGATTTCTGATGGAGGTTTACGGAAAAGAGCTTGTGAATGAATGTAAACTCTTCTTGTTTCTGAGGCTTCTAGCTATTCCAAATTGACATGCTAGCCCATGCTTGGCCTCTAAGAATTCATTAAAATTTTAACTGATTTCCTCTTGCCCACTTGTATGGCAGCCACCTCTTTCCCCTGTGCTTTGCCAAAGGTGAAAGAGCTCTTTGTTCCAAGTGTGTTTGGAGAGGCTAGGCTCTCTTTGGAATTCAGTTTACTTGGTTGCTTTGCTCTCAGCTCTCTGATGGGCTCAAGAGAAGTTATGATTTTAAAGGTTATCCAGCCTTTTCTCATTATTATGTTAGGAGCGACGTTCTTTGCAGCTTTCTACATTCTAAGCCCATTCCACGCATCCTTACTGAATGCATACTATGTGCCAGGCTTTGTTCTAGGTGCTGGGGATAGAGAGGTAGATGGAATACATCTGATCTCAAAGAATTTATGTTCAGCTGAGGGGAGCATTGCACACTGCGGCATTAGGGGATAATAAGTTCTATGAAGGACGCTTAAACAGATGATAGGAAAGAGAAAGATGGGTGTACAAATGGCATTTTTTGGGGGGGGTGTCCCCTTATGCCCCATCTAGTGTAGATACTGTCTACACTTCACTGCACTTTTATTCTTCTTCTCAGGGATCTCTATACTGGAGACTGGAGTAGACAATATCCTGAATCTGATATATAACTTGGTAAGAAGAGTTCAACTCCAAATAGTAAATGGGACCATCATTCCCATTCCCATCAGAAAGCACAGGACTCATAAACATGCCAGGTATTCTGTGTAGGGTCAAACCCGTACCTAGGGACACAAAGTACAGGGGTATATATATATATATATATATATATATATATAATTTATTTATTTATTTTTGCAGTATGCAGGCCTCTCACTGCTGTGGCCTCTCCCGTTGCGGAGCACAGGCTCCAAACGCGCAGGCTCAGCGGCCATGGCTCACGGGCCCAGCCGCTCCGCGGCATGTGGGATCTCCCCGGACCGGGGCATGAACCCGTGTCCCCTGCATCGGCAGGTGGACTCTCAACCACTGCACCACCAGGGAAGCCCGGTATGTATATACTTTGACTCAGTACAAGGCAGAACTTTCAGTCACAGCTGAAACTTACTGTAAAAGTAACTTACTGTTCTGGAAGGTAATACATTTCCCTTCCTTGGAATAGTTCCAACCCTGCAAGCTTCCAACTTCCCTGAGGGCATCTAACCAGACCGGTTGAAAGACCACTGCCAAAGCCTTTCCCAGGGCTTCACTGGGAAGCTGCTCTCCTGTACCGCTCAGCACCGATTCCCCATCTCTCACCCCACTGCACAGAGGAGCAAACCCGGCTTTAGAGACGTGATCTGACCAAGGTCACAGAGCTGGGAAGGAGCTGGCTGGAGTGAGCTTGGAGCCAACGTGTTGCATTTGACTCCAAAACCTGTTATCCTTCTCCTGACCCGCGGAACCTCAGGTGACACCTAGTGGCTCCACACCCACTAACGCAAAACAGGCACCTTTCTCCAAGCGTTTAAACCCTCCAGCTAGTAATGTCAGCCGAAGGGTAGGAAAGGGCCAGCTTCTTTTCTTGTCTATATTCATCAGATTTGACTGAACGCCTTTTGCCTCAGGAGAACTGCTGACTCTCTCACTGACATAACCCAAACTGATCCTTTTCGCCATAGGACGCCTCCCACCAGGGCTCAGGCGACTAGCGAAAATCCGGCGCCTGGACTGAGTCCTCGGGTGTGGGGAGCCGGCGGGGAGGCCCTTGCCCCGCAAGTTTCCTCCTTTGCCACTTGGAGTGACAGGTTCTGCCGCTCTCACGGGGAGGAGGTGAGAGGACCTTGGCCGAGGAAGCACTCCGTCAGCCGAAGCGGCGGTGGCTCGACCAGCCGTGCGCGCAGGTACAAACCCGACCCGGACCGAGCTTCGCCACGCGCTGCCGGGAGTGGAGGCCCGGCGGAGACCTGGAGGAAGCGCGCGAGCCTCCTGCGTAGGAACCGGGGCGGGGCCTGAGTGGGCGGAGCCAGTGGCACTGTTAAGCCAGGGCCACGGGGGAGAGTGGCGCGTGCGCTCCGGCAGTGGGCGGGCACATCGAGAGGCCCGGTCTGATCATCACGGGCAGCCCCGCCCTTCGGCCATCGTCTACCTCCCGGAGGCGGCAACCGCTTCTGCTCTGCCCTTCCCGGTTGGCGGGGCCAGCTGTGCCTCGTTTCTTTGGTGACCATGGGGGACCCCAGCAAGCAGGACATCCTGACCATCTTCAGGCGCCTCCGGTCGGTGCCCACCAACAAGGTAACGGCCGCCGGGCGTGTTCAGGCTTGCTTGGCATCCCTGCCGGACCCTGCGGGAGGCCCCTGCGGCGCCAGTGGCCGCGGCCGCGGGAGGAGGAGCCGGCCCGGCCTGTGACACGTCGCACTGTGCGGCCGCAGCGGCTGGGCCTCGCCTGGGTCCGGACTGTGCGCCGCCCCGCAGCTTCAGCAAGGGAGGGGCGGGGTAGGGGGCGCACCCCAGGGTCCGAGGCAGGGCGGGCACCTGGGAGTCCTGGGGGCGGGAGGCGAGAGCATCTGGGGGTCCCGGGGGCGGACACTTGTGGGCTCCTAACACCGGGCCGGGGGACTTACGGGGGTCGGAGGCGGCTTTTGGTGGGGGCGGAGTGGACACGAGTTCCTGAGAGAGCGGGGGGCGAGCTCGGGGGCCCGAGGGAGGGCTAGGGGGCGTACCCGCGGCTCCTGCGACTGGGGGCGGAGACCACAGGCCACCTATGACCCAGCCGGGAAGCATGCGCCGGGCCAGAAACTCCAGCTGGTATCGCTGGGCGCTTGGGGAAGCTCGGCTCGCCCCCTCCCTGCCTCCGAGCTCACCTCTGAAGCTCCTCAGGGAAGCTGTGTCCTCTGGTGGCAGCCTCAGTTTCCCTGTCTGATAAAGCTGCTAAGTGATCACTGCTAAGTGGCTTCGCGCTCTTATCTCTTGCTAAGAAAGCCCACCACAGACCCCTTTCCCTTCCTTCCCTTTTGTCTCTCTCTTTGGAGATGGGGATTTTCCTTTTTTTTATTCATCTCCAGAGACTGTCCCTTCCCCCCACCCATGACTCTTACAACTTTTCGCTACTGGCTGGAAATGTGGTGACACATCGGGCTAAAGTGACCCTCAGCTGAGGATCACAGGTCAGAGTGGAACCTGGACAGTGCAAAGGGCTGTCGTGTCAGCATGGACTCTGTGTGCCATGACATGATGGCATAGAAAGAAAGTCCCAGAGTTTTACAAAACTTAGATGTCTTTGTTTTAGGTCTAGGTGGAGGGGAGCCCATGTTTTTACAGCCTAAGAGAAGTGAGCAAGGAAACAGTTTATAGGAGGTGATATCTGATGAACGTAGGAAAGTCAGGAGGGGAAAGAGTTTCCAGGAATTCTCCAGTGCCGATTTCTTTGGTATTTTCTTGATTTTCAAATTTAGGTTAATCTGTTTATAAAGAGGGGTTGATGTAAACTAGACCAGATTAGGATCTGCAGTTAGCAGTGTAGAAACTATACATTTTTTGGTCTGCTTTATCTCAGAAACCCAACATATATTCTCTTTGACTGAATTCATCAAAAGATGTCCCTTTTAAATAAGAAGTCAGTGTCTTTATACCAAGAACACTTTTGAGGGACATGTGTGGGCTTGCTTGTAAATTGTTATCCAGACCCTGGGACTTCTGTCACCTTGGGCAGGTTACTTGACTACTTTGTACCTTATTTTCCTCATCTGAAAATGAGGCATGAACTAGATCTAATTCAGAGAGTTATTGTGAGGATTAAATGAGGAAATCCAAGAAAAGCACTTAGAGCAGTTCCTGTATATACTGGCCCTCAATACATGTCAGCAATTTGTTGTTGTTATTATTATTTTAATTATGAACAACACACTTGTAGAAAATTTTATATTCTGTAGTAGGATTCATAAAAGCATCGAGCAAAAATATTTTCTGGTAGTGTTCCACAGTCTTGTTCTACATTTCTTTTTTTTTTCTTTCTTTTTTTGCGGTACGCGGGCCTCTCACTGTTGTGGCCTCTCCCGTTGCGGAGCACAGGCTCCGGACGCGCAGGCTCAGTGGCCATGGCTCACGGGCCCAGCCGCTCTGCGGCATGTGGGATCTTCCCGGACCGGGGCACAAACCCGTGTCTCCTGCACCAGCAGGCGGACTCTCAACCACTGCGCCACCAGGGAAGCCCTGTGTTACATTTCTTGATTAAGACTTTTTATTTGATTGTTAATAAGAAACCATTACCTAAGCAAAGATGAAAACTAGTTTTAATGATGTGGAAGAGTTAATAAGCATTTTTAAAATGAGATGGCTAAAAAGAGCTCTAAGACACACAAGACAGGAAAGTACTTAAAGAAAAACACCTCAGTTCGCTTTTAGAATGTGGTGTCCAATTCTCCCTCTCATGTATGATGGATCTCTACTCTGGATCAAAGGTTTTAACTCAGAGGGTCAGTCTTCTAGTTTGTGAAATCCTCCCTTGTCTCTGCTCTTCCCTTAGCGTTATATTGATTGTTTGAGTTGTTCAGCAAGTATTCATTCAGCAAATACCAGTCAAGCACCTGCGGCGTGCCGGGCACAGCAGAGCACTGAGGATGTACTGCTCCTGCCTTCGGGAAGCAGATGGTCTATCTAGTGCCTGGAGGACAGATAAAGGGCTGCCTGGCGGGGTAAGAGGCAGTGTAGTGAAGTGGTGACGAGTGCGCTCCGGGGCAGACTGCCCGGGATCCAGTCTCTGTGATACCACGTCTTAGCTATGGCACTTAACTTCATGTTTCCTTAGTTTTCTCTAACACGGGGATGAAAACTGGCGCTATATACTCTGCAGGGAACTTGAAATGTGCAAAGTGAACATGCAGGGCCCTTGTTTCAAAAGTACTAAGAATTTCAAGATGAGACAGCAGAGCATTAACCACCCATGGGCACTTCTGTGTGCAGTGTCCTTTGTGACTGCATCAATCACACACAGGCCCGGAAGCTGGCCCAGATGGGCATAAGGACAGTACCTTCTTATAGGGTTGTTATCAAGATTCTGTTGGCCAACAGCAGTGCCTGACATGGAGCAAACACTCAATATTAGCTGTGATTTCTATAGTAATTATTCTGACCATGTAGCAAAACAAATTGTTCGTCCAAAACTACTTTTCATCACCATAAGAACTGATACTCTGCTTAGAAGACCATATCTCCACTTTGGTTTAGGATTGCCCATCAAAACAAAATGGAGTCCCTGCTCCAACAGAGAGCCAGACTTGGATTTCGAACTGCCCTCTGACCTCAGATCCCACAGGGCCCAGTCTCGGCTCGTGAGCTCTTCCACCACCTGTATTTGCATTTGGTGCCTGCTTTGTGCCAGGCTCAGTGCTCAGCGCTCAGCTCAGGTGAACAAGGCCCCAGCCCTCACAGAGCTGCATTCTGCAATCCTCATCTGTTTTTTTTTTTCAGGAGAAAGAAGGATTATTTATTTATTTATTTTTGGCTGCCTTGGGTCTTCCTTTGCTGCGTGCAGGTTTTCTCTAGTTGTGGCGAGCGGTGCATGGGCTTCCCATTGCGGTGGCTTCTCCTGTTGCGGAGCACGGGCTCTAGGCACGTGGGCTTCAGTAGTTGTGGCACGTGGGCTCAGTAGTTGCGGCTCGCAGGCTCTAGCACACAGGCTCAGTAGCTGTGGCACACGGGCTTAGTTGCTCCGCGGCAATGTGGGATCTTCCCGGACCAGGGCTCGAACCCGTGTCTCCTGCATTGTGGAATGGATTCTTAACCACTGCACTACCAGGGGAGTCCAGAAGTGGATTTATTTAGAGAGATACGTATTCTGTAGACCGAACGTGGTCTGTCTCAAAAGGCGAGAACGGCCTTGGGAGAAACACACTCCAGACAAGAGTGCGGGCCATCTCGGAAGGCGAGAGGCCTGCAATTCCTCATCTTAGTTGGTGGGTCAGGAGGATTCTGAGGCCACTTGTTAGAAGCCCCGCTGCTGTCTTTTCGTAACCAGCCTTGCGACCACCTTGGGAGTGATTCTCAGACTTGCCTGCTCCGGGCTGTGTGCGCCCAACCTCTGGGTCGTGTCCCTGCACAGGGCCATTTTCTGCACAGGCTTTTGCCCCTTCTGCCCTTTTAGACTCTATTCTTGACATCCCCCATGCCACTTGGGCCCTGTCTAGAAAACTTTTTGCATCCTGTCCTTGCTTACTAAGGTTCAACATTATAACTAGTTGTCTTGCCCGCGGGGACTGCTAGACTGTGGGCTCCACGCGGGCTGACTCTTCCCAGGCCGCTTTTGTGCGTGCGCTCTGTGTGTGCCGGGGGCGTACTGATGGTGACAGCTGTTAGCTAAGTGAGTGAGGGACCACAGTGGCCTCTTGCAGAGGGGCGGCACCTTTGGCAGAGTCGGGCCCACTGTTTGGCATCCCAGGGGTGGGCATTCCTTACTCTTATGGCTGTTACCACAGGGCATCTTCATTTCCGTGTCCTTTACTCCCACTTCAGTGGCCTGTCCGGGGCGGGGGTAGGGGGAGATGGGGAGACTCAGCAAGCATTTGTGGAGTCAGTGCCGCCATCCACTTCTTAATACCTCAGCCTCTGCCACAGTGCCTGGCACGTAGCAGGCAGTCAGTAAACACTGGAGTGAATGCCTGGTGCCTCTCGTGTCAGCTGTCAGCCCTCTACTCCTGCCTGCTTATTGTGAACCTGTCACCATGAGGGGCTTTGGAAAATCCACGCGTGTTTTCACGCTTGTATTGCCCTCAAAAGGCCAGAATCCAGAGCTTGCTTTCCTTTTTTTTTTGGCCACACTGCATGGTATGTGGGATCTTAGTTCCCTGACCAGGGTTTGAACCGCTCCCCGCTGCATTGGAAGCGTGGTGTCTTAACCACTGGACTGCCAGGGAAGTCCCCAGATCTTTCTTGATGGTTTTAGTTGAGACAACCTTCACATAGGTGGCTCTGCCTATAAAGCATACCTAAAAGATGGGGGCTTTTAAAAAACCTCCTATTTGTGGAATTTTTTTTTTGCAATACGCGGGCCTCTCACTGTTGTGGCCTCTCCCACTGCGGAGCACAGGCTCCAGACGCGCAGGCTCAGCGGCCATGGCTCACGGGCCCAGCCGCTCCGCGGCATGTGGGATCCTCCCGGACCGGGGCACGAACCCGCATCCCCTGCATTGGCAGGTGGACTCTCAACCACTGCGCCACCAGGGAAGCATATTCGTGGAATTTTTACCACTCTGTTGTGCTGATGTTAATTAATTACAAATATTAATTCCATGACAAGCACTGTGTATTTTAAAGTACTTTTGTGTCCTGTTATCAGATGAAGAATGTTTGACTTCAGTGTTGAGGGGGCTGGTGCTAATTTTTGAGCTGGTAATAAGTTTTATAAGTTGTTCATTTGATTAACATATATTTCCTGAATGCTTTGTATGGGTAGATCACTATTTTTCAGGCTCTGTGGGAGATGAAAAAACACACAGAAAACATTTATTGAGTGTTAGCCACGTCCGAGCTCTGTGCAGATGCGGGCGGAAGGCAAGGTGAGGGAAAGGCCCCCGACGCTGCAGGAGCTCCGAGCTGTGCAGGAGGGGGCCCACTCCTTGGACGTGAGCTGTGTGTCTGAGTTATAACAGTGACCTGGACAGAGTGGAGGGGGCAGAGGTCATGAAGGACACGGCATTTCACGCAGGAACAGCTCTCTCTATTAGCATCTGTTGCGGAGCTCAGCATCTTAAAACAACAAACACAAGTTGTCTCACACAGGTTCGGAGGGCCAGGAATCTGGGGGTGGCTCAGTTAGCTAAAATATAGTTTTATTTTTTCTGGAAAACAATTCAAAACAAGTCTATTATTTGTGGAATTTTTAACTGTCCTGTTGTCCTGCCTCTAATTACTCATAAGTATTCATTTCCACAACAAGCACTGTGTATTCTAAAGTACGTTTGTGCACCTGTTATCAGGTGAAGAATGTTGACTTTAGTCAGTGCTGAGGAAGGAAGGCTCAGGGCTTCTCGGGAGGCTGGGGCCTCCACTCCAAGCTCACTCACGTGGTGGTCAGCCGGCCTCTGCTCCTCACTGGCTGTTGGACTAAAGGCCTCAGTTCCTCTCCATGTGGCTCTCCCCACTGGGCGACCCAGTGTCCTCAAGACATGGCACCTGGCGTCCCCCAGAGCCAGTGATCTGGGGGGAGAGCGAGAGAGAGAAAGGAAGCCCCAGGGTCTTTTATGACCTCACCCCGGAAGGGACGCAGCAGCACTTCTGCCATATCATTGGTCACACGGGCCTCCTGGGCAAATCGAGGGTGGGGATTACATGGGGGGGTGAGTACCCGGAGGGCAGGATCCAGGGGAGCATCCAGGGGGCTCTCTTCCTCTGGTTGGGGAGAGAAGAAATATGCACAGACGCCTGACATTTGGTAGAGAGCCACTGCCCAGGGGACAGTAAGGCCCTGGGCATTTCCAGCAGGGGACATCCCTGTCTAGTGTTCATTCATGTGAGTGGTAGGAACCCTGTTGATGCTTCATGCATGAGTCATGAGTCATATTTGAGACAATAAACACATCTAAGTTCTCTTCACTACGTACTATTATAATAGATATGCAAAAATATATAACATATAATTAATGCATTATATTAACAGTCTATTGATATATAATTATATAATACAGTAACATTATTATAATAATAAAAGAAATAGAAATTTGAGGTTTTTAAAAAAAATCTAGGTGAGATATTTTTCTAATAACCAGTTTGTTTATCTATTATTCTTTTTTTTTTTTTTTTTTTTTTCCGTACTGTGCAGCTTGTGGGATCTTGGTTCCCCCACCAGGGACCTGGGCTCTGGCATTGAAAATGCTGAGTCCTAACCGCTGGACTGCCAGGGAATTCCCTCTGATAATCAGTTTAAATTGTAAAGATTAAGCAGCTTTGAAGCCAAATCCTGTATTGTCCTATAGGATGGCTCATTTGGCTAATAAGAATCGATGAATAACTGAATTTTGAAATTTTCTTTCAGGTGTGTTTTGACTGCGGTGCCAAGAATCCCAGCTGGGCCAGCATCACTTACGGGGTGTTCCTGTGCATCGACTGCTCGGGGTCACACCGGTCGCTCGGTGTTCATCTGAGTTTTATTCGGTAAAAGGGGAACTTTCCTCACTGCGGGTGGGAGTGATTACCTCGTTACGTGGGTCTCTCTCCCCTTCTCCTTTATGTTTGCTTTGACGTCAAGTAAAATGAGAGGTTGGTTATGAGTCATGGAGATTTAAATCTTGTGTAATTGAGTAAACTCGGAAAATGAATTATTTCCTACTTGGTCGCTGTGCTGTAGAGCTTGGTGTGAGAGGAAGCAGTGTTGAAGCCACAGTCAGAACAGAAGGCTTGAGGCAGCATCTCCTTTTCCTTTCTTGTCTCTGATAATTAGCAGCACGCAGGAGTCTTGCTCTGACGCCTCCTGGGGGAAGGGGTCTCTGTCGCTCCTCCAGGTGGAGAGTCACTGCAGGTGGCGGGAGACCCTCGTCAGATCAGGGCTGCGGCAGCTCAGCTTCCAACGACACTTACAGCAGAGCCCGAGGGAATGATTTTTGCATGAATTTTAGTGGCAGTTTCAAATGTTTGCAATGTGAAAGACGTGGGCTGCCTGGGCCCCTCTGGCTAGTCCCTGTCTCTGCTCTGACTCTTGGTAGTAGCCTCTCTGGGGCCTTTGTGGCCATCAGAGAAAGATGCCCCCTCTGGACACAGTCCCACAGTCCAGTAGGAGGCTGGAAGTGCAGGGGCACCCCTGAGCAGTCGTGGCTCAGATCTCTGTACGGCTGGCCTCCCCAGGTCAGCTCACCTGTTTCCCTGCCAGTTCTTTTTCCAGGGAAGGAGCCAGCTAGGCAGGCAGGCTGTTTGAAATCATGGCAAGCAGTTTTATTTTATATTATGACTTAAGGAGTACTGATACTACAGTGTGATTACCATAAAGAGCATTTGTTCCTGTAGGATAAAATCTATGATAATTTGTAACGAGATATTTTGTATCCTGGCGCAAAAACTATACAGTAATAATAACAACATAACTTTCTTTCTTTTTTTTTAAACATATTTATTTATTTATTTTTGGCTGCGTTGGGTCTTCGTTGCGGTGCGCGGGCTTCTCGTTGCAGTGGCTTGTATTGTTGCGGAGCATGGGCTCTAGGTGCGCAGGCTCAGTAGTTGTGACTCGCGGGCTCTAGAGCGCAGGCTCAGTAGTTTTGGCGCACGGGCTTAGTTGCTCCGCGGCATGTGGGATCTTCCCGGACCGGGGCTCGGACCCATGTCCCCTGCATTGGGAGACAGATTCTTAACCACTGTGCCACCAGGGAAGTCCCCATAACTTTCTTTTTAATGGATTAACTGAAAAAAACTTTATGTACTTTCCTGAGTTCTTTTTTTCAGAAATCAATTTATCAGAGCAAAATGGGCTAAATGTTATAGCCATAGAACTCCATAGGCCATGATTTAGAAAAGGGAATTCTCCTGGGGGTTCTTACTACTTCCAGAATATCTATCAGTTTCCTGTCTTCTTTTCCTTTTTCTTAGATGCTGGACCCAGGATACTTTTAATACACTCTCCCGACCTTGTCTCTTTTTGAAGTGTGGAGGGATTTGGTTGCCAGGGCGGGTTTATTCTTCATGTACTTCTTCCCCCAGGTCAGTTGTCCCCAGTTAGTACGTGGTGACCCACCCTGTCCAGAGGGCGCGATGCCGAGACTGAGGTGACGCAGTGGTAGTGTGTTGCCTTCCTTTCTCTCTCGCTGCGCTCTTTCCCTCTTCCTCTCTGCGAGGTCCCGCCCATCGGAACCTGGCCCTCCCTTTTCCTCACCGCTGCAGCACAACACCAGCTTAAACCATTCCAGGAAATCAGGTGGTTTTCTGACGTGTTCCCCAGCTGAGGGAAGGGCTGCCTGAGAGCCTGATGAGGCTGGACAGCAGGGCCTGTTTGGGATGTTGCAGGTTTAATCACTACCCTTTTAAAAGTTAGATAAATATAACTGTATGAATCATGATGCTTATAAATGATTCAAGAACAACTGTTTTAAAAAAAAAAGCACTGTACATATAACCCAAGGGCAACAGTGTAGGATTTGGGCAAGAGAAAGTCAAGGATGATGAGGGTACTAAGGATTTTCTTTTCATGAGGCGGAGGGCTGCTCTTTAAACATTTTTTATTGACTAAAAAATTTACAGGGCTTCCCTGGTGGCGCAGTGGTTGAGAGTCCGCCTGCCGATGCAGGGGACACGGGTTCGTGCCCCGGTCCAGGAGGATCCCACATGCCGCGGAGCGGCTGGGCCCGTGAACCATGGCCGCTGAGCCTGCGCGTCCGGAGCCTGTGCTCCGCAACGGGAGAGGCCACAACAGTGAGAGGCCCGTGTACCGCAAAAAAAAAAAAAAATTTACAAACATTAGTTCACTGGGAAAAAAAATCCAAACAGTCCCAGAGTATATAAAGTAGGAAGTGAAAGTCCCTGCTCTAGAACCCCCTTCCCTCTCCTTCCTCTCCCCGTGCTAGCTGGCTGTACACACACGTGCGCACACACACAGAGTCCCATTTCCCAGGCATGAACATATTAACAGTTTGGCATGGGTGGAATGTTTATTTAAAAGGAGGTTTTGTGTTTTTTTAGTTTTTTGGGGTTTTTTAAATTAATTTATTTATTTTTGGCTGCGTTGGGTCTTCGTTGCTGCACGTGGTCTTTCTCTAGTTGCGGTGAACGGGGGCCGCTCTTCATTGCGGTGCGCGGGCTTCTCATTGCGGTGGCTTCTCTTGTTGCAGAACATGGGCTCTAGGCGCGTGGGCTTCAGTAGTTGTGGCACACGGGCTCAGTAGTTGTGGCACAGGGGCTTAGTTGCTCCGCGGCATGTGGGATCTTCCCGGACCAGGGCTCGAACCTGTGTCCCCTGCATTGGCAGGCGGACTCTCAACCACTGCTCCACCAGGGAACTCCGGAGGTTTTGTTTTGTTTTGTTTTGTTTTGTTTTTAAGTAGAATTTCAAGTCAACGAGTTTGCAAAGGGAAAAAAATTTTTAGAAAAAAATTTTTAGACCTTTTGCCAAGCAAAAAGGAAAAGGTAGGTTAGGCATCTGCGGAAATGGCAAGCTGCACTGGGAGCTGACTGCAGAGTAGACCTGATTGTCTGGCCTCTTCCCACCCCACAGGCCTCGGAGCTCTTCGCCCAGTGCCTGTGACACTGAGTGTCCCAGTGCTCCTCTCCCTGGCTCTGTTTATTCTCAAGTTCACCATTAAGTATGTCATGAGCTGTGACAAGTGCAGGGGGTCTCACCCTTGCGTCACTGTTGGTGGGCTGGGGGTACAAATACAACATAAATAAGAAGATAAACTATAAAGAACATTGATAGAAACAGAGCATGGTGTCTACTTCTGGTTGGAAAATTAGGCAAAGTGTAAAGGAGGAGGTCACATTTGCAGTGAACTTCAAAGGTCTGGTGAGATCTGATAAAGGAGACAAGGTAGGGAAAAAGGAGGGCCGCACTCAGACTTTACGAGAAGATATAGAGGTGGGAAAAAGTGAACTGTTTAGTAGCTAGTTTTTATATGCATAGGAAAATGAGGAGAAATAAGATTCAAAGGGGAAGATCTATGTGACCTTGGGAGGGCCAGTCTGGGAGCTTAAACTTTATACTCCTGAGGCCCTTGCGGGGTACACGTGGGAAGGGAAGGCTGATGTGAGCCTGGGTGCAGTAGGCACCCCAGAGATTCACAAGGCAGTGCTAGGTGGGTGATAGGTGTGAGGATGCTGCAGCTTGGCTGCTGGGGGTCTGAATCCCGTTGCCATCCCTAGCTGTTGGTAAGGTGAGCATGTTCCTTACCTCTCTGTGTCTCAGTTTCCTTCCCTTAAAAGTAGAGATGAGAAGGCTTATACTCATCTTAGGGCTTTGGGAGGAGTGAGCAAATGAACTCACATGAATCCTGGCATGTGGCCAGACCCCAGCTTGTTATTTTCGTTTTGTATTTTTTTAATAAATTTATTTATTTATTTTAAATAAATACCAATGCACCAATGCTCCCTAGCAACAGTGAGAGGCCTGCGTACCACCAAAAAAAAAACTAAAAATAGAATTAACATATGACCCAACAATCCCACTGCTGAGCATATACCCAGAGAAAACCATAATTCAGAAAGACACATGGGGACTTCCCTGGTGGCACAGTGGTTAAGAATCCGCCTGCCAATGCAGGGGACACAGGTTCGAGCCTTGGTCCAGGAAGATCCCACATGCTTCAGAGCAACTGAGCCCGTGCACCACAACTACTGAGCCTGTGAGCCACAGCTACTGAGCCCGTGTGCCACAACTACTGAAGCCCGTGTGCCTAGAGCCTGTGCTCCGCAACAAGAGAAGCCACTGCAATGAGAAGCCCACGCACCACAACAAAGGGTAGCCCCTGCTCGCTGCAACTAAAGAAAGCCCGAGCACAGCAACAAAGACCCAACACAGCCAAAATAAAAAAAGGCACATGCACCCTAATGTTCATTGCCACACTATTTACAATAGCCAGGACATGGAAGCAACCTAAATGTCCATCAACAGAGGAATGGATAAAGAAGCTGTGGTACATATATACAATGGAATATTACTCAGCCATAAAAAGGAACGAAATTGCGTCATTTGTAGAGACATAAATGGACCTAGAGACTCATACAGAGTGAAATAAGTCAGAAAGAGAAAAACAAATATCGTATATTAGCACATATATGTGGAATCTAGAAAAATGGTATAGATGATCTTTTTTGCAAAGCAGAAATAGAGATACAGACATAGAGAACAAACGTATGGACACCAAGGGGGGAAAGGGGGTGGTGGGATGAATTGGGAGATTGGGATTGACATATATAAACTATTGATAATATGTATAAAATAGATAACTAATGAGAACCTACTGTGTAACTCAGGGAACTCTACTCAATGCTCTCTGGTGACCTAAATGGAAAGGAAATCCAAAAAAAGAGGGGAGGGACTTCCCGGGTGGCTCAGTGGTTTAGAACCTGCCTGCCAATGCAGGGGACACGGGTTCGATCTCTGGTCCGGGAAGATCCCACATTACACGGAGCAAGTAAGCCCGTGTGCCACAACTACTGAGCCCACGTACCACAACTACTGAAGCCTGCGCGCCTAGAGCCCGTGCTCCGCAACAAGAGAAGCCATGGCAATGAGAAGCCCGCGCACTGCAGCAAAGAGTAGCCCTGCTCACCACGACTAGAGAAAGCCCCCATGCAGCAACGAAGACCCAACGCAGTCAAAAATAAATAAATAAATAAAATAAAATTTTTTAAAACGGGGATATATGTATACGAATAGCTGATTCACTTTACTGTACAGTAGGAACTAACACAGCATTGTAAAGAAACTATATTCCAGTAAAAATTAATTTTAAAAATGTTGTAAGGCAGATTAGCAAATTTGAGTATGTATATCCTCAATTTTAGGACTTTTAAAAATGTTGGGGCTTCCCTGGTGGTAGGGGCTTCCCTGGTGGTAGGGCTTCCCTGGTAGCGCAGTGGTTGAGAGTCCGCCTGCCGATGCTGGGGATGTGGGTTCGTTCCCTGGTCCGGGAGGATCCCACATGCCGCGGAGCGGCTAGGCCCGTGAGCCATGGCCGCTGAGCCTGCGCGTCCGAAGCCTGTGCTCCGCAACGGGAGAGGCCACAACGGTGAGAGGCCTGCGTACCGCAAAAAAAAAAAAAAAAATGTTTAAAGTCAGCCCACATTCAGGTACCTATTATGTTCCTGTGCTAGGAGTTGAGAGAAAAATGTGGGACACTCCTGTCCTCTGGAGCTTGCCGCTTATAACAGTGTGACAGCGTCACCACGATGATGATAATGATGGTGTTGATGAGAATTTTAGCCATGTGGTGTTTACCATGAGCCAGGCACCTTTCAGATATTAGCTTATTTAATTTCTATGAAAGCAAAATGGATAATCCTGTAATTATCCCTACTTTACAGATGAGGAAAGTAAGGTGCAGAGAGGCTAAGTAATTTCTCCAAGGCCGTACAACTCGTAATGGCAGAGTTGAGATTTGCACTTTCAGGCTGCCTCCAGAGACTGTGCTGTGAGCTGCCACCCTGTGACCAAGGGGGGTGGGGATGGCACCTAACTGAACTTGAAAATGTGGTGACTAAGCAAGATCTTTCAGGGAAAGGATTTCATAGCAAGATATATAACTTAGTCACCTTGCTTGGTAATCAAATTCTAAAAAGAGATTTTTTTTTTTTTTTTTTTTTTTTTTTTGCGGTACGCGGGCCTCTTGCTGCTGTGGCCTCTCCTGTTGCGGAGCACAGGCTCCAGACGCGCAGGCTCAGCGGCCATGGCCCACAGGCCCAGCTGCTCTGCGGCATGTGGGATCTTCCCGGACCGGGGCACGAACCCGTGTCCCCTGCATCGGCAGGCGGACTCTCAACCACTGCGCCACCAGGGAAGCCCTAAAAAGAGATTTTTTTGTCTTTATAAGAAATCTGTTTCTTATAAAGTATGGTTTAATTTTTACTTTTTATATATTACCATGAAGGCGATTTGTCCTATGTATATGTAATAATAATATGTATTAGTATTATTATTAATCTTATGGTAGCTATTGGCTTCAAAATAACATCCTAGTATTTACGAAAGTTAAATGATACCAATAGGCAGAGAAATAAGAGAAATAGGAACGGCAGCATAAAAGACATTTTTTGGTGAATCTAAAGCTTCTTTCCTTTCTACCTTGCCCATTTTGTAAAGGGTGTTCAACCTATACCCATTTTATTTTATTTTATTTTATTTTGAGATACGCGGGCCACTCACTGTTGTGGCCTCTCCCGTTGCGGAGCACAGGCTCCGGACGCGCGGGCTCAGCGGCCATGGCTCACGGGCCCAGCCGCTCCGCAGCACGTGGGATCTTCCCGGACCGGGGCACGAACCCGTGTCCCCTGCATTAGCAGGCGGACTCTCAACCACTGCGCCACCAGGGAAGCCCAACCTATACCCATTTTAAAATGTCCACATTCCTTTCCAGTTAGTGTGGGACAAGCTAGTGTTGAATATGGGTTAGCCTTGCCTTTTGCTCATGTCTGTGGATTCAATAGAAAGATTTCTAATATTGTCGCGCAGTCATGTCTTGCTTTACGGTGATCACTTGGTGAATTATTTTTGTTAGGGACTACAATTGTTGCCTTTTTCTTGCTCTGATTTGATCTTAGATTATAGATAAGTAGGGCATAAGGCGTCGGTGGGGGATAGGAGGCACTTGCAGTTTTCACTTAAGCAGCATTAAAACCTGAGTTTTCTCCGCTCCCTGGTGGTGGTGATGTTGAGTGATGTTGAGACTCCCTTCTACTTGATGGTAAGACTGTGAGCACCCTCCAGGCTCCTGTTAGGGGCCACACTGGACAAATCGATAGCCAACCTGAAAAAAATCCAAACAGTACATCTATTTTTTGGAGGCTTGGCTTCTAGGAAGGGTGAGAGGGGCCAGGAGTGGCTTGTACCAACGAGTGTGCACCCTGGAGTCCTAGCACCCTGGAAGCATGTGTCACTGTTAACACAAACTTAGAATTCTTCAGGATCCGGAAGATCAAGGAAAGCTTATCCTCAAAAGTTTAGTCGCTTTGATCATGGGGAAGAACAGTATTAACATTTAAGAATATTTTTTCCATTTAGATCTACAGAATTGGATTCTAACTGGTCTTGGTTTCAATTGCGATGCATGCAAGTTGGAGGAAATGCTAATGCAGTAAGTTCATTTCAGACTTGTCGTTTTCTTCTTGTATAAATATGTGTTGCACTAGTGAAGAAGTTTAACGTTTCCATGTAAGAGTTTGGGAGGCCCGGTCGGACCTCGCGAAGACACGGGCTTAGGAGCTGGATGACGCAGCTCGCTTGTTTATCCAGAAATCTATTCAAAACCTAATAAACACGAAGCTCTGGGCTAGGATACAGTGATGAACAAGACAGATGAGACCCCGCCCTTACAGGCAGAGACAGAGAGCAAGTAAAGCAGTAAATAAACAAAGTAAAAAGGTGGTGATAAGTGATTTGAAGAAAATTAAACCAGGAAGTGATGGCACAGAGGAATTGGGAGACTTCTTTGTGATAATACAGTTCTTTAGTATCTGAGGGTGACTTTTGTACTCAGATGGAATGCTTCTAGCTTCTTTTACCTGAATTTAATTTATTAAATCTACAGATTAAAGAACCTGTTTTCCAAATCTTCAATTACAGTTTATAAATATCATGTATCAATTTATAAACTTAGTAATTTCTGTGTTAAAAAATAACTTTTTAAGTGTTCAATTAATTTATAATTTTAAAAGAGCAAATTTCCTTAACCCCATTTACAAACCTAGTTAAGGATCCTCACACATTTTAAACTTCATTTACAAATTCAGTATATCTGATTTCTAAAACGCTAAACTGCCAGCCTTATAAATCTAGCCAGCAAAATCATCCTTTATATAAAATACCATCGTGTTTTTATAATGGTATGCCAAAATGATATAGGTTGAGTAAATAGAATTCCCTTAGACATACCATTAAACATTCAAAGTATTGGAAATCAAATTTGTCTACGTTTCAAATAAAAATTATGTCTAGCATCAATTAAATATTTAAAATTAAAACAGTAAATCTAAAATAGTAGTCTTCAGAATACCCAGACTCCCCTGGACCAGCGTATCTCAGCGTTTTTTCATTATTGTTCCTTAAGCAGGAAAATTGAATTAATAGATGAACTTATTTTAAATCTAAGTTGGATTTAGTTTTCCCTAGTGAGAGAAATTAAATACTAAGGAATATGATTTTGTCAGGTAAGGGTGATCTTTGGAAGGCTACAAACCATTGTAATAACTAAGATTTTTTTTTTCCACTTTCCAGGAAACCATTTTTGCCCCTGTTGAGAATGCGTGCCTTAAGTATTTCAAGCATGTTATTAGAAACCCATACCCATTTTCATTATGTCCACAAACTTGTTCCTCAACTTAATACTGTGGGTTTGATAGTATCTGTCCTTGTTACTAAACCTTCCTAGGCTGCAGAGTCCCCCACCAACTCCAGAGAGCAGCTTCCTCGCCTCAGCCAGTGGAGATGGGGCGGATGGGGTGAGGCAGGTCAGTCAGTGGTCCTTCAGCTCAAGCAGTGGCATTGGAACCATCCTGCTTGGGTTTGAGTGCCAGCTCTGCCCCTCGCTTGTCTGTGTGACGTTGAGCAAGTTGTTGAAACTCTCTGCTTCAGTTTCCCTGAGAGTCTGGCCACGAGGATTTGACGGGATGGTGCCCACAAAGGACCAGACAAGACGTAGTACATGTGGGTGCTCCGTACCGTTACACATCCCATTGAGTTAATAAGAGGATCCCTCATGCAGGCTTTTAGAACACCTGCTTCAATTAAGATATGAATACTGTAATTCATTGTCTGTACATAGATCAGAGGTGGTTGAAAGCAGTGTCCTCTAATTGTCTAAACACCTGTTTCATCACCTTGCCTATGCTGTGGTCTCCGCTGATGAAGAAATAGTGTTGGACAAGGAGAAGGTTAGCATGGCTCCTGACTTGTCAAAAATTCCAATGTAGGGAGCCCCCTGGTGGCCTAGTGGTTAGGATCCCGGGCTTTCACTGCTGTGACCCGGGTTCAGTCCCTGATCGGGGAACTGAGATCCCACACGCTGCACAGCAGAGCCAAAAAAAAAAAAAAAAATCTCATATAGATACAAAGAAAAAAAGAAAGAAAATTCCAGTTTAGTGGAATCTACACTAAAGTGGGTTCCTCAAATTAAAAGTAGTCCCGAGTGGAAAGCGTCCCCCCAAATAGCACTCTGGATGATGGAGGTGGCTTAGTGGAGCAGGAGGTGGCTTAGTGGAGCAAGGAAGGGCCAGTTATTTTGTCTTGTGAGGCACATCTCATGAACACTTTTACCAGAATGTTAATGTTACATCTGTGGAAGGTATTACCCCTTTTACAAGGAAAAATTTTATAAAAATTTTTCATGGTTTAAATTATTTTGGTTTTCACTAGTATTTTCAAAAAAATCCTTCATAGCATGCAGTAACGTTTTTGATCACCATGTTAGATTTAATGCAGCGATGTTGTTAACCCGCGTACTTTCCTTTGCAGTCTTCCTTTTTCCATCAACACGGGTGTGACACCAACGACACCAATGCCAAGTACAACAGTCGCGCTGCCCAGCTTTATAGGGAGAGAATCAAGGTGCTGGCCTCCCAGGCAACCCGGAAGCATGGCACTGACGTAAGCACAGCGGGTTGTGCGGGGGGGGTCTCCTTCAGAGGAACATTTGTTTCAGTAGAAAAAGTAGTTTTTACCCCAAACAGTAAAACTCGCTAGCCGGCTTCTCTTACAAGGAAACAGCGTGTAGTGGATTCTTACTATTCACGGTCCTGCTTGATAAGTTTGCTTTGAACACTGCACGAGAGTCCTGCAGCATCACCTTTGTCAGCTGATCAACACTAACCTTATTTTACCTGTGTTTCTGTTTAAAGACACCTTCTTTAGTGTATATTGTTGACTCACTGACACTGAGCTGGCGGCCAAGGGCATCGTGGCTCGAGCTGAATGACACTCAGCTAACTGCATCCCTGTGCTTAGGAACGCGAGGTGGCACTTCAGCACCGTGCTCGGGACCATTGTAAACAATGGGTCCACCAACAAAAAGCACAAAAATGTGGAAAGCGTGTCAGTAAACAGCCCGTAAAAGGGACCCGTGTTTACAGCAGGAGCCGAAACAAGGAAGCAGAGCGTCGCCTTGTTCCACCTCAGCTGGGAACGTGCACCTGGGGTGACAGACTCTCTGCTGCTCTGCGTGTGTCCGTGCAGGACGGCAGATTTGGGGTCACAGGTCAACTGTAGCATGTAGACAGATTCGCAGACGTGGAATCCACAAATGATGGGGGTTGACTGTACTTTGGAACCTTCCCTTAGACGTGAAGCCCTGGCTCTTTCCTTTCCGGAAATGGCTTGGGGAGCTGGCGACTGTCTTCCACAGGGTCTGGTGGCAGAAGTTACTGGATTGATGTGTTACTAAAATGTGCTCAGGGGCCCTGACTTTATAATAATGGAAAGTACAAATCTTTAGCAGACAGGCCTCCAGAAAGGGAGTGAAGAGCATTAAATAAACACTTTGAAGCAAGTGAAATGCTGAGCGCTGCATGTGTTTTTGTTCCAGCTGTGGCTTGATAGCTGTGTGGTTCCACCTTTGTCCCCTCCACCAAAGGAGGAAGATTTTTTTGCCTCTCATGCTTCTCCTGAGGTATGTGTTAACACTTCACATAATTTTCATGTGTGCTTCTAAGGCATAACTAAAGTTATCAACAGTAAAGTTATAAAGGGCATATATTTAAAATGTTTCAGTTAGGATATAGGCTAAGCTGCTGTAGCAAACAGCCCTGAAATACAGTCAGGCCTGGAATAAGGTAGGAGTTAATTTCCCACCAGCAGCGCAGAGGTGGGCCGTCCAGGGCTGACCAGGGTATGGATTTTGCTCTTCTCATTGTGTGGCTCCTACCTCAGCGTGCAGAGTGGCTGCTCCAGTTCATGACCTTTCCCAGCCAGCGGGAGGAGGACGGACATTCGGGAAAGCAAGTGCCCCATCCTTTTACAATCTAGAGGTAGCACACGTCACTTCTGCTCATAGCCTGCTGGCTAGAATTCAGTCCCATGCCCTATACCCAGCTTCGAGGGAGGCTTGAGGACGTCTTACTAGGGGTCTCCCCAGTGCAGTTCAGAGCTTTGGAACTGACAAAGAATGAAGACAGTTTTTTGGGGGTTTTTTGGGTTTTTTTTGTTTTTTTTGCAGTACACAGGCCTCTCACTGTTGTGGCCTCTCCCATTGCGGAGCATAGGCTCCGGACGCGCAGGCTTAGCGGCCATGGCTCACGGGCCCAGCCGCTCCGCGGCATGTGGGATCTTCCCGGACCGGGGCACGAACCCGTGTCCCCTGCATCGGCAGGCGGACTCTCAACCACTGTGCCACCAGGGAAGCCCGTTGTTGTTGTTTTTTTAACCCAGATTTTAAGAGCGGTTTGAATCTCATTGTCCCTATTTAGCTGTGTACGTAGAACATATCTCAAGGCTATTGTGAGAATGAAATGAGTTAACACAGATAAAAGTAGCTGGTACCCAGTGCAGAGGAAGCCTTCAACAAGTGCCGTTTCATTAACCTCATCTTCGTATTCTGATAGGAGTAGTAACAACAATCCATGGTCCCTCTGTGCATTTTCCCCAAATCGCTTAGATCAGGGAACATGAGGCCTGCAAAGCCTAAAGTATTTACTAACTGGTCCTTTAAGGAAATGTACGCGATCCCTGGCTTATAGCCCCAGATGTTCTGTTAGCTGCCTTGCATCTTCCAGTCCCGATGGGGAGGGGCCACCGTTTGCTTAACTGCTACTCAGTCCTTTAACTGATTTTCAAGAAAAAATTATGTAAAGTTGTATACATTGCTAAACCTTGGGGGTTTTTTTGCTATTATAATTTGCACATTATGTACATGTTATCTTTGACAGAATCAGTAGTTACCAGAAATAGTTATCAAAAAAGATGGGAACAGAAAACAAAAGAGAAGCGTGTGCTGTCATGATCTGCTGCTACTGTTTAATATAGAACTAGATACAGAATATCCATGATCAGTAGCTGAGAAATGTTAGCAATAGAAATGATGGGCTAAAAAGAGGAGAGAGATGAACAGTTTGGTGTGGATTAGAGTTGGAGATATTAGTATGAATTCATGTTTATTTTAGTGTCTCTCTGTCTTTATATATATGCACACACACACACACACGATGGAGAACTAATTGCAGATACGTGTGTACACACGGGTTAGTACACACGGATATATGACCTAGCTCTGTCCACTGAGAGGCCTAGAGACAGTGACACCCCAGGACAACAGGCACACCCAGCACCCACACCTTGGTTTCTAAAGGCTGTTTTCCAATGGAAGGACCCAGGGCTGCCTTTGGAGAGATGGCCGATTCTAGGACTGGGCCTGCTGCGGCAGATAGGCCTGGAGCGCCCTATGGTGCTAGAAGAAAGGAAGTGCTAGGAGGCCGGGCAGGGGGAGTGGACGAGGACATGTCTGAAGGACTCAGGAACCAACCTGGAAGAGGTGCCAGTGGTCAGAGCTGGAACGATTTGAACAACAAAATAATGATAGTATTGGACTATAATCCAAAGAATAAATAAATATCCATACTAATATAAATGGATGATTGCATAAAGAAATGGAGGGAAAGGACAGTCTTCCTTACAGAAGATTCCAAATCATGCATATACCTCTCCACCCTTCTGGAGGTGGGGCTTAACCCCCCTCCCCTTGCATGTGGACTGGACTTAGTGACGCTTCCCAGGACTAGAGGATGGAAAGGGGGAACCGGTAACTTTACAGGGAAAAGACTGCCAGGCGCCAACCTAACCAAGTGAAAAAGATTGGCATCACTAGTGCACAGTCGTGTTGACATGAGGCACTGAGGGGGCACGTCCTCTCTGCTGTTCTTCCCCCAGACCTAGTCTAATCACAAGAAAACATCAGACAAACTCAAAGTGAGGGGCATTCTACAAAATACCTATCAGTACCCTTCAAAAGTTTCAAGGTCCTGAAAAACAAGGAGAGACTGAGAAACTGTCACAAAGCAGAGCAGACTGAGGAGACGTGACGAATGCAGCGTGGGGTCCTGGCTGGGTTCTGGAACAGAAAAGAGACACTGGTGGGAAAATTGGTGAAACCCAAGTAAAGTCTGGAGTTTAGCGAATACTGTACCAGTGATGACTCTTCGCTTTGACAAATGTACCCTGGGTATTTTAACATCAGAGGAAGCTGGGTGAAGAGTCTATAGAAGCTTTTATCTTTGCAACTTTTGTGTAAGTCTGAAATTATTGCGTAATAAAATTTTTATTTAAAGAAAAGGAAGAGAAATAAGGAATTTGAGCATGGAAACAGAGACTTAAGAACAGGTATATTTTAATATCTTATCCTTCCTTCCCACTAATCCAGGTAGGAAGGTGACTGTTTAAATTACTAGGTTTTTCCCCTGTCATTTGTTTTTTATGACTTTTCTTGCTTAGCTGGTAACGACTTTTCTCCACTTGCTTCAGGTGAGCGGCACAGGGTGGACTTCAGGACAACCAGAACCATCTTCTTTAACACCAGGGAACGTGGACGCTCCTCCAGCAAACAATGAAGGTAGTGCTGAGACCCTCCCTGTAGTGCTGTCCTGTGCTTCACTGGCATCTGTGGAACTACTAGAACATAAGAATCTTGCATTTGCTAGGGAAAGATGCCCATGGTCAGTTATAAAGTGGGGAGAAAAGATTACTGAACACAGAATATTATCTCATTTTTATAAAAAAGAGAACCCAAATCACACACACAGTTAACACCGAATTGTTCACTGGAGAATAAAATTACTGAGGATTTTTACTTTCAACTTGCTACAGTTTTGGGGTTTTTTAAATTTTATTTTATTTTATTTATTTTTGGCTGCATTGGGTCTTCGTTGCTGCGCGCGGGCTCTCTCTAGTTGCAGCGAGTGGGGGCTGCTCTTCGTTGCGGTGCGTGGGCTTCTCATTGCGGTGGCTTCTCTTGTTGTGGAGCACTGGCTCTAGGCACGCGGGCTTCAGTAGTTGTGTCATGCAGGCTCAGTAGTTGTGGCTCCCGGGCTTCAGTAGTTGTGGCTTGCAGGCTCACTAGTTGTGGCGCACGGGCTTAGTTGCTCCACGGCACGTGGGATCTTCCCGGACCAGGGATCGAACCTGTGTCCCCTGCATTGGCAGACGGATTCCTAACCACTGCACCATCAGGGAAGCCTCCTAATGTGAATATTCTAACTCTTACAATTTATTAGCATAAAACACCTTCTGAGATTGAAGGTTACCTGCCACGGGAGGTTTAGTAACCTCTGAAGTTCAGATGTCTCCGTTTGTTTACTAACAGAAAGCTAAGGGAACTGAATGCAGACCAAGATGTTTTCTTGGAAATCTCTCAGAAGCTGTGTCCCTAGCTGACGAATTTCCCCTAAAAGGTTTTACTGTTTGGAATCCTGCCTCCTTCTGCACCTGCAACAACACTTTCCTCTCTCTTCTCCATCTAGAACTTTTCTTAAGCTGTGGTTAGTTAGGGAGACTTGTCGTCTCAAGACTTAACCCAGAATTTCATGTGTTAGCATCGGGTGCAAGGTACAGTCTCAACTAAATGTAAGGGTCACGCAGTGAAAATGAGAGAACAAAAGAATTTTAACAAATAGAATATGGGGCCTGCAATGCTCTGCTTCTGTGTTGTTATTCACTGCTGTTCCTACAGTGCCCGGAGCAGTTCCTGGCCCAGAATAAGTAATCAATAAATGTAGAATCAGTTCTCTTTCTACAAATTGGCATTATTCTCACTCATTCTGCTATTGCCTATTTAAATGCCTTAACTAGAGTTTACCTTTTAAAAAATGTGTAAAAATAAAACACTTGAGTTTACTCTAAACCACTGTTGGGCCTGCTATCTTTTTTAGAATAGCTTTATTGAGATATAATTTGCACGCCATAAGATTCACCCTTGAAAGTATGCAATTCAGTGGTTTCTAGTATATTCACAAGGTTGTGCTACCATCAGTACTATCTAATTTCAGAACATTTTCAGCAGCCCAGAGAGAAACCCCTACCCATTAATAGTCACTCTCCATTCTCTCCTTGTCCCAGCCCCTGGCAGCCACTAGCCTGCTTTCTGTCTCTACGGCTCCGCCTAGTCTGGACGTTTCATACGGATGGAATCATACTCTGCGTGGTCTGTTGTGACTGGCTTCTTGTGCTTAGCATAACGTTTTCAAGGTTCCTCCGTGTTGTAGCATGTATCAGTATTTCATTTCTTTTTATGGCCAAATAATAGTCCACTGCATGGATATATTACATGTTGTTTATCCATTTTTAACGTAATAAATTAAATTAAAATAACATTTTTAAAATAAAAATTTTAACAGAGTTCCTAACCAGAATCATTTTTTTTTTAGATCAACTAGCAAACAGAGCAGATTTCTTGGCAACTGAAAATTTAGGTTTCTATCACTGATATAATTGGTATTAGAATTTCCAAATGTTAACATATATTGGGTGTATGGTCCACATATGTACTTGGTATCTCAGAACAGTTTACTTCATAAAGCATTTTTTTAAATTAATTAATTTATTTATTTCTTTTTGGCTGCATTGAGTCTTTGTTGCTGCGCGCGGGCTTTCTCTAGTTGTAGCGAGCGGGGGCTACTCTTCGTTGCGGTGCGTGGGCTTCTCATTGCGGTGGCTTCTCTTGTTGCGGAGCCTGGGCTCAGTAGTTGTGGCTCGCGGGCTCTAGAGCGCAGGTACATGGGCTTAGTTGCTCCGTGGCATGTGGGATCTTCCCAGACCAGGCTCGAACCCGTGTCCCCTGCATTGGCAGGCGGATTCTTTTTCTTTTTTTTTGTTTTTGAATTTTTGAATTTTATTTATTTTTTTATACAGCAGGTTCTTGTTAGTCATCCATTTTATACATATTAGTGTATACGTGTCAATCCCAACCTCCCAGTTCATCCCACCACCACCACCACCCCCTGGCCCCCCACTTTCCCCCCTTGGTGTCCATACGTTTGTTCTCTACATCTGTGTCTCTATTTCTGCCCTGCAAACCGGAGGTGGATTCTTAACTACTGGACCACCAAGGAAGTCCCTCAGAAGAGTTTACTTTAAAACACCAGTCCACGGGACTTCCCTGGTGACACAGTGGCTAAGACTCCGTGCTCCCAATGCAGAGGGCCCGGGTTCCATCCCTGGTCAGGGAAGTAGATCCCACATGCATGCCTCAACTAAGAGTTCTCATGCCACACCTAAGGAGCCCACGTGCTGCAAGTAAGACCCATCGCAACCAAATAAATAAATAAAGTAAAATAAAACACTGGACCATAAGGTAGAATTCCAAATGATATTAATTAGGGAGACCAATAACATTTTTATTCTACAAAGCAACTGGATACAAAATATACTTCTGTTTTAATGGACTTTTAAATTAAAATTCTTAAAATGATAAAATTGAATATGGAGCTAAAAAGAAAAGACAGTCATTGACAGAATTGGATAAGATTCGTAGTACTGAGCAAGTTGAGTGTATTATATATTCAAAAGCACATTTGATGAGTCTATATTCTGCATTAATATCAATATTTTCAACTTTTAGGTGGACCAGAACAAGGACCAAGTGTGGAAGGTCTTAATGCACCAACAAAGGCTGCTCTAGGTGGTATGTGTTACCCTATATTGGGATTTAGAGAGTGAGATTGACTAAGAAAATAATGAATCCTGTCTTTACATTCTGCCTAGAACTTCAAATGTAATGAGATTTATCTAAGCAAAAATGCCGTTCTGTTTCGGCCGGCTTGATGACTGTGAAATGCAGCAGCCTCTGTACCCGGCGAAGGTTGCTCTTGACGCTTTTGATTTGCTGGTTTATGTCCCAGCATAAGCAGAGATCAGAGCAGCCAAGTCACTCCTAGCTACTCAAGAACTCTTAGCATTTTCTTGTCTTTCTGATTTTATTGTAGGTGAACCTAATTTCTAATTTTTCATTATCGGGGAAATACAATCTGAAATTAGTGCATATTACACTGTATTAATTGGAAAGCAACTGCTTTGGTGAAAAATAACTAAACTATTAGAAATGTTCCAGATATTTTCGTCATGTATTTATAATAGACTTGTAGGAGATTGGGAGCAGATTATGTGACTACCGCAGTACAAATCTAAAAGAAAGTGATGAAAAGGAGAATTTCCATGGATGGCTTTTTTATACTTGAAATGTAGTGAGTTTATTCCCTCATTAGGACTAAAAGTTTTAATCTTTGTTGTTTGTGGTTTTATGCTATCTTTTTCCTGTTAAAGCACATTCTCACTTTGTAAGAAAATAATTTTTATTCTTACTGGGTCTCTTTTACATAATTCTAAACACAGAATATGTAATCTATGATTAAAATTTACCCAGAAAACAATTTTTAAGAAACTTTATCTAAAAGCATCATATATTTTTGTGCAATTTAGAATGTAATGCTACCAAAATAATAGAGTGTTTTATATTTCTTATTGGTTAATATGATAACATAAATCAGAGTGGAAAGTGCTTCACTGCTTTAGTTGTATACATAATGCCTGGCTAACTTTCTGCTTTAAAACAATTTTGAAATTTTTTGAAGAGTAGAGATTAATAGGAGGGTTTGTTCTAACGTAATATGAAATGCTCCTGAAGAAAAAAGTGAATGGGGCAAACTCAGTCTCTTTATTTCTCTTCAGTGTGGTGTCCCAAAAACATATGTAATCTCTGAGTTTGGATACTACGTGGAAATACTGAGGACTCTGTTTTGATAAAGCTCTGTTCATGTAAAGCACACTTGTATACTTCTGGATGACAAACTAATGTGGAAAATGTTATAGTCTCTTAAATAATAAAATACAGTATCTTAGAATTTTAAAAAATACACTGAAAATATACACTGAAATTATATATTTCCATTGGTCTGACTTTCTACTTTTTATTTTTTGACAGAGGTTTCCTCTATCATAAAAAAGAAACCAAATCACGCTAAAAGAGGAGTGAGTATTATGTATAAAATATCTGGTAGTTCAGCTCTAAAATGGCTCATGCACTCAGAAAAGCCACCTTTGTCATTTTCCTTTTATTTTGAGCCATATCATAATGAATGTGGCTTTGATAAAAAGCTTATTTTGTTCAATGAGGGGATGTTATACTTAGTGAAGAATTTCTAGAATGAGTGTTTAACATTTCTCTGTCAATGACAAAATTCTGAAAAAAATCAACAGAGGCTCCCTGGGAGTTTCTGTCATGGTTACGGTTCTAAAAGCAGTGCTCTCTGGTGAGGCTGGGCGGGTTGTCATTGGTTGAATGTTGCGATGCCGTGATTCCTTTCAGAGCCCCTGCTCTGGAGGCAGGTGCGGGCTTTGAGTCCCGACCTCATCACTTGCCGGCTGTGGGATCTTGGTTGAGTCACTTAACTGGCAGGAGCTTCAGGTCCTCATCCACCACCCGGGGATGGAGACAGTGCCGGCCTCATAGAGTCGTGAGGACCAAGTAATAACCCTCGATAAATGTTAGCTTTTGTTGCAAACGTTTTCAAACAGTTTGGGTAGAATGTAATCTTATACTGTATCTTCTAGCTTGGGGCCAAAAAAGGGAGTTTGGGAGCCCAGAAACTGACGAATACGTGCTTTAATGAAATTGAAAAACAAGCCCAAGCCGTAGATAAAATGAAGGAACAGGAAGACCTTCTGGCCAGGGCGGCACCTAAGGAAGAATCGATGTAAGTTTGATTGGGTCATAGTAATATGTTTCTGAGATATGCTTTCCAAATGCCATTTATTCTTACATATGTGTGTGAGGAGGATAATGCAAAATTCAGTTTTATGATAACGAAAACTGCATGGACGTGTAGATTAGAAGGGGAGAAACCAGGGGAGAAGGAGGCAGTCGCCATTTCCGGTTGAAGCTGTGCAGACAGGATTGGGATGGGGTCGCGGGAAGGGAGAGACAGAAGCGCTCAGGAGGTACTTACGCAGGAAGGACGCTCAGCATCGTCCGTCATCAGGGAAATGCAAGTCAGAGCCACAGGGAGATGCCACTTCACTCAAGGTAGCTGTAATCAAGAAGACAGACAGCAAGTGTCGGCAAGAATGCAGAGAAACTGGAGCCCTCGTGCTTTGCTGGTGGCAGTTACCACATGACCCAGCAATTCCACTCCTCAGTATATTCTCAGAGAAATTAAAATATGCCCGTGTAGCCACACCAGAACTTGTACATGTGTTCATAGCAGCATTAATCCCTATAGCCAAAAAGTAGAAATAACCCAAATGTCCATCAAGTAGTGAATGGATAAACAAAATGTGTATGTCCGTACAATAAAATATTCGGCCATAAAAAGGAATAAAGTACTGACACGTGCTGCAGCATGGATAAATCTTAAAAATTTTATGCTAACAAAGAAACTGGCCACAGAAGACCGCATATTGTATGATCCCTTAGAAATGGAATGTCCAAATTAGGCAAATCCAGAGACAGAAGGCAGACTAGTGGTTGCCAGGGGCTGGGGGCAGGTGTGACCGCTAATGGGCGGGGGTTTCTTTTGGGGGTGATGAAAATGTTCTGGAATTAGATAGTGCTGACGGTGGCAGCCTTGTGAATATGCTCAACAATATGAATTGTGTTCTTTAGAAAGGTGGATTTTATGGTATGTGAATTATATCTCAGTAATGAAAAAAAGTGTTTATAAGGTGAAGCCCCGTTAAACTTGGTGACTAAGTTCTAATTGTATGATGGAAGGTTGTGGGTATGGTGGCATCTGCAGAGCTTTTGAGGCTGGATCTTGAAGGAGTCTCAGAGTCAGACTTGGCACGGGGCCGGGGGAGAAGGAAGAACCTAAGAGAATGAAGAAGAGGGAATCCAGACGGTGGCACTGGGGCCCTTCCTGGATTGGGGACATTGGAATGATGGCTGGGGATCGCCCTGAAGTCAGGCGGGCAGTTTTACACCACATCTGAGGGGAGTGCTGTGAAGAAGGGGTGTGTTTTGGAAAGTGGGTTTGGTGGCGTTATCCAGGACAGAAGGAACGGGAAAAAACTGGAGGCCAGGAGGCCAGACTGGAGACTTGTTTTAGGTAGATACTTAAGGTTCCTGAGAGGTTTTCATTTGTGTTGAGAACCGAAGGGACACGTGACCATCTGGAAAGTGCCCGTGACTGGGCATAGAGGATGGTAAGGAGAGAAGAGAGGAAAGGCGACTTGGACTCCTGTTTTGTATGCGTGTTTATTTTATTTATATGGTGTTTTCTCTTATTTTCACGTGCATCTGTTTTAGCTTGAGTTAATTACTACGGGCTGCCTAATGAAGAAAATACTTTATGAGGTTGTTTTGCGGATTCCTTTAGTTAATTCTCATTAAAGTGCATCAGGCAGTGCCTGGCGCGTAGTAAGTGCTCAACCAGTGTCATTTCTTGCTATTGATGCCCACAGTGCACTAAGAGGACCTTCATACCATAAGCCAGATAATTTGAAATTGCTAGTTATTCCTCACTGTCCTTTAACTCACAGAACCTAGGGGGCAGCACTAAACTGTATTTGGGTAAAATGTGACTTGAAATGCTCTTTGTGAGGTTTACTCTGAGTTGTCACAGACTTCACTTTGATATCTCTGACTTAGCTAGGCTTTTTGACACTGGGCAACGGGGAAGGTTAAATCTGAGTATGTTTGGGACTTCCCTGGTGGCGAAGTGGTTAGGAGTCCACCTGCCAGTGCAGTGGACATGGGTTCGAGCCCTGGTCTGGGAAGATCCCACATGCCGCGGAGCAACTAAGCCCCTGCGCCACAACTACTGGGCCTGCGCTCTAGAGCCCGCGAGACACAACTACTGAAGCCCATGCGCCTAGAGCCCGTGCTCTGCAACAAGAGAAGCCACCGCAATAAGAAGCCCGCACACCGCAACGAGGAGTCGCCCCCGCTCACCACAACTAGAGAAAGCCCACGCACAGCAACGAAGACCCAACGCAGCCAAAAATAAATTAATTAATTAAAGAAAATAGTTTTAAAAAAATATGGGTATGTTTGGAAGCAGGCTCTGTCCAGATTGCTTGTGCGTGAGGTCTTCCCAGAGAACGTGTGAAATCCCCGCCTGATCAGAACAGGAGACATGGAATACAGGAAGCAGCAGCTCCCTTCCTGTAGGTCAGGTGGACGGCAACTAGCGTGTTACTACTAGAAACAACACCAGCCTTAACGTGTCTCTTTCATTAGGACCATTCAGTACAGCATAAAAGCAAAGATGCAGATCATGGGGTATTTATGAACTGGACTTGGGAACCTAGTTTGACCCCTTTCATGGCCTTGTTCAGAACAGCTGCACCACCATGCCCTAATCACCATCCTGCCGCTCAGACACATCACAGCTCAGTTTCACCAAACTAGCGCTGTGCCAGCTATGAGGAAGTGCCCAAGCTTTATGTTAGTCTTCTGCAAGTTCTTTTTTTTTTTTTTTTTTGCGGTACGCGGGCCTCTCACTGCTGTGGCCTCTCCCGCTGCGGAGCACAGGCTCCGGACACGCAGGCTCAGCGGCCATGGCTCACGGGCGTAGCCGCTCTGCAGCATGTGGGATCTTCCCGGACCTGGGCACAAACCCGTGTCCCCTGCATCGGCAGGCGGACTCTCAACCACTGCGCCACCAGGGAAGCCCTGCAAGTTCATTTTTTTAACGGCTGTAAATAAAGTTATTTCAGTTCAATCGGCTCTCAGGAGCGGTATCGTTTCTTGTGTTGTCGGACTGCGAAACTAAACTATCCAGGCAGTAGCCTGAGCCTCGCCTGGCAGTCTCTGGGCCCATCCTCGGAGGCGTCTGTGTGCACAGTTGGTAGAAAGAGTAAGAAGATACAGTGGTGCCGCTGGAGCTGCTCTCTTGCTGACCTGAGTGTCTGGCCAGCCCTCCCCTGAGCCGAGCTGGTACCGGAAGGGCTTCTGCGGGTCTGAGAAGCTTGGAGTCCTGGCTTCCTTATTCCATTAGTGCTTCCAGGGCCCGGCTGTTAAAAGTGCACACTTTTAATGGAGGATAGACCCAATCGTACGTCAAGTACCCCAAGAAGGAAAACTTCCCCATCTCATACCATCCCTATCCATTCATCTCCAGAAGACTCTGTTACCACAGTTCTACTGATTTTAAACAGATCTATTGTTTTCCTCCAAAATTTATACTTGAAAGAGTATATTATATTTTCCAAGTAATAAAGTGGGTATGTTACCATTACCTGATCTGTAGGAATAATAGTAAAGAAAACCAACTGCCAGATGAAAACAAAACAGAAATCCTGCTTGACTCACAGCAAAAGCAAGATGATTTTTTCCTAGTAAGAAATTCTGCCGTCATTCCCTTTTACTACAGAGAAATGTATTCATATTATTATGGAATTTATACAGTGCCTTTCTTATGAGGAATTCGTGACGTTTTACACAATTTTATAAAATGGATGATAGCTTAGAAATCCTGATAAGGTAGGTATATCATTTTTCAAGGCCCTGAAATTTTGTTGCTATTTTACTAATATGATAATTTACTCTTGTAATTGTTAATATAGGCCTGGTTTTCTTTATGAAAAATTAAGTATTTATAGCATTTTTGGAAATCTGAGAGTAAGGGACAGTGTTTTATTCGTCATTTCTCACCTGGGTGCATTATTTGTCACAAATATTTGAGAGATAGGTGATGAGTATCTGACTGGTGGTGCAGAGGAAACTATTGGCTGAGGAATGACAACTCCAATTTTTTTTTCTTTTTTTTTTTTAGTTTTTATCGGAGTATAGTTGGTTTACAATGTTGTGTTAGTTTCAGGTGTACAGCAAAGTGAATCAGTTATACATATACATCTATCCACTCTTCTTTAGATTCTTTTCCCATATAGGCCATTACAGAGAATTGAGTAGAGTTCCCTGTGCTACACAGTAGGTCCTTATTCGTTATCTATTTTATATATAGTAGTGTGTATACGTCAGTCCCAGTCTCCCAATTTATCCCTCCCTGCTCCTTACCCCCTGGTAACCGTAAGTTTGTTTTCTACATTTGTTACTCTATTTCTGTTTTGTAGATAAGTTCATTTGTACCCTTTTTTTAGATTCCACGTATAAGCTATATCATATATTTGTCTTTCTCTGTCTGACTTACTTCACTCAGTATGACAATCTCTAGGTCCATCCATGTTGCTGCAAATGGCATTATTTTGTTCTTTTTCATGGCTGAATAATATTCCATTGTATATATATATACATCTTCTCTATCTTTTCCTCTGTTGATGGACATTTAGGTTGCTTCCATGTCCTGGCTATTGTAAATAGTGCTGCAATGAACGTTGGGGTGCATGTATCTTTTCAAATTATGGTTTTCTCCAAATATATGCCCAGAAGTGGTATTACTGGAGATAACTCCATTTTAAATGCTCTCAGAGCCTGATTACATAAAGAGATCTTAGAGGAAATTTTGTTGTAAACTGAAGAACCCTTTTGCAGTGAAGTAATCCCTTCTTAATTTATTTATTTGTTAAGTCAAATTTGTATATATTTTTTATCTTAAACCAGAGCAGACCAACGAGACTAACCTCGTACTTTTGATATGTAATGTTGAAGTATAGTAAAATATTGGTCCAAGTAAGAAATTCTGCTTTTTATTATCCTTCAGAGAAATAATTTCAGTATACATCATGTTATGACATGATAATAAGTGATATAAACTAGAACAGTAATGTAAGTCAAGCAGCAACCAAAAAGTATCTGTAAACTCATTCAGAGTTTCTTGAGCATCTACTCAAAAAAGACCTTTACCCCCAAAAAAGGCCAACTTGCCTTCATAATCGTTCATTTATGGAAAGCAGCACGAAGCTAAAAGTAGAGTGATATGTTTAATGTTCTTCGTATTTTAACTCAAGAACAAGAATTAAAGCTAAATTAAGGAGCATTTGGTTTTTCTGGCAGTGTGTCATCATTACGATTAGCCTATAAGGATCTTAATATTCAAATGAAGAAAGACGAAAAGATGAACACGAGTGGCAAAAAGAAGGTGGAATCAGAGAGACTTGGCATGGGATTTGGAAATTGCAGAAGGTATGTAAGACTCTGCTTTCTTGGATTTCAGAATTTAAACTAGTTTGCTAATCATGAATGGATTTTCCTTGTTAATTTCAACTTCAGAAATGTTTTCTCATTACTCACTTTCTTCAGTTGTTTTGCTTTTCTCTAATACAGTCCGCCCGCAGCCCTCTGTACCCACAGGTTCTGCATTTGCAGATTCAACCAACTGGGGATTGAAAATGTTTCGGGGGGGGGGGATTCCAGAAAGTTCTAAAAAGCAAAACTTGAATTTGCTGCATATACCACTCTTAAGGGCAACTATTTACATAGTATTTACATTGTATTTGCAATTATTTACGTAGCATTTACATTGTCTTAGGTGTTATTAGTAATCTAGAGATGATTTAAAGTACAAAGGAATACTGTGGATTTTTTTTATCTGCTGGGGTCCTGGAAGCAATCCCCCTCAGAAGCCGGGGGACAGCGGTGTTCACTATAGCATGAAAAATTCCAAATTTGATTCTTAGGTAAAAGGAAATAGGTCTGACTTGTCATTAAGTGGATGCCATAAACATAACTGATATATGTGACTGTATTTTGTATAATTAGTTACAGGCCTCACTAAAGTCCAGTATTTTTCAATGCTTACACCAAAACAATATTTTTCTATTGCTCATGTTTTTAACCCCACTAATAAGTATATTTTTATTGAGAGTGTAAATTAAAACATTCGTGGGAATTCCCTGGCGGTCCAGAGGTTAAGACTCCACACTTCCGCTGCTGGGGGCCCGCGGTTCGATCCCCGGTCAGGGAACTAAGATCCCGCAAGCTGCGCGGTGAGGCCAAAAAAAAAAGATTCGTTCTCTGGTGAACACACAAGTGTCCTCGTGAACTAATATTATTCTTTTCCATTTTATTCTCTATTTTCTCAAGTGGTATTTCACATTCAGTGACCTCAGATTTGCAGACCATTGAACAGGAAACGCCAATCCCAGCGAAACCGAGAAAAAAGTATAGCGACGACAGTGATGACTTGCATTTTACTTCCAGCTCAAGGTAACCTGGTAGAAATCACCTTTAAAGTGTCTTTGTGAAAAGCAGTGATCACTATGGACTCACAAGTTTATTTGCATTAGGAACAAACACAAATCAGTATACTTCATTGTTTTTAAAAGCTTTGGCTGGAGTCAAGGACGTCCTTTGGAAAAAAATCAGGGTAACCCTCTTTAGTGGATGATGTTTGCTAATACTGAAATGTTTGATAATAAAATCTGCACCCCGGAGTTAAAATTAGAGGTGGGAAAGTTGTATTTATCTAAAATGTGAAATTGGAGAAATCTGCAGAATCCCAAAGGTCTATGTTAAGCTGTTCAGTCTTATTCCAACAGTTGGAATATTTCACAGCTGCGCCTTCAGCAGCTTCTTTTGTTTTCAGGATACCAGCTTCTGGAGTCTCCAGTTGGCAGGATAGACTATTAAATAAATGCTCTTTGTGTGTGCATTTTTATGAATGTAAAACACTGCTGCTTTCAGAGGGGTGTCCCGGGATAAAGCCGAGGACCCGTCCTTCAGCGCTCCCCATCCGGCGGGGACAAGTTGCCTAACTCCAGCGTGAAGCTGACCATGGAGAGGCCGTGGTTCAGGTTCAAGCCGCCTGCAGAGGCCGAAAACAAGTTTAACTTGAATTGACTCACTCTGTGTGCTTCCTCCCAGAACCTGATCAGCACAGGGAGGCCTGCTTCACAGGCACCAAGTAAACTTGGGATATCAGGAGGTGGGCACCAGCTGGGAAGCTGGGCGACCTGGACTTGAACCCTGGCCCTGCCACTTACTGACTGTGTGATCTGGGCTGAGCTGTGTAACCTCTCTGTGCTTCAGCTTCTTCATCTGTAACTTAAGGACACCAGCAGTACCAACCTTTCAGGGTGTGCAAGGGTTAAATGAGTTAATACAGAGCACTGGGAATAGTGCTGTCATGTTTAGCTGCTATTATTATATAGAAACTCAGTTCAGGAGACGTGTGACTCAGTCTAAACGTTTAATTACTATTGTTAGATACTTAAATTAACCTCATTGAGGGCCACCTTCAAGTTTGGAGTTCAGGGAAATTGAATGTGTGCCCGTCAGTAATGGGCGGTCCTTACAAGGAGACGCCATCACTCACTCACATCTCAAAGGGCATCACTGTTGTCTGGCAGCTATACAGGCTTGAAGCGTTTTCATGTACACAACAGATATAAATATATGTTAACTAATTAGAATCTAATCCTGAAATTCTGTATTCTCCTACCAAAGTTCATAGGTAAGGAACTGTAATACAGAGAACTATCTTTAAATCATTCTGCTAGCATAGCTTCAAATTACTTCAAGTCCAGATATTTTACCCAAAAAAAAGTTAGTAGTTTAGAGATGTTCCCTGTCAGTGCTTTCAGAGACAGGGGTGGTTTGATGTTTGCTGCTTGTGAGTAACCTGTATAACATACTGGGTTTCAGGTTACTTAGAGGTAACTTCCAAATCATGCCTTTTAAAGTATTTAAATACATTTTCTACAGGCTAAAATTAAATGTCTAACTTGATTTGAAGGCTGCATGTGTGTCAGATGTGCACACTAGATGAGAGGAGGATGTGTCCGGGTCAAGAAAGCTCCCAGTGGTGCAGGGTCTACACTCGCCTGCTTGGCTTCTCCACAAAGCCTTTTTGATTATTTCACTGCTCATTACAACTCCTGTGCAGAGGAGAGCATAGGCAAGTAAAGGAGGTAGGCTTCCAGCTCCATGAGTGGTGCCGCTTGGTCACAGGGTTGGAAGGAGAGGTGGCTGTGGGTGAGGACGGGCCCTGGGGGGCAACTGGGGAGCCTTGCTCCTGTGGGGCTTCCTCTGCCCATTGGGAGCTTTAGGAATCCTGTTGGCCTCCCTCTCCAAAAGCTTAGTCAAAAGACTTAGCCCTAAAGGCCTTCGTTTCTATGGAACAATTATTTACGGTTTGAAACCGGGGAGCAGATGGCGTTTTTATGTTGACCGCACTTACTGGATTCCTGCCAGAGACCTTGGTGTGTTGTTTATCATCACCTGCAGGTTGTCTAATGGGAACGTAAACGCCTCTGCTGGTCCTCCTTATGGTAGCCACTATTGGTAGAACAATACTTACTTTGGCAAATGAAGTCAAATAAACACGGACTCTCAGAAAGCAGGCGTATTCCATGAAGAGCTCTCATTGCTTCCAAATAATTCATTAGCCCATTAGAGCTTGAATATTATGAATTATGAAAGAGTACTGTTTTCTATTAAAAATAAGACCAACCATATCTTGGGGGTTTGTTTTTTTGTTTGTTTGTTTTTTTGAGTTCCATTGTTTCCAGGATATAAACAATGTAATTATATATTGAGCACCAAATAATGAAACTAGAACAACTTGTTCAGCCTTATAAAGCCAGTGTGGCCTTCAGTGGAATAGACAGTTGTCTATAGCTGTAAATCAGATATGTGCTATTAGGGTGCTCTTATCAAGGGATTGTAAGGAATGTTTTCAGGTTGGGTGAAGACAGACTGGGAGGGTGAAAATAAAAATGAAATGTATTAAGAACAAGGATCTAGAAATCAAAACATTAGAAAGTCAATAAAGATTTGGAGATCCAGGGCAGCTGTTGTGCTTCCGAGGAAAGACAGGTGCCCCACAGCCATTGGTGGATGCCCATCCTCCACCGCATCCTCCCTGGTGCATCGGGAGGCCCTCCCGCACTGTGTACACCGTGTAGGAGCACGGGGAGCCTCGCTGGTGAATGGTGGGAAGGGCACCCTCCCCACCGCAGTGCAGAGAATATGACGTAACGGGCTCCTGCTAATCAGTAGGACCCTAGCAGAATGGCTTTCTCTCTCCTTCTGATTTTTGAATTGTCCAGTCATTAAAAAAAAAAAAAAAAATCCGATGGCCCTACATTCCAGGATAAGCACTTTGGCTTATCAGAATGAAGAATATTCCCTTAGAGTGATACTAAATTCAAAAAGTCCTGAGTACCAGTGCCTCAGAGTTGTGAAGGGCCTGGAAGTTCCACCCACCTCCATCCAGTGCTCACCCCCACCCCACCCCAGAGCCCTCCAAGGGATGCCGCAGCCCCTCAGCACTCCTCCCCCTCCCCTCCCTTCTCCCCCTTCCCTCCCTCCTCCCCTCCCTCCTCCCCCTCCTCCCCCTCCCTCCTCCCCCTCCCCCTCCCCTTCCCTCCCTCCTTCTCCTCCCTCCCCCTCCTCCCCATCCCCTCCTCCCCATCCCCCTCCTCCCCTCCCCCTTCTCCTCCTCCTCCACCTCCCTCCTCCTCCCCCTCCTCCACCTCCCTCCTCCTCCCCCTCCTCCCCTCCCCTCCCTCCTCCCCCTCCTCCCCCTCCTCCACCTCCCTCCTCCTCCCCCTCCTCCCCTCCCCTCCCTCCTCCCCCTCCTCCCCCTCCTCCCCCTCCTCCACCTCCCTCCTCCTCCCCCTCCTCCACCTCCCTCCTCCTCCCCCTCCTCCACCTCCCTCCTCCTCCCCCTCCTCCACCTCCCTCCTCCTCCCCCTCCTCCACCTCCCTCCTCCTCCCCCTCCTCCACCTCCCCCCTCCTCCCCCTCCTCCCCTCCCCTCCCTCCTCCCCCTCCTCCCCCTCCTCCTCCTCCAGGCAGCCTTTCAGTCCGACAGCAGCTGCATGAGAAACACTGCCCTATGCTTACATATCTCCCTGGGTTTCTGAGCTCAGATCAGTCAACCTCATAAGGGCAGGGTCTGACTATGTCTCCTTGCCCAGTATCCTCACCCAGCAAGTGCCTGGCCCCTCATAGGTGTTTATTAAGTAGTTTTAAAATTCCTTATTGAATCGGTCCTAATTCTTTCACTTGGTCCCTTAGAAATATGTCCCTCAAATATTTGAAGGTAACTTTCCAGGCCAACATGTGGGTCACATCTTTCAAACCTTCTTTCTCAGACGTGACTTCGAGCCTCTTCGTTGTTCTGGTCTCTTCTCTGAACAGGGATTGGTTGTCTCTGTTCCTCTGAGCAGAGCCCAGTGGCTCAGGGCTCATCCGCTGATCAGCCGCAGGGAGAGCCTGGTCAGTTTCTAGCTAAATCCAGATACGCTTTGAACACTGCATGTTTTTCTTCCTGGGGAGAGAAGGCTAGTGTAACAAGCTTTGTTCTTAATGACCTCCTTGCCAGAGAATGCAGAAACCACATTTGGAAATTCTGCCTTTTTTCTATTATTCATATGAAGTCATACCATCTGCTTCAAACGGCAGGTTTATGCCCCCTCCTCTTTCTGGTTTTTTTCCTGCGAGAATAAAAGAGTATACTGAGTCTTTTCCCCCGCCCCCCATCTTAGCTCATGAACTCCTTATGCCCTCGGGGCTTGGCCCTCACCTTGTTTCCTGTGTGCTTCCGCTCTTACTCTGCAGAAACCTTGGTGACATTTTTGAAGCCTCTGTGTCCTCTTCCATCATCCTTCCTTTCCTCAGGCCCAAGCGTTGGGATCCGCGTCTCTCTCCTGAACTTCGGGAACCACCTTTATAAGGAGTGCATGCCTGGCTGGGTTGTTTTCCGCCCTAAGCGGTCCTGAACTCTGAGGTGGCACATGGTCACTTTCCACTGTGGCTCTGGCACATCCGCCTCACCTGTCCATCTCTGTCCTGTTCCAGGCAAACCCTGCTGCTCTTGGTCAAAGGTTTTTCTCCCACCACTCAGGACCAAAAGCTGTCCCTGAGCCTTGCTCTCTCAGCGATGCCCTGCTCAGTGACGCTCAGCTAATGAAAGTGTAAACCCACCCAGAACGCCAGCAGCTCCCCTGAGAAGCTTACAGGCAAAGCTCACGTCAAGCTCCAGACTGAAGAGCATCTCGGGGCAGTGGTCCCGTGATCAGCGATTCCAGGAGGAGGCTTGCCAGCGTCACTTACACTAAGGGCTGCTTGCTGTTAGGGATGGTGCCTTATACAGTGGCTGACATGGCAGGATTGCCAACAAAGAGCTCCTCGGATGGGCTCGAAGCATTATTTGTGACTAACCTATAGTGGGGTAGCACTCAAAGACGTCATGCGCTGTTGGGATAAG